>NC_041233.1:51265542-51307251 GCF_002837175.3 Physeter macrocephalus
GGTGGGAGGGAGGGAGACGCAAGAGGGAAGAGATATGGGGATATATGTGTATGTATAACTGATTCACTTTGTTGTAAAGCAGAAATTAACACACCATTGTAAAGCAATTACACTCCAATAAAGATGTTAAAAAAAAAACACTATTCTAGGTTCTGGCGTGCTTAAAGATTTTTAATATGTGTAGGTGAACTTTTTTGCTTTTTTACAAAAGCAGTTCATATTCATTGATTTTTAAAAAGTGAATGATTTTCTAAAAAGAATGAGTATCATGAAAAAGAAGAAAATGATAATTCTACCATTCAGAGATTACCACTGTCCGCCTTTGGGTGGATTATTACTGCACATGTTTTGCAGCTTTTCACCTAATTCGGTAGCAGCTGTCTTTCACATCATTAACTAGTCTTCAGTGTGACTTTTAATCCATGAGGCACCTCATTTATTTTAGCAGTCCTTTTACAGACATTCAGACCCTTTCCAGGTTTTCCACTATGGAATAACATCATTGTTAAACTCCAAATCACCAAATTCCGAGATGTGGTTTCCAGCTTTGGGCCTTCATGCCCTGCATAAACCTATGGGTTTTCCTGAAAGCGAGAAATCCCCTACATCCAAAACTAGCACCAAGGATATTCCTTCAAAAGCTTGGGAAGTGAAGTTCCTCCCTCCTTCCCAAGTGAGAAGAGGCAAAATTGGGGTCATTTTCATGACAGCTGTTACCACGGGTGAGGCGCTACAAAGAGGCACTCCCATCCTTTCACGTTTCCCCATAATTGTAGGCAATTTACTCACCACAGCAGCAACACCACCTTTCATGGGCAGGTCAAAATGCATCATCCAAATAGATGGTGCCGAAGACAAGGGGAGAGTTCACACACGTGTGTTCTGTGCAATGCTCTAGCACCTTTAGACGATGTCTCACCTCTCGTTCCGGGGCAGAATTGACTGGTGAGGCCCTTTCCTGTAACTGGGATTCAGACTCATTTGAAGGATATACATGACTTCATTTGCAGCTAAAGACAGGTTGTTCAATCCAGGAGTGGGGCTGTCCAAGGGATTTGGAAGTATGAGATGAACTGCTCAATAAAGAAAAATGGCTCAGGAGAGCAGGAGGGAGTTCCATGGGCAGTTTCGGTTGACTTCCCAGCCCTAGTTAAGACCTAGGCTAGTCCTGGGCAAAACTGTCAAGTGAGTGAAGGCTGTCTTCTGGGCCTCGCCCTGAAAACAGGGCCTTTTCACTGTCCCCACGCGCCTAAGAGCATCATGGGCTTCGTAGGGACCTTCTGGCTCCCACTGGGCCAGCTGTTCAGGCCACCTTTTAGGGGAGCCCCTCACTGCAGGCTAGAAGAGGCCCAACCTTGTCCTAGAGCAGGTGAAAGCTTTTCCTTCTGTTGGCAGAGGTCTGTTGGGACACAAAGGTTACTGTAAGGATAAAACTCCTTATGAGTAAAGCTGCTATTTGGGGGTCTTAGGGAAAGGAGCATGTGGAGGGGGTCAACAATAGAGTGGCCAGTGACATACAGAACACTCAGGGAACGCGGATTTCAGATAGACAACAAATAATTTTTTTCAGTATACGTGCGTACCCTGAGGACACGGTCTGGTATGTTTGTGATTTCCTCTGTCTTTCTGAGTTGTATTTCTCACACATAATTTGAAAGCTTTTTTGTCTTGAGGGATCTTTTCAAAGTATTGAAATGAGATTCAAAGAAACAGTAACTCTCTCTTATTACTCTTGTTTCTTTGCTATACATATTAATTAGAGCCACACCCTAACAAGTACAGTGGTCATAACAGGCTTGGGGACAAGGACGCTTTACTTTTGAAAAGCACAGAGCTCAGTCATAGGAGCAGGATGCAGGAGTCTTTTGGAGAGAGGCCAACCGGGCTGGATGTTCAGTTCATAGCAGGCAGGACATCTTACAGGACGATGATCAGAGGTCAATCAGTGAATCTGTTTGCCAGAGGCTAGCAAGTGAGTGACTTCCGTGCCAAGTTCTCAGTGCCAGGCACACTATGAGTGTTCAAAGAATGTTGCTGTTGTTCTTTTTAACTATCTATTAATAGAGGCTTAATTTTTGATTATTGATTTTATAAGTAATAATGTGATAAATACTCTTGTAGTTTAATCTTTGCACAAATCCTTCATTGTTTCCTTAGGATAACTCACAACATTTTATAGATGTGCCAAATGAGGTCTAGGCCTGCTTGTGAGAGTAAATTGTTACATTTCCAGGAAATTTTAATATGGTTGTTAAACACAGCCATTTTAAAAAAGTAAAATTATATAAACATAACTAAACTGTAGTTAAATAAATTATATATTAAGTAAGGAAAAATTATAAACACTCAAAACTTATCACTCCCTAATTATTTTACTGTGTTTTACTATTATGAAATTTTTGAGGTTATTTGTGTCTGTTGTATGTGTGTGGTGGAAATATTAGAAAATAATAGGCTATGCATGCCTTGTAGAAATCAGCCATGGTGGGAGTATTTACACCATGGAAATTGGCAAGTGATACAAATTAGGGCCATGTTTTACTCTTGTTATACATTTATACCAGTGTATTTATACGACATTAGAGAAGTGAAATAGCTAAGTTGCTAATGTCAGAACTGGAAATGGAATCCATTTCTCTTGACTTCACCAGTGCTTTTGAACCATGTTTTGAAAAGTTGTTTTTTCAGTCCTCACCTTACTGACATACTCTAAGTTCTCTAAACAGTCTTCACGCAGAAGCATGCAAGTGTTTACATACAGTCTATTGAGAAAGTCATAGAACTACATTCAACAAACATTTATTGAGTACTTGCTGTGTGCTAAATACAAGGAAGTGAAAGATGAATAAGACATACAGTGTTATTAAATAGTGGGTCACAGAGTTCCTGAAAGTCTTTAAGTCATTGCTTCGTATTAAATTAAATAATATAAATTATAAAATCTATACAGATATAATGTTATTAACATAGTATATAAATACATATGGCAATATAAATTAAGTGTATATACACACAGTTGCTTTACTATCATATGGTGGGCTACACATTAAAAAACATAAATAGGGCCCCATAGTAGGAAGAGTTAATGGAAGCAAAAAATGTAGTGATTAGAGCATGAGCTTTGAAGTCAGACTAACTTGGGTTCAAGTACTGACTGATCCCCTCCTAGCTCCGTGACCTTCGGCAAATTACTCAATTGTTCTGAGTTTCTGGTTTCCCTCTGAGAATAAAAATGGTAATCCTCGGGCTTCCCTGGTGGCGCAGTGGTTGTGCGTCCGCCTGCCGATGCAGGGGAACCGGGTTCGTGCCCCGGTCTGGGAGGATCCCACATGCCGCGGAGCGGCTGGGCCCGTGAGCCATGGCCGCTGAGCCTGCGCGTCCGGAGCCTGTGCTCCGCAACGGAAGAGGCCACAACAGAGGGAGGCCCACATACCACAAAAAAAAAAAAAAAAAAATGGTAATCTCTCATAAGGGTTATTTGAAGATTACACAATAATGTATGTAAAGCACTCTATGACTGGTGTGGAGTCAGCACTCAATAAATATAAGTTTGAAACAGACCTTGAAGAAATAAATCTTAAAAGAGAAGAGTACTAATTCTTTGGAATTACAACCAATTCATGTGTTCCTGAAGTTTGAATTTCTTTTAAATGAGTCCCGTTTACTCTGGGCTTCAAGTGGAGGCTTATATGAGGTCTTTGCAGGCACACAAGGTACCCTTTGACCTCTGTGTTTGTCCTTGTGCCCCTTGTCCTCATCCTCTAGTGAACTGACCCCACATGTCACATCTCACTCACTACCGACCTCTCCCTCCTTACTCAGGGCACCAAAGATGTTCCTGTTGATCTTTTTATGGCATTTGATAGTCTGCTGACTCCTTCCATCTTTAGGTGAGATTTGGCCAATTTAGCTTTTAACTGCACCCAAAGGTGGAGAAAGTGAAGGCAGGGAGGCTCGAGGGAAGAAGTAGGGAGAAGTAAAAATATTTGTGAAAGCTACGTTTCTCTTGAGTGAATATAATTCCCTAAGAGTGCTCATCACAAGGAAAAAAAAATTTTTTTTCCTATCTCTTCATTGTTGTATCTACATGAGATGATGGATGTTCACTAAACCTACTGTGATAATCATTGCATGATATCTGTAAGTCAAATCATTATTCTATATACCTTAAATGTATCCAGTGCTGTATGTCAATTATATCTCAATAAACCTGGATGGAGAAAAAATATAATTCAGAGAAATTTTAAAGCAGAGCATTGCTATATTTTTTAGAAACTGAAGTGCTTCTTGTTAACATTATTCATGGTGATTTACATAGAATCACCTCACACTGGTCAGAATGACCATCATCAAAAAAATCTACAAACAATAAATGCTGGAGAGGGTGTGGAGAAAAGGGAACCCTTTTGCACTGTTGCTGGGAATGTAAATTGATACAGCCACTATGGAGAACAGTATGGAGGTTCCTTAAAAAACTAAAAATAGATCTACCATATCACCCAGAAATCCCACTGCTGGGCATATACCCTGAGAAAAACATAACTATTTACAATAGCCAGGACATAGAAACAACCTAAATGTCCAACGATAGATGAATGGATAAAGAAGATGTGGTACATATATACAATGGAATATTACTCAGCCATAAGAAGGAAGGAAATTGGTGTAGAGATGCAGATGGACCCAGAGTCTGTCTTACAGAGTGAAGTAAGCCAGAAAGAGAAAAACGAATAGTGTATATTAACTCATATATGTGGAATCTAGAAAAATGGTACAGATGAACCTATTTGTAGGGCAGGAATAGAGACGAAGACGTAGGGAACGAACATGACATGGGGGGATGGGGAGGGTGGGACGAATTGGGAGATTAGGTTTGACATAAATACACTACCATGTGTAAAATAGATAGATAGCGGGAACCTGTTGTATAGCACAGGAGCTCAGCTCAGCGCTCTGTGATGACCTAGATGGGTAGGATGGGGCGGGGGGTGGGAGGGAGGTCCAAGAGGGAGGGGATATAGGTATACATATAGCTGATTCACTTCACTATACAGCAGAAACTAACACAACATTGTAAAGCAATTTTACTCAAAAAAAAAAAAAAGAATCGTATAGAGTTACTCATACCCATACCCATAGGGGGATGTGCTTCATCCCCCTGCTTGCTTGCATCTCCGATATTCCTCTGGGGGTAATTTTCTTTTTTGAGATCTATCCTTTAAGAAGCACTTTTAGTGAGAATCTGTCAGTAAATTTTGTCAATTTTTATTTATCTAAAACTGTCTTTACTCTCATTCTTGAGTTTCTCTAAGTACATACTTTTAGGTTGAAAGTTCTTTTCTGTCAGCACTTGAAGATTTTATTCCACTGTCTACTGACTTCTATCTTTGTTGTTGAGAAGTCTTCTGTCAGTTTAATTTTCACTCCTTTGAAGGATTCCATGTTTGCTTTCTGGCTACTGTTAACTTCCTTGTCTAGGATGTATCCTTCAAATTCATTGGAATTCCTGAATAAACAGATTGGAATCATATCAGTTTGGGAAAATTCTCAGCATTATCTTTACTTCCTTCTGGGATATCAGTTAGGTGTCTACAGGACCTTCTTACTATCCTTGTGCTTACTTACCCTCTCTTTCATATTTTTTGGTCTTCTTTCTGTGTTGTTTTCTGTTTAATTTCTTCAGATCTATTTGGTTTCTTTAGTTGTGATTGTTTTCCCTGTGGTTTAACCCTTCTGTTGAATTTTAAATTTAAATTTTTATATTTTAATTTCTAGAAGTTATAGTAGTTTCATTTTCAGATCTGTTTTTTATTTGGTTTTGATTTTTTTATTTTGAAAAACATCTTAAACATTCTTATTTTATGTTGTGTATGCAGTAATTCTAATACGTAAAGTCTTTATGAATCATCTTCTGTTATTAGTTGTTTCTGCTGACGTTCACTCTTGCTGGCTTGTTTCCTTTGTTTTATGTATTTTTTGATTGTGAACTCATTTGCTGAAAATCTTATTTTGAAATAAAAGTTTCCTCACTCTTTTTGTGGGCATTGTAGGTACAACCATTCGTGCCCCCAAACCTCTGTGTGTGGCCAAGTTTGTGGTTACAAAATCTCAGGGAAATTTTATTGTTATTTTTGTTACTATTAACTCCACCCAGAGCCAGGGCTGACACAGACCATTTTCTTTGTTGTCTGCCACTGCTGGGTGGGTTTTCTTCCAGGTCACCTTTTTCGCAGGGCATAGCCTACTTGAGTTGTGGCTTTTTGCAGAGTGGTCTGGCTCTTCACCCTAGTTGAGATGCTTGACCATACATAGGTGGCCCCAGCATAGGCAGTGGTGGCAATAGTCACTTAGCTCTGGTCTCCTGCTTCAATCTTGGCCTCAGGGAGGTAAAGTACTCTTATTTTCTTGGAAGCTAATGTATTTAAAGAGGGCTTTTTCTATTTTGTCTAGACTTTTAAACTTTATTTGTACCCATGGTATTTCAGGATACCTAGGCCATCGTATTGAGGAAGTGGAAATCTGTGTGCTTTTCTCTTATTGATCACATTCTGAGTGTGCTTTTATTATACCTTTCAGCTGTTATTTCTCACTAGCCCAAGCAAAATTAATTTCTGACAACGGAAACCAGGAAAAAATGTAAATCACTTAATGGAAACTCACTTTCTAGGAAACTTGACTCTTTTGGCTAACTCTGCAGTCTAGCCAGCTTACAAAGCTTACATTCAACGTGTATTTACTGAGCTCCCAGGGCTGCTAAGGAATGGAGGAGTTATTATAACAGAGGGCAGCCCCTCCTGTTCAAGATTCACAAACAAGCATTATTCCCATAATGCTTGGATGGGAAGGGCCAAAAATCTCCTTTAGGCTAGCTTCTCATTTGCAGAGCAGTGGATTGGTAATCAGAGCATTTCATTCAGGGTCACAGAGCTGGTTAGAAATGCCTGGGACTTTCCTCAAAAATATGAATGCAAAAACTCATTATTAGTTTTAAAAATTTGCTTGTGAATTCATTTAGACTTTTGTTCACTGAACATTAATCGAACATCTTCTCTATGCCAAGTCCCAGGATGCCCTTTAGCCAGTAAGTAATCAGTAAATGGGTAATGTACACACATCTTTGTCTGTATAAAGAAATAGACCCTCAACTGCTTATAAGTATCTCTCTTCCCCCTCTCCCTACCTCCCATCCTGACCCTGAGCTACATACTTCCATATATAGGTGAGAGGGTTTGTGGATGGTGAGGAAGAGAGTAATGAAACAGGAAACACTGTTATAGAGCCCATGGGAGCTGGGTAGGATCGGCTGAGCTCAGAGCCTTTACTCTTGGGACCATGACGCCTGGAGGGAGATCAGTGAGAACTGGCCACTGGCATGTATTTGAGTCCTGACACCGCCACACACACTACCTGTTAGACTAGCTCTGACTCTTAGTTTCCTCTTCTGTAGAATGGGAGTTCCCAGTACTGAGCGTTAAGCACTCAGGAGACACCGTCCTTGCCTTTAAGAACCTTTTTCTTTAAGAAAATGGGTTAGAAAAGGGATTTCTACAATGTCCTAAGTAACAGCAACAAAAAGATCACCCTTAATCCATAATGTCAAGAAGTCCGTGTGGATCTATGTAGCCAGGATGGATGTTTCTACAGCCTGGCTTACACTGGCAAAGATGGGCAGTCATTCCTGTGAGCCTACCACTCTTCCTCCTTAGAGATGGAAACTGCTAAGTTTTGTCTTTAGCTCTCATTCCTTAAATGGCAGTTACTATCACGTAGGCTACTATTACCCAGCCACTAGGGGACCAGAGTCATTCATAAAAGGCTGCATTTAGCAATGAAATCATAAAAATCTTAAAATATCTTGAAGTTGGGGAGCCTGCTTTTGTGAAACTAAATCCAATTTGAGTGTAGAAGCCAACAAAAGTAAACAACAAGAACAATAAGCAAAACAAACATCTTGACACCCCAGGAAAAAAAGCCATAGCTCATGGTTTGATGAACAAATGGCTCCAACTCTGCTGCCAAAGTCAACTCTGCTCATTCAAAAACTGTCAAGGGCAATTTTTCATGACTTCCAAGTTAGGTTTGAAACTTCCTTCCAGTTCCCATCATAACAGTGGGATTCCTGGACAGGCCCATTTGAAACAGCCTGTGCGTGGAGTAGTTGGTGCTGAGTGGGGAGTTGTTTGCCTAGGAGGGGGTGTGTGAGGGTAGGTTTGGACACCCAAGGGCTATGGGAAATGTGGGTAGGCTGGGGTGAAGGGTTCTCCTGCAATGAAAACCTCTTATGCTCCATACATGGAGGGTGGCATCCCAGATGGACCTTTGCTAGGTCCAAGCCTATGAAATGGTTCTGCCTGATCTCTGCCCCACTCTGAGGGTGAGAAGAAAGTTTGCTTATTGAGGAGAGTGAATAGGACACAGATGCTGCAGGCCATGGGCTTGCCCCGGCTTGCCCGTCTTCCTGGCAAGACAAGCAGTTATTAGAGCCTGGTGACGACTCCCTGTGTCTGGGGACATGCTGTCTGCATTTCTAGGAGCCAGCTGCTTCCCAAGGGGAAAGAAAGGTGCCAGACTGTGGAAGGGTCCAATTATTGGCGGCTCTGTTTTTCAGAATGATTGTCTTTGAGTGAAGCATTTGTTGTAGAATCAAACTTGGCATTTTAAATTAACATAAAGGAATCTTAGTTCCCACCTGCTGTGTATGTGTATAAGAAAAAGAATTCTTTACACACATCTCAGGAAATGGCTTCGGAGCTGCTCTGAGTCTTCTTGGACAATGATCCATGGACAATTGCAAACACTTGGTTTCATAAATGGATTTTTCTAATTAATTTGTATTTGAATGATACTTCTATTCAACTTTCTTAGGATTAAAAAATCCCTAATATTACTATCAAAGGTAGCTGTTTCTGCTAGCACTGTTGTAATCAGATCTGAGGGGTTGAATGGGCCATGAGCATCTCACCAGGGCCAAATACCTGTGACAGAAGATTTTCCAGGCACTTTTGGGATATGTATGGCCCAGCATTACAAGCTGGAAAACTGGCAGCAACATTACTGTGTCTCAGAACGGGTCTGTGCTTGATGGCTAACGGTTCAGAGAACCGTTCTGACCTTGATCTTTGAGTAAACCAGTGAGCTAGTGCCATTGACCTAGCACCATGACTGCAACAACAAGCAACTCTGGATTTTGTTTTTTTTAGACTTAAAAAAAAATTATTTTATTTATTTATCTTTGGCTGCGTTGGGTCTTTGTTGCTGTGCACGGGCTTTCTCTAGAGGGGGCTACTCTTCGTTGCGGTGCGTGCGCTTCTCATTACGGTGGCTTCTCTTATTGTGGAGCACAGGCTCTAGGTGTGCGGGCTTCAGTAGTTGTGGCACGTGGGCTCAGTAGTTGTGGCGCACAGGCTTAGTTGCTCCACGGCATGTGGGATCTTCCCGGACCAGGGCTGGAACATGTGTCCCCTGCATTGGCAGGCGGATTCTTAACCACTGAGCCACCGGGGAAATCCCCTAGACTCTTTCTTAATCAATTGGTTGGAACCACAATCCTTTCTGACGTTTGAATACTTCCTTCAATGTGCATTTCTTCATTCCATTTTTGGGGCTAACATCCTGGAGTCAAATAAGACATGACTTGTGAGATGCCCCAATAGCCACTGTGACACCCTGGGAGGTAATGCAGTTTAAAGGTTAAGAATCTGCTGCTCTGGTGTCAGATGGATCCCGGTTCAAATGTCAGCTCTACCATTTACTAGCTGCATGACCTTAGGCTAATTCTTTAGCCTCTCTCACCCTCTGTTCCCTCATGTATAAAGCTGAGTAATAGCAGTGCCTACTTCATGTGGTGGTTGTATGCTAAGGGAATGATGCATGGTAAAGCACTTAGCATAGAGGCTGGTGCCCAGTAAGTGTTTGCTAAATGATTGCTATTATCTTTTACTTCTTGCTTTAACTTTCCATGGCTGGTTTATCAGTAATGAAGACTGACTGTGATTCCAAATTTCTTGTTCTAGGGCTGTATAACATTTAAGATGGTCAAATGATTGCAAATGGAAGTCAGAGAAATGGAAGTGATAGCTTATTGGGTTGTAAGATTTTCAAGGGCAGCGATGTTATTTCCATCTTTGTATCACTAGCCCTAGCAAGGGAGTGTAGTAAGCATTCAAAAGATTTATGTTTAAGTCAACTAAATGTTGAGTTGCAAAAAATTCATTGCAATCACCTGTGGTCAGTTTTCATTCCTGTCTGTTTCTTAGGATTGTCAAAGTGAACTTTCAGAATGCTGGGATTCACTCATTTCCTGTTCTTAAAAAAAAGTGTGTGTGTGTGTGTGTGTTTATATGTATGTGTGACTATACACACATACATTTAAATTCTCACTGTTCTTCTAGTCTAGCTTCGTTGGGTTTAGTCTGTGTTCCTCTTCCTCTTTTCCTATCCTAGACTTTTTGGTTTTGGGCCTGACCATAGGTTTTGGGGTTATAGGTCTGACTAGATTATCTGTCCTCGGATTATAACCAAGACTGAGAGAGCCTTCCTGGAAGGAGAGCTCCCTGCATCTGACCTACCTGAGTTTGGCCCTGGCGTTAAATCCTTAGGAATCCAGTTTTCACAGTGAGCTGGAAGAGGTCATGAAGGGGAAAGGCCCATTAGGTCTGCAGATTACTGATGAGCTTTGCCATTTTCTTGAAAATCTACTACCTTTATTTCTGGGCCTTTCTGCTAGGCTTGTCACAATGTGGTTCATGCACTACATGAGTTCCCAGTGTAGATGTATAGGGGGGCATTCAGAGTGCTTCCTTTGTTGTCCCTCCTTAGGTTCTGGGAGCTTTAAAGGTAGAAATTTAATGTATAAGTGTTCACAATGTATGAGTGTTCACCGTGTGTCAGGTACCTTTTCTGGAAGGGTTAAGACACTTAACGCTTAAGTAGTTACTAGAGGGATGAGTGAATGGCAGGTGAGCTTTTCCTTCCCTTCTTTTCTCCTTTCCTTTCCCTTCCACTCTTTCCAGTGTAGAAAAGGAGACTTTGTAAGGAGGACAGTGCATTGGGATTATGGCCAATATTACCAATATATGCATTTGTCTGTAGTGTAGATGTTTATTCTGGAGAGCATGAAAGCTCTGGTGCCCCCTAGGGGGTCTGGAGGACCTCAAGAATCTGCTCTACCCCTTCGAATGGAACCAGGACCCAGAGGGAGGACCAGAGTGTTAGAAAAGACCCAGGTGTTCATGAGGGTGAAGGGACAAAAGAGACCAGAGGGGAAGCAAGGGAAGGACCTCAGAGTCTCCCTTCAGTCACCATCATCAGGATGGGATACACTCCTACTGTGTGACTTGGGACAGCACCTCACTAAGGTCTGATCACATTGGTCCTTCCGGAGTCTTTGATTCCCCCAAAGTATCACTTTACTCCAGCTGTGTTAGCATCACTCTGGTTCTGTGGCTTTGGTTGAACTGACATGGGTTAGGCCTGTGAAGCTCTTTGAACTTCTAGGTCTGGATTTTGGGTCTGCAGGTTGGCCGCTGACCTGAGCAGAGAGTTCCTGAAATGCAGCCCCTCACTGTCACCATTCCTAGCCCTGCTGACTGCCTCCTTCCCACCGAGAGGCTGAGGGGACTGCTGTGGGCCCACAGCTTCTCCTGACCCCATCAAGGGATAGCAGAACCATCTTTCCTGGGGCATTTCTGGCGGAGAAGATACCTTCTTCGTTGGCTGGAGCTTTGCAGTTAGATAGCCCTGGGCCCTTCTTCAGGTTCTGCCAGCTCTCGGCATTATGGCTTGGAACCTCTGGCTTAGGGAAGGATAGATGTCTCAGGGCTGAACCTGGGAATGAAACAGACAAGAGGCATCCACCCAGTTAGGGGTGGAGGAGGAAAAGGGACCAGCAAATGGGACTGAGACAATAAAGAGAACTTGAATTTATAAAATTAAATAATAAAAAGGAATTAGGAGCCCTTCACTGTTCATCACCAAAGATGAGGAGGACTGCAGGAGTGTGAATCTTCTAGATCACTCCCTGGTGCCAAGTGACCCAGAAGGAAGGCTGCCTGAGAAGGGTGCTGTGCGAGGTCAACAGAGCCATGGGAGCTGGAGGGTGCAGAATAGGGAGGAAAAGCACATAGGATCACTCATATGGGGTGAGTGGTTAAGAAAGCTTTTCCCAGGAAAACACAAATGGAAAATTTAGTTCTTATGCTGGGATTCATGTTCCTGAATTTACAAACAAGATCTGAAGCTCATTAACACACCCGTATCATTAAATTTCACGCCTGTGAAGGAAAGAATCTAGAGCTTGCAAAACAAGAGCTCAGCTCTGGGTTAGACTGCATGTGTTTAAATTCTGGCTCTGCCACTTGTTGGTTGTGCAACTTTGAGCGAGTGATTTTTTTCCTCTCTCAGCCGTAATTTTCTGATTGCGAAAATGGATAGAATAATAATACCCACTTATTATTGCTACTGGGAGAACTAATGGGTTAGACTCTCTGAACTATTGGCATGAGAAATGCCCCCTACATCCGTAGATGTTGTTATATTCAGAACACTAAAGTTCTAATATCGTCGTTGTGCACTTATCAGCAAACATCGTTTAGTCATTATGCATTAATAATTCCTGATCATATCAGGCCGTTTCCCCCTGGTTTTAGAGCAAGAGCTGCATCCTGTCTGTGCATGGGTAGGTGAGGGAGGGAGGTGTACGCTGGGCTATAGAGTAAGGCAGGGCTTCCTTTGTCTTCTGTCAGCACAGACCCAGGCCTCTAGGGAGACCTCCGGATTACAGGCCTGTGGCTACTTCCACATGGAATAGGGTGTTTGGGACTGGGGTCAGAGGGCTTCTGTATGCTCTGGGCACATAGAATTTTGTGGAAACTTCTTTTCTTTCATGGACCATTGAGGAACACTTAACCAGAGGCCCAACCTCATCTTATACTTGGGACTTGGACAGGAGACTTGAACTTGGCTCACAGTTTCAGTTTGAACCTGTTAAGTTCTGTCTGATAGCCTGGGAGGGAGGTCTCTTAAAGGGTTCGGCTTGAGGGAGGACCACAGAGTCCCAGGAGAGAAAGTCACCTGGACTAAAGAAGTTTGGCAAAGACAGATTAAGCAGTGGGGCTAAGAGCAATCAGGGGTCTCCAGGTATGCACTGACCCCATTTCCTGTGCCCACTCCCTCCCCCACCCTCTCGCCAAAGGATGCTCTAGAAAAGGGCTGGGTGCTAAGGTAAGAACTGTTGCTTCGAGCCCAACACCTCTGCTATGGGAACTCCAGGGAACGGGAGAAGATCCTGGCAGGTAAGCGGTCAGGAGGAGCCTGGTGGTAGCCCAGGCAGCACCCTGTGGGGGTCAGGACAACAGCAACCGAAGCATCACAGGGTGGTGAGGCAGTGCAGCCTTGACTGATAGGCTGCTGGGCTACACTTATTCTCACTGGACTCGTGTAGTGTGTTTCTACCTCTCTATAAAGCACCTGTCTCCTAGATGGTGGTGAGCTGATACCAGTGCCGGGCACACAGTAGGACCTCAGTAAATGTTAGCCTTATTGTTGGAGAGCAGTCTCCCAGGTGAACTTCTGGAGGGAATAGTTGGGAGTAAAATCCTGGGAAAAGAGTGGGCAGTTTGGAGAATGGCTTTAAATGTGACCATTGTGCTCACTGAAGGGTTAAGATGGCCCCTGAGTAAGTGCCCGCAGGATCTGCTCTTAGGTCCCCTCGGCCTGTGGTCCTGGGCCCAGAGCAGGGCACCGGTTCGTATAAAGCTGGTGGTTGATCTGTCCGTGTCAAACTGATGGCTCTGTTCTCATGTTGATCTGGGGTCATGGGAACAGTATTTTGAAAAGCTCTGACTATCGCCCACGCCTGGCCTTTGGGACAGGGGTGTATGTCAGGACAAACCTTGCTTGGATTTCTTCACGTTGTTCTCTCAGCAGGGAAATTACTCTCTTCACTTCTCCATTGCAGCAGCTCATCTCCCTCCACCTCTGAAACCCTCTTCCTGCTGAGATCCCACTCCTTTTTCAAGGTCTGGAACAATCATTCCTGGCTCCCAGAGTTCTTTATTTACATGTTACCCTTGGTCATTATCCCATTCATTCTGCAATAATGCACAGACCTCTACTTCCCCTATCGAGTTGTAAGTTCTTTAAGTTGTTCCTTAAGTTCTTTAAGAGATGACACGTGTGTCTCTTAGTCATCATTTTATCCCCCACGGGGTCATGTAATATTTGCCAAAACTAATATGCAGTCCTGTGAAGTAAACAATATCCTGATTTTACAGATAAGGAAACTGAGGCTTAAAGACGATAAGTGCCTTGCTCAGAGGCCACCCAACTGGTGGGTGAAGGAGCCCAGAGCCAGGCGATCTGGGATCCCAGCCCAACCTACTACACTCTACTGACTTTTATGGGAGGAGCTTAAATAGCCCATGAACTGAATATGTTCATCGTCATAGGCCTTGTTCTGAAGATGATCGGTGTCTTCAGTTGCCTGTCATTGCTAAAACAGAAACTACAGAATTTTTAAATGCTGCCAGAAGATTGAAAAGACAGTGTTATGTAGTGACAACGCTGCTTCATCCTTAGTATGGACAGGCCTCTCTGGCACTGTGGATAATGAGTAATATCTCAAATCATAAGCTCTCCAGTTTGAAAGATTTTGAATAAGGCTACTTATGATCAGCAGTGCAAGGTATTTCTTCTGTTTTCTCCCAGCTAACACTGCAGTTCCTCTAGCTGAGTAATTTATCCTGGGACATTAATATGTAGGGTCTGTTCACGTCTCAGGAGAATGTTCTAGTAACTCATTTTCTCTTTTCTGTTAAAGTCATTGCATTGAATCATCCTCTCGATGAAACTCTTTTAAAAACATTAATGAAAATGTTAGTACGTTTGTACCACGACATCCATCTAGATTTAAATATTTACTGGGCAAACAGGAGAAACGATGAAATCCCCGTATGCAAAATCCATCAAAACTGCCCCCCAAAGCTTTGTCTTGTCAGTAGTGTCACAGACCAGCCGCACTCACCCTCATCTGCTTTTTTGGCACTAAATTCAGTCAGCTGAGACCAAACTACCATGTAAGGAAGAGATTAAACTAACATCCATCAAGGTGAAAGATAATTATTACTTGTGTCAGACAACACCTGTTTTTGCAACATTCCTCAACTTAGTTAAACTGGAGACCGGCAAAACTTTCCACTGAATTTTCCATTTGACAGTTGCTCCAGGCAGTGTGTCTGCAGAACACTCTTGCTGTGTTTACATTTTTGAGGCAGATTAAAAATGTCATCTGTGAAATATAACCTGAAAAATCTCAAACTGTAATATATTAACATATAGAAATACAGGGGCTGAATGGGAGTCATACTGAAGGAGGAGGCCGGCCCTTCGCTGCTTCCCAAGCAGAAATCTTTCATCGTCCATCTTTTATGACGCTCCACCTGCAGGTTGGCTACAGATCTCCTTCGTGCTTCAACCCGTGGTGGTGTTGATCGCTCTTGACCGTTTTAGGACTGAATCATTCCTCAGCAGCTCCCGGCATCTTCATACCCATGGAGAGCCAGAAGTCAGGTGCCGTTTGGAATATGGAAGCACTGGGTCTCCTTTTCATAGCCCCATTTCCATGGCTATGATGCCGTTTTCACTTGAGAAAGGGATCTCTGACCTCTGAAGTTTGTTTTTTGTTTTTTGTTTTTGTTTTGTTTTTTTTGCAGTACGTGAGCCTCTCACCGTTGGGGCCCCTCCCGCTGCGGAGCACAGGTTCCGGACGCGCAGGCTCAGGGGCCATGGCTCACGGGCCCAGCCGCTCCGCGGCATGTGGGATCTTCCCGGACCGGGGCACGAACCCGTGTCCCCTGCATCGGCAGGCGGACTCTCAACCACTGCGCCACCAGGGAAGCCCTGTTTTTTGTTTTTAATTGACAAGTGACATTGGTGTCACTGCTGCCGAAGTGCTAATGTCATTGCCAAGTATGCTGCTTGGGTCGTCCCTTGATGGAAAACAGGAGAACAAAAAGAAGAGGAAAAGGCCTGGTGTACGTCCAGATGGTTAAGCTGGGACACGTTTTTGTACGTTTTCCAAGAGAAAAGAAGAGAAAAGGAAAACGTGGGGTTCCCTCTCTGAGGAAAGGTTATGGACTCTGAAGCTTTTCTGGGTATTAATCTTACGCTTCACATCTGTGTTGATTTCAAACACTATTTCTTTTGACATACTCTAAATACAGGCTCCAGCCTAGCTGAAGATAGAGGGGAAGGAGACTTGAGGCACCCCTTTAATACAGGTGTAGACATCAAAAGGCATTTAAGATGCGTAATTCTTAGGATTACAGCAATGAGCACTGTAATATTTAAAAACTCCTGTAGTCACCTCCAAATTCTCATCCTTACATGCCCTAATGAGAAAACATTTAACAAACATTTAACATTCCTGATGGCCCCTGAGTCTGGTCCCTTCTTTTCATGTTTTCTCCCCACCCCAAACCACCCTTTTGCTTTCGTTCAGACCTTCGTAATCCCTCTCCTGGTCTGGTGTGGTAGCCCTCTATCGTTCTCCAATCCAGGCTCTCCCCAGTTCCAGTTTATCTTCTGGGCACCAACAGTCATTTGTCCCAAACACAAGTTAGAAGCTCACTCCTCTGTTAATGATGTCTAATCGCTTGATGATAAGTGGCTGGATTTCTCATCCCTTATTGTGGCCTGATTCAAGGCTTTTTGTAATCTGGCCTCAACCTTTTAAATCAGCTGTGTCAGTTAGGATGCTTTTAGCTGCAAGTAACAGAACCTGTGACTCAAACAATGGGAAAATATATTCCCTCACAATGCAGGAAGTCCACTCGTAGGGCCCACTTCAGGTTGTTTGCTTCAGGGACTCAGTGATGAAGAGCCAGGTTCTTTCCACCTCCCTGCTCTGCTCTCCTTTGTGGGTTGACTTCACCCTCAAGCTGGGTAGCAAGATGGCACCTGGCGGGGTTTTAGGCATCACAGTCAGACCTCACAAGATACAGACGAAGAGAGGAGTCCCTGCATCAGACCTCCCTTCCTCTCTCACTGGCCACAACTGGGCTCATACCCAATCCCCAGTCAGCCACTCGTGAGGGGCTAGCATCACTCTCAGGCCAACCAGTCTGCTCCCAACCCCACGTGGGGGGTGGTGCCAGCTTCCGCTGAGGCACATGGCTTCATGGGGTAAGAGGTGGGGCCTGAACAAAACGGATTTTGTTAAGAAAGAATCAGGGCGAGACTGACGCTGGGTAGGCAACACACTGTGTCCACCACCAGGGTTTCTGGCACATGGAGGAGTTTCTTATATCCCCAACCTACCATGTTCTCCACACCTTCCATGGCCTTTGTGTTTGCTCTCAAATACAAACGTATTTGACTCGCTTCCCCACTTTTTTTCTGGAAAACCCTTCGTCATCCTTTATGACTGCATTAGTTTCTTAGTGTTGCTGTGACAAACGACCGTAGACTTTGTGACTTAAAGCAATGCAAATTTCTTATTTTACCGTTCTGGAGGTCAAAAGTCTGAAATGGGTCTTAAATAGAGGGCTAAAATAGAGGTGTTGGCAGAGCTGTGTTCCTTCTAGAGGTTGCCCAAATTCCCTGGCTCATGGCTGCATCATTTTGACCTCTGCTTCTGTTATCACATCGCTCTTTCTGATCTGCCTGCCTCCCTCTTAAAAGGACCTTTATGAGGCCATTGGGCCCACCCAGATAATGCAGGATCCCATCTCAAAATCCTTAACTAAATCACTTCTGCAGAGCCTCTTTGTGAGATAATGTAGGCACAGGTTCTGAGTATTAGGACATGGACATCTTTGGGGGTGGGGTGGGGAGCAGTACTTTGTCCACCACAAAGACCCAGCACAGATGCCACCTTTGCTGCAACGTCTTCCCCGACTCCATTTCAGAAAGGCCACTGGGGCAGAAACAAAAAAGCGATTGGAAGGAGGCAGGATGTTTGCCGACCCTGGGGTGTGGTCTCAGTGCCACCTCTCCTGGCTGTCCAGGGGAGGCTGGATGGCGATGCTCTGTGGCCATGCCTCTCCCAGACCTGCTCTCTGGGCTTGTTCTCTCACTTGCCTTTCCCTGTTTCTTGACCTGACGTTGAACTTCCTTCAGGTCTGAATCAAGGAGATTTTATCCCCAACCCACTGTGGTTTGGGGAGGCGTTCACTGAAGGAAACCAAGAGGAAATTCTACCCACAGGACAAAGTATTGGCTTTATCTGCCCCCAAGTTATGATGATTTTTCTAGAGTGAGCCTTCTCTTCTGACCATGTGCCATCCTGGCCAGGCCTGGCTTCTGGTCTATGGACAAAAGTGGTTCAGCTCAGGTCAGAACGTCCCTCTGTCTCCGTCTCTCTCTTAAATATTTATTGTGTTCCTGTGAGCAGCATCCTGGTGGGCTCCACTGCTCAGAGGCACACAGTTCCCCTGAGACGTGGAAGGTCCTTGTCAAGCGATTTGTTCACAGGTGTTCCCAGCAAATACCAGGAGGTGAGGAATGGGGCAGAGGGGGGAGGAAGCCAACCAAGGGTGCTCTCTCGAGCAAATCCCGCCCAGAGCAACTTTGGATCAGTTCCCCAGGGGCACTCTGAGACATGTAGATCACTCCTGGATTGTCCCCATCAGGGGCAATTGTCATTGGTTAAGGGCTGCCTCCAGGGAGACATAAATTCCCAGGCACTTCTGGCTCTCAGGGCACCCAGGGAAAGAAATTCTGAGAGCCTGAGGGGAGCCCTCCATCAACAGAGGCACAGGTGCTGTTGGGAATGAAAGCCCAGTGAGAGCCAGTATGCCCGGAGGTGGCGTCGGGATCGGAGCAGGTCTGGGCAGAGCACTGACATCCTCTGCTACACCAGGGCGACTCTGTGTTCAAGTATTTCCTCTTCTTATGTGGCCTGGTCTCCCCACCTCCTAGCCTGTGACTATTAGCCCCACTCCTGGTCAGGGCTTTTGTGACACACATTGCCTCTAGAGAAAGCTGATCTTTCCAAGCTCAGATGTCCTGAGTAGGCTTCAGATCATGCCATACTTCTTCTCAGCTTGTTCAGGCCTCAGAATCCTAAAGGAAGAAGCCTATTTCCGTTTAGAACCCTACAGTTTCCTGTGCTGACTTTCTAGTCACCTCAGGAAAAGCCTATTTCCACCAAAAACAACTGTATTGACTGAGGCTGGTGGATGTAACTGTCTCCGAGGGATGCCGGGGCTCTACTTTCTGTCACTGTTGGCCAGTCTCCTGAGCGCCCAGAGAGTGGAGGAGGCCGCTCTGTCCCTGTCTGGTCACATTGTCTCCTTTGAGGTTCTCCCTTCCCTTCTATGTCCATCGAGTGTGACTCCACTCTTGACCCTGCTCTCTCGGTCTAGACTTCCCTTCCCCTCAGCAGAGGTCAGTTCTGCTTTCGAGGTAGATAGCTTTACTCAAAGCTTCTAATTTCTTTTCCCTGAGGCTCTACAGTGCTTATGTGCCTTGGGCATTGACAAATGATGCTGTCCCCTCAGGTAACCCAAATGGAGGACTTTCCCCAATCACATCATTGTTTTTTTTTGTTGTTGTTGTTTTGTTTTTTTGCGGTACGCGGGCCTCTCACCGTTGTGGCCTCTCCCGTGGCGGGGCACAGGCTCCGGACGCGCAGGCTCAGCGGCCATGGCTCACGGGCCCAGCCGCTCCGCGGCATGTGGGATCTTCCCGGACCGGGGCACGAACCCGTGTCCCCTGCATCGGCAGGCGGATTCTCAACCACTGCGCCACCAGGGAAGCCCCACATCATTGTTTTTAAAAATGCAATAGCTACTTTAGCATAAACCAATATATATGTATAATAATTATAACAACAGCTAATATTTGAGTATTGTGCCATATACTTTACATGCATCATTTCATTTCATTCTTTACCCCCCAACAATCATACTAGGTGGGAAATGTCATTATCATCATTTATTTGGTGGGAAAATTGAGGCTCAGAGAGATTAAGTAATGCCACAGAGCTTGCAGAGCTGAGACTTGAATCCAGGTCTGTCTGAATCCATAAGCCCATGCTCTGATTTATCACCCTATACTGCCCCTTACCTCATAGTGAGAAAGGAGTCTCCTACTCAAAGTTTAGGACTTTGAATAGGAATGGATAGATCTGGCAAATGAGAATGTTTCTTCAGAACTTTGAATTCCAATGGTGCTTAGTCACCCTATTTATTAGATTCCCTACCCAAGAATTAAACAGAAAATAGGTTCTTTGTCCCAAATCCCTTTCAGATGTGTTGGCCACCAAAGCAGCCTCCATCACCCCAAAGTGAGTCACTGGGCAAACCAGCTTTATTTCAATTGTACTTTTCTGGAAGAGGGGCTTAGACCCTCCACATCAGCTCTTTTAATAAGAGCTTTCCTGGAAGATCCACCCAGCAGCCGCTGCTTTGGTCTCTTTGGACAGACTATAAAATGACTGCCCAACCCTAGCTGTAAGGTAGGCTGAGAAATAAAGTTGGTGTTTTGGTTGTTTTTTAAGTTTGGTGTCCCCCAGTAAAATCAGCATTAGGAAGAAGGGGATAATGGAGACTGGGTACGCAACTATCAGTATCTCTTATACCCCACTCTGATTTTCACTTCATTTTCCAGCTGAGAATTCATGGCCCATTATTTCAAACAATCTTGGGTCAATGTTCTAAACTCCCTGGCATCTACACTTTCAGCACATTTGGATGTCCCAAAGACATCCAAACTCAATATGTCCTCAATAGAATTTATCTTCTTCCCAAATATATTCCCACTCATCTGAGTAAATGGCACTGTTATCAACCCAGTTATTCAAACCAGAAATATAGGCATCATCCCGGTTTATTTTTCAGTCCTCCCATCCAATCAGTCACCAAGCCTGTGGTTTTGATTCCCATTTCTCTGATCTCTACTTCTCTATCCTTTCCCTCCTCCATCTTAGCAGTATATCAAAGCATAATATAACATAATCAAATAAGGTTTATGCGGTGTTACAAGGATGGTTCAATTTTAGGAAATCTATCAGTGTAATTCTGTATATTAACAAAGTAAAGGAAAAACCATAAGATCATAGACTGAGAAAACATTTAACAAAATTTATACCTTTTTCCGGCAGTTAAAAACAATAAGAACAAAATATGTAGAAATTAATTTTGCTGAGATGTAAGACTTGTATTCTGAAAACTACAAAACATTACTGAAAGAACTGAAAGAGGACGTAAATATCAATAACTGGAAAGACACCCTGTGTTCATGTATTGGAAGTCTTAATATGGCAATACTGCCCAAAGAGATGTACAGATTCAATGCAATCATTATCAAAATTTCAATTCCTTTTTAATTTTTTTGCAGAAATAAGAAAGCTAACCCTAAAATTCATAGGAAATTGCAAAAGATGTTGAATAGTCAAAGCAATTTTGAAAAAGAACAGAATTGGAGGGCTTACACTTCCCAGTTTCAAAACTTAATTCCCAATTTCAAAGCTACAGTAATAAAAATAGTGTAGTCCTAGCATAAGGATAAAAATATAGATCATTGGAATAGAATTGAGAGTCTGGAAATAAACCCAACATCTATAACCAATTTATTTTCAACAATGGTGCCAAGACCATTCAATAAGGGAAAATTAGTTTCTTCAAGAAGTGGTGTTATGACAACTGTATATCCACAAGGAAAAGAAGAACGTTGACCTTTACCTCACCCCATATACAAAAATTAACTTTAAATGGATAAAAGACCTAAATATAAGAGCTAAAACCATAAAACTCTTAGAAGAATACATATAAGTAAATCTCTATGACCTTGGGTTTGGCAATAGTTTCTTAAATATGACGCCCAAAGCACAAGCAACAAAAGAAAAAAGTAGATACATTGGACTTCATCAAAATTAAAACCTTTTATACATCAAAGTACTTTCTCAGAAAAGTGAAAAGATGACCCACAGAATGGGAGAAAATATTTACAAATCATATATCTGATAAGGGTCTAATATTCGGAATACATAAATTATACACATATATGTATACATATACATATGTGTGTGTATTATATATGCACAATTGAACAACAAAAAGGCAAACAATTTAATTAAAAAATGGGCAAATGATCTGAAGAGACATTTTTTCAAAGATATACAAATGGCCAACAAGTATGTGACAAGTTGCTCAACATCGTTAGTCATTAAGAAATGCAAATTTAAACCACAGTGAGATACTACTTCACATCCACTAGGATAGCTATAATAATAAAGGGAAAATAACAAGTGTTGACAAGGATGTGGAGAAATTGGAACTCTTATTCATTGCTGGTGGCAATGTTAAATAGTACAGACACTGTGGAAAACAGTTTAGCAGTTCCTTAGTAAATTAACATAAAATTACCATATGACCTCATAATTTCATTCCTAACCACAGTGAGATACTACTTCACATCCACTAGGATAGCTATAAAGGGAAAATAACAAGTTTTGACAAGGACGTGGAGAAATTGGAACTCTTATTCATTGCTGGTGGAAATGTTAAATAGTACAGACACTGTGGAAAACAGTTTGGCAGTCCCTTAGTAAATTAACATAAAATTACCATATGACCTCATAATTTCATTCCTGGGTATACACCCAAAAGAAGTGAAAAGTTGTTCAGCAAAAACTTGTACATAAACGTTCTTAGCAGGACTATACACAATAGCTAAAAGATGGAAACCACACAAATGTCCATTAACTGACAAATGGATAAACAAAATATTGTTTGAATAGAGTACTGATACATGCTACAACACAGATGAACTGTAACATTACACTACATGAAAGAAACCAGTCACAAAAGGCCATATTATATAATTCATAAGTATGAAAATAAATATTTTATTTTCACATGTATGAAAAGGAATAAAGTGTGATTCCCTGTACATGAAATATCCAGAATATGCAATTTCACAGAAACACAAAGCAGATTAATGGTTGCTGGGGGAAATGGGAGCAACTGCTTAGTGGGCATGGATTTCTTTTTGCGGTGCTAAAAATGTTCCAGAAATAAATGGTGGTGATGTTTGCACAGCACTGTAAATGTAATAAGTGTCACCACTGGTAAATTTTATGGTGTGTGTACTTACCACAAAAAAAGCCCAAAAGCAAACAAAGAAAGAAACATCAAACTTTTAGTAAAATAGGAGTGGAAGCTAACTTCCTCACATTGGTAAAGGGTATCCACTAGAAGCCCACACTAATAATACTAAATGGTAAAGCATTAGATGTCTTCCCACTATAGTTAGGAATAAGCAAGGATGCCCATAGCATCCCTACTACCAACATTGGGCTAGAAACCCCAGACAATGCAATATAACAAGAAACAAATTTCTTTTGGATCTTTAAAAATGAGAAGGTTTTCAGTGTCCTCTGTGTAAAGGTGAGAATTAAAGTTTTCAGCATAGGTGAATCCCAAAGGAGATACTGAAGAGAAAGAATAACAAGAGGCCAAGATTTAACTTTGAAAAATTATCATAGGTGTGGGGGCGATGGGATAGAGAATAAGAATTGAGAAAGGACAGGAAAAAAATAAGAAATTATATGTTACCACGGAAGCCAAGATTGGCAGTGTGGGGAGTTTCAGGAAGATTACAGATTGTATAGTCAGGATATAAATTCTATGGAGACACGACAACAAAAACTGAAAATGCCATTTTCTTTGTCCAAGAGAGGCTATTGATAACCTTTGAGAAGATGGCCTCAGTGAAGGAAGTAGAAGCTGGCTTAAAGAAGAGATGGGGGAGGGAGGAGCTGTGGTACAGACCATTTTCTTGAAAAGATGAGTGGTGGTTGATAAACACTAGTGGTGCCTGAGATGGCTTGAGGGGAAGGAGATGGATTGGGGCTGTAGTTTCCCCATCAGCTCTATTAACCCTCACAAAACTACTCCGGATAAATAATCTAAGTAAAAATAGTGCTCCTCAGAAAAGCTCTTAGCTCATTCTTTTAACTAGACTATGGTCACAAATCACTCATATATTGAAATCCTGGAGCCGCCACAGTAGAGAAATCGTTTAAATTTACTTGTTTAAGCGCATGCCCTTAGCATCTCTATCAGGGCACATGCTGAGTCTGGCTCTGGATCATTCTCTGTGCTTGGTGGCGAATCCCCAAATACACAGCTGGGTCAGCAACAGAGATAGCTAACCCAAGCAAAGGTCAGTTGGAGGCGAGGTACGACCCCCCAGAGTTCTCATTTTAATTTTTCTGCATGATGTGATGAAAACTATCCACCATTTGCATATTTTCTTTCATTTTTTTGGCAACAGGTACATTCTTCTCTTATTAACTTATTGTTCAAAGTGATCCATGTTGCTTATAAAGTGCCACATCAACAACCACCCTAGGTGGCTTACTGAATTCTGATCTTTGTGTCTGCTTCAGTGCTGTATTCTGATTTGTAGAATTCACTTAAAATGCTTTTGGTTCAGATGTTAGTTGTGACATATGATCCCAAGAGAGAAGACTGTGATAATCTCTCTTTTGGTCAAGAACTATTGTGCCTCCTCTTCTGTTTTACACAGTAAGTTTTGATTCTATTTAGCCTAAGTATATATCTGGCAAGAATTCTGTAATGGATTCCATAGATGAAATAGCCCTAATCTCATTTCTCCTCAAGAAATGCTAAGAAATACATGCACATTTACTTTGTTGACTTTATGCAAGAGTACTCTGGGGAATGTTCTCCCCACCAGTTCTCTCCTTCTCCCATTCATCCACAGATTCATACTCATCCAGTTGTACTCAAGTCATCCTCCTCTGTGATGGTTTCCCTAACTTCCCTTGACTGGGTTGAGCTTTCTCCTCTTTGCATGTTTAATTTTTCTTTAAATTGTGTTTTACTTCTCTGATAGATATGTTTGTGATGATGGCATTGGTGTCATTGCCTCTACTGAGCTGGGAGTGTCTTGGAAACAGACTCTGGCTCTCATCTTCATGGCTCCAAGCACTTTTCCCAGAACTTGGTTGTCCATGAAGTATTTGTTGAATTGGATTGCACTGAACTACTGTAATGGGGATACATGCAAAAGCCATGGGAGCTCTGAGAAAAGATTGGCCGGGCCTCAAATTCTCTAGACATGAGGAAAGGGTTTTCCCGGCAGAAGAAACAAGTATAAATGCATGAATTTATAAAGACCATGCTTACACAGAGAAAGGAGGGAAATTTAGTGTGATGGGAATGTAGAGTTGAGGCTGGAGGAGATGGCTTGATGCTGATGATCTGTACCCTAGGAAATGTGGACTTCAGTAACAGAGTTCCAGTAGAGGCTTTTAAGCAGGAGAATAAGGCTTGTTTTCCAAAAAGCTAACTCTAGAACCCTAATGTAAACAATGGACTTTGAGTGATAATGGTGTGTCAATGTAGACTCACTAGTTATACCAAATGTACCACTGCGATGGGGGATGATTATAAAATGGGGAAGCTATGCGTGTGTAGGGGCAAGGAGTATATGGAAAATCTCTGTACCTTGCTCTCAGTTTTGCTGTGAACTTAAAACTGTTCTAAAGAATGAAGTCTATATTTTAAAAAAGGTAACTCTAACTGTAGTGGGCTTCTAATGGGTGGTCTTTGTAGGATCACTTCCTTTGTGTGCTCCAGAAGTGGGAAGGGCTACATTTTTCACTGGGTATTATGACTGTCAGTTGTCACAGTCCTACACATCACACTGGGTCTAGACATGGTCTTCTGACCAGAAACCAGAAGTGAAAAGGAAGACCTTAGTGGGGTGTCACAAGTTTGAGCCCAGAAAAATAGATTTCATGTTTTTCAGTGAGAAGTATTAAACTGGACAAGCAGAGGGCCAGAAGGACCAGGTTGTGTCTAGATGGCCCCTGGCCAAGAGACAACAGAGAATTGGAAGGGATGAGAACAAAGGCAAGAGTATCTGTGAAGTTGGGAGGTCCTGCAAGTGGCCAGAAGCAGTTAGTTTCTTCTAAGATTACAGATATGGGTGTTTAATGAATCTCTTTTTTGTTTCTAAGGGAATTATTGAAAAAAGCATTGTGGTGTGGGCTTTAGAACCAATAATCTTTGTTTTTAACCCTTTCCCCACTATGTCCATGCTGTATTCTTTGGATGAGTATCTTAATTTCTCCAGTCTTCAGTCTCCTGACCTGTAAAATGAGGATAATGACACTCCACATAATGATGCAGGATTACTGTGAGAATTAGAAATAATATATGTACAAACATTTAGTAAAATGCCTGGAAATGATATAGGAATTGCTATTATTCTTAGCCTGCATTTAAAATGTTTTGACTATCCCAAGGGAAGAAGATGTACTGAAGTTTCTTTTCTTTAGAGGATTGACATGTTGTTCACTTAGGAAAAGCTATTCCTTTGCCAGTCTGAGTTAACTGGAGTGGGTGGGTCATGGTTCTCAAGCTGTATCTTGTCTGTAGAAGATACTGCTGGTGGCTCTGCTCCCCACCTAGGCTGGCCTGCATGAGGAGGCCCCCACATGGTGTGGCTGTGGGAGGCCTGGCCTTTGGTTTTGTGTGTGCCCAGTGTCTGCTGAGCCTGCTCCTGTTTGTGGCTTGGCCTCTCTGTTTCCTACTCTGCCAGTGAGGAGCCACACTGTCTGCTACTGCTGGTTCCTGGGAATCAGCCACTTCCCTCTTCTAGGGAAGCACATCATCACAGCATGGATGGCTGCCACTGGGAAATTTACCCCTGCCTGAAATAAGGCAATTTCAAAGCAGTAATGTGGGAAAGCAAATTATGAACTGAATATACTCTGGTGTGTCTACTGAATGTGTATTCCCAGCTCAGCCATGGTGGATACCCACAGGTGGGCAGAGAGAGTAAGAAGACCTCAGATCATCATGAAGAGCCAGGTTATACCCAGGGCTCTTGACATGGAACAAGCTGCTCATAAAATTCAGTTTAGTTGAGAGTTGGGTAAGAAATCAAATAACAGCAGGTAGGAAAATGTCTTTTTTTTTTTTTTTTTTTTTAAGGAAAATGTCTTCGTTTAAAGACACCTCAAAAAGCCTCCTCAGGCAGAAGATGAGATTCTGAGAGCATGAGTTAGCAAAGTCTAGGGAGCTAACATGACAACCAACTTGGTTATCATTATAATGGAACAGAAAGGGAAAGAAAAGGATGGAGGAAAGAGGGGGGTGGCAATTGCAGAGCAACTGACAGAAGCAGTAGGGCAGGGTGGCAGGAGATATTAAGGAAAGGAATGTCTAATATTCAATTTAAAGTTTGGGTCATAACATTTGGTCTGTCATGGTGAATGTTACATGTGAACTTGAAGAGAATGTGTATTCTGCAGTTGTTCAGTGCTCTATAAACATCGATTAGGCCAAGGTGTTTAGTAGTGTTGTTTAAATCTATATCCTCACTGACATTTTACCTTCTTGTGCTGTCAATCACAGAGAAAGGAGTGTTAGTCTCCAACTGTAATTGTGGATTTATTTATTTATCCCTTTAATTCTGTCATTCTTTTTGTTTTGTGTGTTTTGAAGCCTAATTACTGGGTACATATATAGTTAGGATTGTTATATTCTCTTCATTGATCATTGTGAAATATTCCTCTTTATGTCTGGTAATTCTCTTTGTCTTGAGGTATACTTCATCTGCTATTAACATGCTTAGTGTTTGCATCTTTTTTCATTCTTCTTTCAACTTGTCTGTGCCTTTATATTTAATATGTGTTTCTTTTAAATGAGACAAACTTGGGTCTGACAATCTCTGACTTTTAATTGGAATGTTTAGTCCATTTATAGTTAATGTAATTATTGGTCTGATTGGGTGCAAGTCTATAATCTTGCTATTTGTTTTCTGTTTGTTCCCTTTGTTTTTTCTCTGTTCCTAATTTTCTGCCTTCTTTTGAGTTAACTGAAATTTTTTGGGGGAGTATTCTATTTCTTATATTGAACTTATAGCTGCATCTATTTTATTCTTTAAATGGCTGTTCTAGGGACTGTAATATGCATCTTCATCTTAATCACAGTCTACCTTAGATTAATATTCTACCACTCTGCATATAATGAAAAATCCTGCAACACAATTGATTTCATTTTCCTCCTCCTATCCTTGTGCAATTATTTTCATCTATTCTTCTTCTACATAAGTTGTAAACTGTGTAATAAAGTGGTATTATTTTGCTTAAAAGTCAATTGTCTTTTAAGGTATTTAAGAAAAAGAAAATAGTCCTTTCTCTTTACCTGCATATTTGCCATTTCCAGTGCTTTTCATCCTGTCATGTAGATTCACATTTCCATTTCATTTCATTTCTCATCAACCCAAAGAATTCCTTTAACATTTCTTACAGTGCAGTTCTGCTGGTGATGAGTTCTCTCAGCTTTCCTTTATCTATAAATGTCTTGATATTACCTTAATTTTTGAAGAGTATTTTCTCTAGATATAGAATTTTAGATTTACAGGGTTTTTTCCCTCCAGCACTTTAAAATTGTATTTCATTGTTTTCCAAAATTCATTGTTTCCCATGAGCAGTCGGCTGTGGTTTGTGTGGATGTCCCTTTGTAATATCTTTGTCCTCTGATTCCTTTTCAGATATTATCATTACCTTTGGTTTTCAGTAGTTTTACTTTGATGTGCAGAAGTGTTATTTTCCTTTATTCTGCCTGGGGTTCCCTTAGTGTCTTGGGTCTGTGGGTTGATCAGATAAGGAAAATACTTCTTCAAATATTTTTTCTACCTAGTTCTCTTATCTCACTTTTTGGGATTTCAAGTACACGTATATTGGGCCAGTTGATACTTTCCTAGGGGTCATCAAGGCTTTACTCTTTTTTTAAATCTTTTTCTCTATGGTATTTAGTTTGTATAATTTCCATTAACTTATCATAAAGTTCACAAATCTTTTTTTTTCTGTATTGCTGTATTTGCTTTGATTCTTCAATGAAATTTTTATTTCTAGCATTGCATTTTTCAGTTCTAGGAATTACTTTTGATTCTTTTTTAGAGTTTCTACATCTTTCCTGAAATTCTCCATTTCTTTACCCACTGTATTCATCTTTTCCAATAAATTCTGTAACATATTTATTAAAGGTATTTTAAAATTGTTGTCTTCTAATTCTAACATTTGATCACCTCTGGATCTGTTTCTATTGACTGTTTTTTTTTTCTGTCCATGTCTTAATCAGATTTCCCTGCTTTTTCATATATCCAGTAATTTTTACTTGACAGTGATACATCACAGAAATTCTGGGTTCTGTTTTCTTCTTGCAGAGAGAATTGAATTTAGCTCTAGCTGGCAGATCACCTTGATCCTGCGAATGCATGGCTTATACTTTGTTAGAGTATATTTGTTTGGACTTTGCCCTTTGTTCTAGGGCATAGCCTTTAGTACTGGCATGTGATCCTTACTCCTAAGGTGTGGCTGTTCTGGGTTTCAATGGAAGGCTCAGGGTGTTTGCCAACTCCCTGTAACTTGCTGGGACTTGAACTCCAAACTCTGGATCCCCAGAACTGCATAGCTGTTTAGTTTTTTTCACTCTTCCAGTTGTTACTTTCCACTGGGTTTCTGTGGTCTTTCCCACAAATACACAGTTTGGGATTGGTCAAGGAGTTGAGGAGAATTTATATGGAAAATTTGAGGCTCTGTCTCTGTGACTCACTGTTTCTGGGATTTCTCTTTTCCATTTTCAGCTGCTATGACAACTCTGAATTTCAGACTCTAACTCTACAGCCTGATAAAAACTGACACTTTCTGCTTGAGCTCCATCTGTCCTGCACCTTGCAGACAGAGGTGTGCCCTTAGGTGAAAATCTATATAAAAGTAGATTTTATCCATTTTTGTTCCCTTCTTAAAGAGTCTATCCCCTCCAGTTTCTGCTGGCTCTTAATTGCTCTCTAGTGCCTTCAAACTGTTGTTTTTTGTTTTGTCCGGGGTTTATAATTACTAATAGGAAGGTTAGTCCAATATAAGTTACATTTTGCTGGAAGCCTGAAGTTCCTGAGTGATTCTTTAAAAATACAGATTAGATTTCCTCCAGTGGCTTCCCATCTTTCTTCCCATCTGCTTCCTAGGAGCAGATTCTGAGATAAGGATTTTTAGTGAAAATTATTTATTTTGGAGGTGATCCCAGGGAACACCTGTAAGGGAGTGCAGGCATGAGATGTGGAAGCCAACAAAGAGTGTGTAATTAAATAATGAGCTACAACTGGAGCTCAGTTCAGCTGAGGAACTTTGAAAAACTGAGACCATGCCTCAGTTATACCAACCAAGGTACATGGTTAGGTATTTATCCACCAACTCCCTGTATTTATCCAGCAATGGTGGTGGCACTTATCTATCTATACCCTGCCAGAGAGTGGCTTCCAGGGGCATTGATCCCCAGAAATTTTGGCTTGCCATGCATGCAGTCCTCAGGCAGACAATCACAGGTGTTTGCAGTAAGGAACATTTGTAATTTAGATGAGAATTCTGAGATAATATGGGTGGGGCCCTTACATGCCTACTACTCCATCCTGCTAAAAAAAAAAAAAAAAAAAAGCCCAAACTGCCTATCCTGTCTTACAAAAGCATTGCCTACCATTCTTCATTCCTTACCATTCTTCTCACCACTGAGACCTGAGCACAGGCCTTTTTTTTTTTTTCCTTGAGCATTCAAGCTTGTTTCCTCTTTAGGGCCTGTGTACTTGCTGGCTCTCTGCCTTGAATGCTCTTCACATGTTGGCTTCTGTTTACATTCAAATTTTAGCTTATGGTTTCCTTGTCAAAGATGTCTTCCCGGAGCACCCTATCTAAATTAGCCTCCAACTCACTTCTATTACATCACCCTATCTTAGTTTTATGTGTATCACTTAAACTGACTGACTTTTTTTGGTAATTTATACATTTGCTTGTCTATCATCTGCTTCTCCCACAGTATAAAAGCTGTTTAAGAGCAAGAATCTTGTTTACCTTATCACAGTTATAAACTCCTGAGCTTACAATAAGAACTCACAGATATTTGTTGAATGAATGATGAAAGGATGAGTGAACATACTAAGGCTTTCAAATAACATAAATTGCAAATAAAAAAAAGGAAGGTGGAAGCAACTCAAGTGTCCATCAACTGATGAATAAATGAACAAAATGTGGTATACACATACAATGGAATGTTATTCAGCCTTAAGAAAGGAAGGAAGCTCTGACACATGCTACAACATAGATAAATCTTGAAGACATTAGACTAAAAGAAATAATCCAGTCGCAAAATGACAATATTGTATGAATCCACTTATATGAGGTACCTAGAGTTCATAGCAACAGAAAGTAGAATGGTGGTTGCCAGGGGCTGGCAGGAGATGAGAATGGGGAATTAGTGTTTAATGGGTATAGAGGTTCAATTGGATAAGAGGAAAAAGTTCTGGAAATGAATGGTGGTGATGGTGTTACAACATTGTGAATGTACTTAACGGCACAGAACTGTACACTTAAAATGATGAGTTCTATGTTATGTATATTTGATCACAATAGAAAATTAAAAGTTACTCTTCAATTTCCAGAGAAAGATTAAGTCTGGATTTGAAATCTGACTCAGTCCTTACTCACTGTACCATCTTGAGCAAGTTACATTATGAAATTTATATGAACCAGTCTCCTCATCTATAAAATGGTAATAATGACAGTACCCACCCTATATGAGTTTGTTATAATAATACAATTGTTCTTGGACTAATAAATCATTTTATGAATGTTTAAAATTTCAAAATTTTGGGATATTTATATTCTTTTTCATATTCTTTTCCATTATGGTTTATTACAGGATATTGAATATAGTTCCCTGTGCTGTACAGTAGGACCTTGTTGTTTATCTATTTTATATATAGTAGTTTGTATGAAAAATAGTATTTTAATGCAAAAAGAAATCTATAAAGAGAACAATCTCAAAGTAAAGAACATTTTTTTAAAGACTTCAAAACTTCCAATATCAATAATTATAGCTGAGGTAATTCAGACCAACCCTCCTACTAAGGATAAGGAGAAAAGCTAAACAAAATATATTAAAAATATCTTTTTGAAGACATCAAAGAAACAAAGAGATAGTGAAGAACTACTGGTCCAAGATCCAAGAGAAGAAGGAAATCCAGAAAAGATGAGCCTGGCACTTAGGGTGTTTGTGGAATCTGGACGAGGTAGTAGTTGAGAGGCTGATCAGCACTTTTAACTGTGTATCATGAGTTTAAGAAAACAAATTTGGGGGCTTCCCTGGTGGTGCAGTGGTTAAGAATCTGCCTGCCAACGCAGGAGACATGGGTTCCTGGTCCAGGAAGATCCCACGTGCTGCAGAGCAACTAAGCCCATGCACCACAACTACTGAGTCTGGCTCTAGAGCCTGAGAGCCACACTACTGAGCCCATGTGCCACAACTACTGAAAGCCCACGTGCCCTAGAGCCTGTGCTCTGCAACTGCAGGAAGAGAAGGCACCACAGTGAGAAGCATGTGCACCACAGTGAAGAGTAGCCCCCACTTGCTGCAACTAGAGAAAGCCCGTGCGCATCAATGAAGACCCAATGCAGTCAAAAATAAATAAATAAAATAAATTTTTTAAAAATTAAAAAAAAAAAAATTTGGAATTCAAGACCTATAAAAGTGGTTGGCTGACCCCTTCCACCATTACCCCTTTGAGTTGAGCTCTTGAAAGTCTTCACCTTAGGAGAAAGAGTAAACTTTGGGCTTTCTCAGCACAGCTTTGGATGATATCAGTCTTTGAAATTAGATTAAGGTAATTTTGATTACTAGTGTCCCTATGCACCTGCAACAATCAAACATAAATCCTCTCTAGAGAAGGATAACACTCTAGGTCTCAGAATAACTCTACGAATAATTTTCCAAACACAACATGTGGTATACAATAAAAAATAAACAAGCACGCATGCAGACAAGAAAACATGAACGAAACCAAGAGAAACACCAGATAATAGAACAGACACATATGGGCTCTGGATATTGGAATTTTAAAACACAGACTTTAAAATAACTCTGCTTAATATTCAAAGGAATAAATGACGAGATTGAGAATTTTGGCAGCAATCTTGAAACTAAATAAAGGACATAGTAGATTTGAGGAAGAATCAAATAGAAAATCTGGAACTGAAAAACACAATACCCAAATGAAAAATACAGTTGATAGTCTTTATAGAAGATTAGACTGGACTGAAGAGAGAATTAGTGAAGTGGAAGATATGTCAGTGGAAAAGATCCAGAATGACATATAGGAAGACAAAATACAGAAGAGAGGGTAAGAGATGTAAAGAGTGAGAAGATTTAATATATATGTGTTTGGAATCCCAGAAGTAGAAAGGAGAGAAAATGGGGCAGGAGTAATATTTGAAGAGATAAAGGTTGAGAATTTTTCTAAACTACTAAACCATCAGGCCACAGATTCAAACCCAAACAGGTTAAATGTAAAGAAACACACACCTTGATACATCAGAGTAAAACTGCTAAAAACCAAACACAAGATAAATCTTTTAAAAAGCCAGAGAAAAAATATAGATTACTTACAAAGGAACATATAGACTGACATCTAACTTCTCAAAAGAAACAATGAATGACTTCTCAATGAAACAGTGGAAGCCAGAAAACAATGAAATGATATCTTTGATGTGCTGAAAGTGAAGAACTGCCAACCTACTATTCTAAATGCAGGACCATATCCCTTAAGAATGACAAACAAAAGTTAACAAACTGTATCATCAGCAGACTGCAAAAAAAAAGGAAATATAAAAGGGTGTTCTTCAGGCAGAGGAAAAATAATCCCAAATGGAAGCTCAGAGATGCAGAAAGATAGAAGAGCAACAAAAAAGGCAAATGTTTGGTAAATCTAAATTAATATTGACTGTATGAAACCATATTACCATATTTATGGTAGTTCAAAGTACAGACTAATCTGGCATGACATTTTGTAGGAGGGGTTAATAGGGAAGGGGTAAAATTTTCAAATAACACTAGAACTTAAATCAAGGATGCATGTTATAATCTCTAGGGTGGCCCCTTAAAAATAGTCTAAGTGTATATATTTCCAAGCAAATGGTGGGATGGGTGGAGTAATAAAACAGTATTCAATTAACCTGTTAGAAGACATAAAAAGAGGCAAAAGGAACATAGAACAGGTAGGATAACTTGGAAAGCAAATTATAAAATGGTAGGTTTGAACCCATATAAATCATTAATTAATAACATTAAATATTAATGGACGATGTGCTCAATTAAAAGACAAAAGTGTTAAAAAGGAAAATCTATATATTCTTTACAAGAGATATATGCAAAATATAAGAGAGAAAGTTTGCTGGACCCCATATGACAGGGGTGTGTAGTGGTGGTGCCCATATCCTTACTTTCAAAGGAGGAATAATAAAAATATAATAGGTAATTTTGTTGAGTGTTTACTAAAGGGCTAGATTAAGCATTCTATGCAGCTTATCTCAACTATTAGTGTCCAGCAGACTTTTTTGTTAGCATTTTCAGGAGCTGTCCCTCCAAAGGGTGGTGGTGGTGGGTGCATAGTGATAACAAGAGTTAGCATCACACTGTAGGAGAGCTTTCTGGGCACATTTGCTCCCAAATCCAGGAGGTGATGTTTTGGGTTTTAAAATAAAAACACTGCAGGAATCAGTCTGATATTTAGTCAAGCAAAGCAAACCTTCATTCCCACCCCCAGCCTGCCAGCCCTTACTTTCAAACTCAGTCCAAATTTGAGATGTGGAAGCAAGGAAGTCTGAATGACATCACACTGACTTTGCAGTGAAGAGGCAGAAGGAGACTAAGCTTTAGAGTCAGAAATTTTATCCCGACTCTGCTCTTGCCAGCAGTGGGACCCTGGGCAAGTCAATTTACCCACCTAAACTCGATTTCTTCAATAAAGTCGGTGCGGGGTTGGGAAGGGGGTTAATAGAATCCTACCTGCCTCAGGTTTTGTTAGGGTTAAATGAGATACTGTGAACGAAAGCTCTTCTGTCTTCTGCGTGGAGTTCTCCCGCTCCAGTTCCCCATGTGCATATGCCAGCACCCAGAACCTCAAATCTCAGATCACTTTGTCCAACTTTTTGTTTTGCAGATGAGAAAACTGAGGCACAGAGAGGCCACATGCTAGCTGTGTGATCTTGGGCAAATTGCTCAATCTCTCTGGTCCCAGTTTGTTCATCTATAAAATAGAGATGGTAAGAGCAGCCTCATTGAGTTTGGGGGAAGATTGAATGAAAAAAATGAATGTAAAGGACCTGGCACTTGGTAGCCATTTGATGCATATGGTAGTGGCTACTATTTTTTAAATGGATATTATTATCATTTTGTGTAGCATGTGAGAAATCATCCCGCTCTGAGGTATTAAGAGCTGGCAGGCTGCAGCCATCCGGTCACAAACCCTAGAGTTGGTGGCTTATCCCGGGAAGACCTTCGTCACGGGGTCAGGTAGAGTTCAGTGAACTCGCAAAGAAGCGTGATTTTAGACACTCCAAGGTACATCCACCCATCTCCTCTCCACTCCCTCTGCCTTTTATTAAACTGGTAGTTTTTACAACATCAATAAAGAACTTTCCTACCCAATTACCCCAGACAATAGGCTGAAAAGCAGTTTCGACTATGAAAACTTCGTGTTGGGTTCATTTAGATTGTTTTGCTGTGTCAGATCCTCACTTGAGTTCAAAAGTTCAGCTGAACCATGAACTTTGTAATTTCACAGCAGGCAGTTCTACAAATATAGTGGGAAGTGAAAAAAACATACAATATTTAAGGTGGGCTTGCCGTATTGTATATAATCTGGTTAGGAATGGGTGTACTTAAAATAGCCCTTAATTTACAGCGCACAGTAACACATCAAGAAGAAAAGGAAACAAAATTAAACCAAACTATTCCTTGAATTACCTGACCTCGGAGGCTTCTGAGGGAACACACATTTGCAACTAATCATTAGTGGACAAACTCAAGCCAGCTAATCTTCTTAATAAATTGTGAAGTCTTGTATACTTCTTGGTTTTAGTGGTGGCTTTTCTGCCTGTCTGGAGCAGGCAGCATATCCAAACAAAAGGGTCATGACTTTATGTATTTGTTAAAGTTAAAATCCATGTTCTCATGTAACTCAGGCTTGATTTGACCTGGTTACACAAGTGGAGGTGGAGCGAAAGTTGCACAGGAATGAGAATAATGCTGTGCTTTCACTTGTCTATTAATAAACACACACTCACACACAAACACACACAAGTTCAAGAACCCCTCATTTTGTAAGACTTGTGTTTGTGCAGCTTACATACGGGGTAAAGCAAACAAGATAACTAACTCACTTAGGCTGTCTTTCAGCTTGTTTCCAGCGAGTCCTCAATACCGTGGAACATGATTTCATGTTGCATCAACATTTTCTTCATTTGTTACAAGGAAATGGGTTGCTCATTGGTTTATTATGGTGCAGCATGTAAATATGAAGGGACCACTTGAGGGAGGCAGACGGTTTGGGGCAGGGGGTAGGTCCGAGCAAGGTGTGTTTTTCTACAGCAGCTGTTTATTCCCCTTTATTTACCGAGGGTTTGGTCTGTGGGGTCACGAGCGGAAAGCTATGCTCGGTCATTTGTGGAAGCAGAGAGGAAAAGAGGGGGTGAGAAGGTCACGTCCTGTGACGGACGGCTCCTCATGAGTTTAATGGGACTGGCTTTTTGAAAGCAGTTTTCCTTTTTCCTGACTTTTATCTTCAAGTTGCTAGGATTCTAGCTCTAGCCAGCTCGGAACACTTTTTAGAAAAATCCCCCAGCAGGGACTGTCCGATGCTGCCCTACCGTCCTCACCGCTGTGCTTCTCCATATGGGAAGGTTCTTGTCCAGTTCAGTCAAGAATTGGTGAAACTTTCTGTGTTTTTCCAGACAGAAATCATCACATTAGATTTCGTGCCTCCAACCAAGAACCAGGATAACAAAGGGGGAGAGAGTGGAACGGAGACCGTGAATCTTGTTGACCTAGTTAAAGGTGGTCTGTCTTCCCGAGGTTGTGAGGATGGAAGGAGAAACAAGGGTCACAGCATTTGTGGCTGGATGAACCGGGCTGCCCAGATTTTACAGCCTGGTTTCTGGTTGACTTGCCCTCCACAGTGGGACTGCATGTCTCCTGATGAGGCCAGGACAGGAGGGAGTTGGTGGCATTCTTTTCAAGGGCTTGTAAGACAGTGAATAACGACAGGGGGTTTTGTTCCTTCAGAAAGCATTTATGGAGAACGCACTTCAGGGGAACGACGGGGACCGGTCAGGCAGAGGTCGGCTGGGAAGAGAAAGAGACTTCTGGGGGAGACGCTAGGAGATGCAAGCGGGGAATGGGGGCTGCGGTCTGGTCTGCACTCCCGGTTGTGTCTGTACAACAGTGAGAAGGGGACACGGGTTCTCAAGGGACGGGAGAGCACGTGGCAGTGACCCCAGGATAAAAGGGAGATGTATGGGAAAACAGGAAAGAAACAAGATTTCTGAGGGGGTCAGGCTGAGGAGGTCTGCACAGGCTTAGGAAGGGCTGAATTGAGGGTGTGTATGTGTGGTGGGCAGGAGAAAAGGCATTTCAGATGCCATCTGAAAAAGAGTACAACTTTCAGCTCACTGTGGATCTCTGCTCTGTCCTGTGATTTAGCTGCCTAGATGGATCTCACTCTGCATTAGTTTTTAGGACCCTCCACAGCTGTCCAGAGGTCACCATAACTAGTAGTTACCTGTCATCTTCTCTATCGATATCTTTATACATATATTATCTCTAATCCTTAAACAGTCCTGAAAGATATGTGCTAGGATCTGTAGTTTGTGATTGAGGGAATTGAGGCCCAGCGGTTAAATGACTTAACAGGTGTACCCACTAGAAAGTGGCAGGGAGCCAACTCCCCTGACATGAGACCTCAAGGAGAGAAGGACCGCGCCTGAGTCCTTGCGTGATGAGGACAGAATTAGCTGCCTTTGTGGATGGCCCACCAGGAGGACTGCTTGGGTCAGTGCTTCCATGCTCCAGGATGGATTTGAGAAGCCCCAGGGACGTCCTGGGGTGACATCCTTGGCCAGGTGCATCCCAGCATCCTTTCTACAGCCACAAGCCGGGCAAGGTTTTGAGTCTGGATTCCTGACTAACACGACTTGGTAAAAAAGAATAAAGCTCGTTTTAAATGGACTCATTAAGTCCTGGATAATTTGTGAGACCTGTCAGCGATGAGAAAAGAAAAAGTCAAAACCAAACTCCATTTGCTATGCATTTTCCATGTCCATTCTGTTCTCATTGTCTGGCCAAGACAGTGCCGAAGGCAGTGGTGTAGGTAGACGTGTTTGCATCCTCCACACCAGAGCTGATTGGATGTGAAGGTTGCTGAGCTCTGAACCGGGCTGAAAAAAATAAGCTATGCCATTTGAGAGGATTTGGGGAACTGAGCAACTGAGTGAGTGTGCAGGGGAAATTGAAAATGAAAAGGCAGGATTTGGAGGAGCTGAGAGAAAGGGGAAGCCAGTCTACATAATGAGAACAGCATGGTCAAATTCATGAAGGTGACGAGGCTTTTCCACTCTGTTTGCAGGATGATCAGTGACCACTTTGCTGTGAGTGCAGGGGAGGGGTAGGAAATGAGGAGGGAGCAGCCCACACGGCAGGGCTGGGGGAGACCCTCAGATGCCAGGCTGAGGACTTTGGGCTGTAGGTTATGAGGGGCTACTGAAAATGAAGTACAAGGGAGAAAGGCAGGAAGTATATTTTCAGAATATGAACCTTGTAGCAGTGGGCAGAACGGATGGTACGATATGAATCTGGTAACTAATGTCAGACAATAATCAAATGTCATAATCACAGTTTGGGCTGCCTCTTAAGCTGACCCACAGATGATCATTATAGGAATAACTCATGTCTCTGCTGCTTCCTCTGTTCTCAAACTGATTGCTGGTTTCTATTCATCCACCACATATTATTTGAGATTTCTTCTGTTCTAGAAGCGTGCCTGTTCCTCTGTTTAGCACTGGCAGCCTTCCGCTTCATATAGTTATGTATATGTCCGTCTCCACCACTATAGCACCTCCCTGAGGAATCCAAATTTCCAGTTCGAGTCTGTTTCCTAGAGCATGCCTGGCCTAAGATTACTGGAGCCAAGGAGATCTCTATCAAAGAAATAGCAACCCTGCCTCCTAGTTCCTGAACTTGGCTTCCAGGGTGGAATCTATTATTAAATAAATAAGGTATTAACCAAATCAAACAACTCTTAATGACCCAGAAAAAATAATTCAATTCACAGAGAAAAGTAAAGAGAAGAGCAGACAGCTCAGCAACACAGCTCTCAGTGGACTCAGAGAACACTGGTAGCAATGCGATTTCCCAGTTAATCTTGCAAGAATCCCATGCAGTTTCCTGGAGAAGATGGACACCTGCCCTCCAGACTTGGTTTCCATGTGCCTGTAGACAAGAAGGAGAGCTAGAGGTCATCCTTCTTCCTTCCTTCAGTATGAATTGGGTGTCTGGCACTGTGCTAGGCCCTGAGGATGCAAAGACAAGAGACCTCTCTCAGCCCTTGGGGTAGGGGCTGCAGATGAGCTACCTGATCCAGTGTGAACAGGAATCCCACAGAGGCCCCTTCAGAGGAGCATTTAGGAAAGAACCAGCAGTTCTGCTGTTGGGAAGGTACAGAGGTCTAGAAAGCCTTCCTAGGGGGAGATCAATTTTGAACTAGGCCTTGGAGGATGAGAAAGTCAGGTGGAATGGAGTGAAGAGAATATTTTAGGCAGGGGACACTGTAGGAACAAAGACACAGAGGAGCTCAGGGTTTTGTTTTTTGTTTTTAAGCAGGGTTGCTATTGGCATTTTGGCCAGGACTGTTATAGGACACTGCCCACTCCCCAATTATACAGCACACAGTTTATATCCCTTCCCTACCTAGCACCCCCGAATGACAGTCAAAGCTTTCCAAACATTTCCAAAGGCCCAGGGAAAGGAGGAGTGGGTGAGGGTGTGTGCAGGGCTCAGTGCCACCCTGCGTGAGAACCACTGGAGGGAGTGCTTGAGACTTGTGGGGGTGGGGGGCATCATATTTTATAGATTCTTGTTTGAGGAAGGTTGGGCCTTTTCCTTAGAGTATGGGAATCCGTGCAAATTCTGGACAAGGGAAAGACCTGCTCAGAGGGATCTGGGTTTATAAAGGTCACTCTGATCTCAGGGTGAGGGGTAGACTGGAAGAGGCAGAGGCTGAGAAGTCCAAAGTAGATTCTTCCCTCCCTCCCTTCCTTCCTTCCTTTCTTCCTCCCTTCCTTCCTCTGGTTGTATTTTTACCAACACACAATTAGTAAGTTAATTGTTCTGTGCTTTTCCTTGGCCATTCACTTAGGAATTTCAAAGAATGGAGCCTCTCTCCCAGGAATTGCCATGCTGCCTGGAAAATGAAGTGGTTGTAAATGATCTCAGCTGTCACACCCAGGTCTTGTGCTTTGTCTAATCCTTACATTGTGAGGGAGGAATTGTTGCATCTATTATATGGATGACAAAACTGAGGCTCAGAGGTCTGAATTTAAATCCTAGGCTCTTAATCACTCTGTGATAGTGACTGGGGTGTTTTTCTTGGTATTTCACTATTAATTTAAAAAAAAAAAACAAAAAACAAAACAAAAAAAAACAGTGTGGTACCCAGGGAAATCTCTCTGAAAGTTGGGAATTGGCTCTTTTGCCTTGCTTTTCTCCTTTCCATCAGCTTTTTTGGGATCCTGGAAGCTGCCTCCTATAAACCTCAGCCCTGGGCCGCCATGCTTTAGAGATCGCCATTGCCTGATGTAGGAGGCCTAGGCCTTCGGTCCCCCTTGGGGGAAAAATTATTTAGCTGAAAATCACTCACTGCCCCCAACATCTTTAACCAAGATGTTCTCATTTTCTCGGGAGCCAGAATAAGCTGGCAGAGTGCTAGAGTCAACGCCGGCTGGGACCCACGTGTGCTTCCGCTGGCTGGGGACTGATAGACGAGGCAGCAGCATCCTTCAATTCAGACTTTCTCCTGGCCTGATTTATTGCTCCCGTCTCTTGCTCTGGCTTTTCGCTAAGATTTCCATCCAAAGTCTTCGCTGCCGATCCAGGACTGTCCATGTGCGTTTTCGCTTTGCCCCTGTTGATGGAGAGCTTTGGGTAAATGCCCTGACACCACCCACTCCGGCCTTATCTGCAGAGCCGTCTTTAATCTGTCAAAACCCACATCTACTCACATGCTACGAAGGGTGGCTCCTGTCCAAAGCCACTTCCGCCCCTGCTCCGGCCACATGGCGGCTGAGCAACCGGCTTCAGAGGCTTGAGGACACGGCATCAGCCTCTTTGAATCCTGACCCATGTCTCTTTGTACACTCTGTGGTCAATTGCATCAGAGATCTCTTTTGTAAAAAAAAAAAAAAAAAATTTTAAAAATGCAATAGTGTTTTCTCAAGAGAACCAGGGTAGCCATTTATTTTGGCTCCACCATATCAATTCAAGGAAATCTCTTCCCTCTTCTTTAAATTGTCCCTGGAGTCGACAGGGTTTGTGTCCTCCACCATTTGCCCAGGGCAAAACCCCTTTCCATCCAATCCCTCTGGATCGCGTTTGTCAAAGTGGGAAAGTACTCAAGCAAAATATCTTCCCCAGAATTAGTGAAAGACTCCTTTTAAGGATAGTTAATAAAAATCAGGCATCTCTTTTGGTGTAATTTTTCATTTCAGAAACCAGAGTATAGGCTTGCTTTTTTTTTTTTTTTTTTTTTTTTTTTTTTTGCGGAACGCGGGCCTCTCACTGCTGGGGG
>NC_041233.1:51307270-51325472 GCF_002837175.3 Physeter macrocephalus
GAACCCGTGTCCCCTGCATCGGCAGGCGGACTCTCAACCACTGCGCCACCAGGGAAGCCCTAGGCTTGCTTTTAAGACATGCAAGCAGCAGAAGGCCTGCGCTGGGTGGGTTGAAGGTTTCCTCCCAGACGCCTGGAGCTCTGGAGTCCCCACTTTGAGAAGCTTGTCTGTGTGCATGTCTGACTCTCCCTCTCCCACATAGTTCACATTTTCCTGTCATTTGAATGTCACTCCAGCTGCATTGTACAAAACTAGTATTTTTATTTCTGACCTTTGGAATTTTTTTTTTCTCTCCTAGCGCCTAGAGACAGTAAAGTTGGACTATGAGGCTTTGTGGAAAAAAAACAAAATTCTCTTGTGTTTCTCCAAATTGCAGACTAAGACTGGTCTCAGCATCTGCTTGTATCAGCAGCTGCCACTCAATCCCTGTTCTTTAGGCGGGTGGGGAGGGCAGGTACATATGGTTTGAAAGAATTCTCAAGATGATTCCGATAAACACCATCCTGGCCCCATTGAGACTCTCAGGTCTAAATAGGGGCACAACTGTTTGGCCCCTTTGAGTAAACTCACAGGACTTTCAGTCAAAGTTTCAATTCTGAAACCTCAGTCAAACCACTTGATAGTTTTGATATGGTCAAAATGGTTGAACTGGTTATGTATGGATGTCTGAATATGGCTTTATTTCAAGTTCTTCAGTCTATGTGAGAATTCTATAAACTTTTGCACAGTTCCTACAGTTTCTGCTCCATTGGGCTTAAATTCCTTGGGATAACTTTGGCAAATTGTTAACCATTTGTAGTGCCAGATTCCTCATCTGTAAAATGGGAGGGCATGTACCTGGCACTGCTGTGAGGATTATGTATGTTGCCTTGCTCATTGCAGGAGTACAGTAGGGCACTCAATAAGTGAGTGCTATAACCAGGATGATGACAGTGATATCTACAACTGAGAATAAAACAGCCTGATTTTTCTTCTCTCCAGCACATTCCAATCTCTATGGGCAAGGTAACGTGAGATTCCTCAAAATGAAAACAAGGGTGACAGTCAGAACTATTTATTGAGCTTCTACTATGTGCCATGGTGTGGAGTTAGGTGCCTTCACGTGCTTGCTCATCTCAGTCTTCTGAGGTGACACCGATGGGCCCGTCTTACAGATGAACACACTGAGTCTGAAGAGGCTGTTAATGTCAGTCAAGGTTCTTGGTTGCAAGCAACAGATTGATTTAAGCAGAAAAGGATATCAGGCAGCCCACGGAATTTCTGGGGAGGTTAGGGGACAGGCTTAGAAAATAGGGCAGGAACAGGCTCAGAACAAATACTCTAAGGACTACAGTGAAATCCACACTGCAGAACTGTTCACCAAAACCACTAGCCCTGGACTGTGGGAGCTGCCGCCGTCACTGCAGCTGTTTGGAAGCTGGATGTTGCTGTCACTGCTGCTGCAGCAGAAAGAATTCTTTCCTCATCTTCATGAGTCTGTATCCCCCAATTCTAAGCCTGGGGGGGGTGGTACCTGCTTACCCGAGTTTGGATCACATGCTCCCGCTCTACTGCAAGAGAGGCTGGGAAAATAAGTATATGGCTTGGGGGGAAGGGAATAGTCTGTTCCAAGGCTCACTTGGTGAGGAAATCCCCCAAATGTAGAAAGGGAATCAGACACTAGGGTAGCCCCCAAACCATTAAATGTCTACCTCATTGAGAAATCAGGATTCCTCGCCAACCTGGGCACACCTGCACCTCCCTTACTGTGACCTTTCGTGGGTTGTGTGGAGTCGTATTTGCCTTCTCCAAGTCAGATATCTCACTGTTGCCAAACCAGACCCCAAGTTCTTTCCCTCAACAGGTATTTTCCTGGTTCTGTATAAATATTGGTGCTTATAATAAACAAAACACATGTTAATAGTGCCAAGAGAAACCTTGGTACTCAAATACATGAGAGGCACTGGAGACTGAGGATCCCTGAAAGCACAGCCCTTGACTTCTGGAGTCACGGGATATTTGGATGGAAAGCATTCCTGAGCTGGTCTGATCCACCTCTTCACTTGTAGAGGAGAAAAGTACATGTGAGACACCATCCATGGTCACAGAAGGACTGTATGACCCAGTAGCCTCGCCCTGCCCTAGAATCTCAATTCATAGAACACCCTGAGGGGAAAAAAAGCAAACTTCCTTCAAAAATAAAATCAAATCAACAGATAAAGCCACATTTGGTACAGCGTTTCTAGGGGCAATCGGACAATAAGCATCAAGAGCTTCAAAAATGTATTTTTGATTTACTAATTCCTCTTTTAGAAATCAGGCCTGGGGAAATGTAGACAGAGGTGTAGAGGAAGCTTATGTTCTGGGATGTTCATTTATAACTGGGTAATTTATGCTAGAAAAGTATCCTGATTTTTAAAAATACATGTCTATACCTACATATATTCTTATGAAAATCCAATTAAGAAATATACCAAAATGTCAATTGTGAGATTATTTCTGGGTAGACGACTGACAGTTGATTTTTAAATGTTTTTTTAATATGTTCTTGAGAATTCCAGAACTTTCTTCAATAAATATGTACTTCTATAATTAGAAAAATAGTATGTATTACTTTTTTAAAATTCCATCAGATAATACCATCTTCAAAGAAACCAAAGAGAAAAAAGTTAAACCAATTTTCAGGGGGGGCAGGGCTGCTCCATCCATCCCTAGGGGCCATCTGGGTAGAGGGCAAATTAAAACCTGAAAGTTTACAGTCAATCAGTTTGTCTTCATGAGCCCTTCATGGGGAAAACTTCAGTCATTTCCCTTGCCTGGCACTCTTGTGGTCAGAGAATGAAATCCAATCATGGGGTCAGTTGGGTTTATACATTCCATGGCAAACCAATTTGGCCATTTCTCTGCATTTCCCAAAAGTTCTCTGACTTCCTAGACAGGAATTGTGAACACAGGGAGACCTTTATGCTGGTTCCTGCGGCACATCTGGTTTACAGCGTGTGCCAGATGGGCTCCCTTTCATCTGGGGAGAGGGGCAGGAGGGGACACAGGAGCCTCTGTAGGTCCGAGGAACTTCCCCAGTGGAGGCTCTAGTTTTTGGTGAAGTGTTTCAAGTTAAGCTGTAAGTGTATCATGTTGGAGTCACAATGTCCTTTAACTTTAGGGGAATCTGCTTTTTATTAGGTACTGCCCAAGTGACCTTTAGGTTCGTTGCTCAGCCCAAAGATGTTTTGGACAAGCTATTGGTTGGTTTATGACACCATCACACATTACATGAATATTTATTGAGCATCTGTTATATGCCCTGTACTGGGGATGCAGCAATGAGCAATACAGATGTGCTCTATTACTCAGGGAGCTCACTTCTACCAGAAGAGGGCACATTGCCCTCATGTGTCCTCTTGGACTTGGGGACAGACTGCTGACTCTCTATCATTAATAGCCTCAGTCTGTTGTTTGGTCTATACCTAGCCTGTGATCATACCAGACACTCCATCACCTTGGACATGCTGAGTTGGAAATAAAACTCTAGGCAATGCTCATGTTTACAGCTGAAGAATAGTGAAAGGAAAGATACTGCTGGAGGAGAGTGAGTGACTGGGTTCATCTACTGGCTGAGAAGAAAAGGATGAGATGATTGAGTGGCCAATACCAACAAGGCAAGAGGAACAAAAGAAGAGAGATGCTGAAATGTATGTGCCATTGCAGCCATGTTGGGCTTTGGTGAATCCAAAGCATGGAGACCACGTCCAGTCTCTTTCCAGAAACATCTCCTAGCTGCACCTTTGCTCACTACTGTTCTTAAAGGTTCTTCTTTCATTTTCATTCCCTGCTGAAACTCTGCGGGGAAGGAAGCCAGATCCATTCTCCCCTTTCCTTGGTTACCACCAAACTCCTCTTTTCTCTTACCCCAAAGGCCTGAATGTCTCCGCTGAGCACTTTCCTAGACAACCAGCCCAATGGGGCCTAACTGACACTCATGTCACATCACAGGACATTTCTCTTTATCCAGAAACCAAGCAACCAGAAGCCTAACCACTGAAATGCTCACAGTTCTCTATAAGAGTAAACACTATTTACTATGACTCCGAGATTTCACAAGAGCCTTTTAATTTATTAAAGATAGAAAAAATGGTGCTTTGAAAAGTTTTTGGTTTATGTGCTTGGTGCCATTCTTCAATTAAAAAAAAAAGCTAATTTGTATATGCTTTAGATACAGGATCTCTCAGGGTCCAGGCAGGAAACATGGTTCAAATTAGGAGACTTTCGGGAAGTGGCCACTTATAGAAGGGTAATCAGTTGAGGGAACCCACGAGGGAAGTTGAGCCACCAGGAGTGGCAGCAGTTGGGTATTCGTTACCACCTCTGGGCCTGAAGGGGGAGGAAGAAGGACCAGTGTTACTGGAGATCAGGGAGAGCAGGAGCCATAGTGGAGGGAGTTGGTTGGAGCCACAGTCTCAGAGGAGTGTAATCTCTACCAGAATCAGGGTGCTAAAGCAGAATAGGAGCAGGGAAGAAATATCCTGACCTCTTTCTCCTCCCACTCACTAATTTCCATTGGCCAAACCCAGCCAGTAGCCAGATGGCCTAAGGGAGAGGTCAAAGGAAGCAGAGGATGCAATCGCTAGGCATCAGCCTCCTGGGACAGAGAATAGGGCAGAAAAAAGTAGAGAATGGATTGGGTGGGGCAGGGGTGAGTGGAATTCAGCGAATAAACAGCCCAGATACTAACACTCTCTCATACTCAGAACATGGAATTACTCAGAGCATTGTTTTCCAGCACTTTTGCTAAATGTCATTTTATTGGTCAAACCTCCCAAGGGTTGTGCGTTGTTGGGGTTTTTTTCCCCCTCTCACAAATTCTTTCTGAAAGTCATGGCTGGCTATCCCTGTAACAATATCATTTTCATTTATTGAAAAATATTTATTGGGTACATATTATGTACCAGACACTATTGGAAAAGGTCCTACATTTGCCCCTTCCCCATCTTTCTCATTCATGGGGATCATTTCACCTTCCATTTTTCAACAAAAATCCAAATAATCCTTTCCATTTGGACCTGTATTTATATAACCACATATGCTTTACTTTTTTGGTAAATCTCAGTTTTGTTTGACCTGATGGTCTGTCCTGGACAACTGAACCCCAAGCATCTCTGAATCTAACAAAGTTTACAGTTTTTTTCTGGAGTAGAACTAAAATTGTTGGTAATCCTGTATATTTATTTTTTAATGAGGAGACAGTACTTTGGGTTCTGTGAAGAACTTTCAAAATGAAACTTAGAATAAAAGAATAAAATAAAAATAAATATAAAATTAAAAGAAAAAAAGCCCTTTTTAAGAGTCTGTCTACATCAGCAGCTTTCAGATTTTTTGACTGCAGCCCACAATAAAATATACTTATTATATCCCAACCTAGTTTCATGAAACAATACTCACCATTCCCTTGTTTGAAGCATCCTGTTACTTTCCTTTCTATCCTATTCTATTTCTTTCAAGAATGCTGACAGTGGGCTTCCCTGGTGGTGCAGTGGTTAGGAATCCGCTTGCCAATGCAGGAGACACGGGTTCAAGCCCTGGTCCGGGAAGATCCCACATGCCACAGAGCAACAGCTTGTGCACCACAACTACTGAGCCCGCAAGCCACAACTAGTGAAGCCCGCGCGCCTAGAGCCCGTGCTCTGCAACAAGAGAAGCCACTGCAATGAGAAGCCACTGCACCGCAACAAAGAGTAGCCCCCCGCTCAACGCAATTAGAGAAAGCAAGCGTGCAGCAACAAAGACCCAATGCAGCCAAAAATAAATAAATTTTTTAAAACTTAAAAAAAAAATGCTGACAGTAACCCGCTAAATTGATTTTATAGTGTATTAGTGGATTACACTCTGCAGTTTGGAAAACGGTGGGCTACATAATATCTTGGAACTCTTTTTTTTTTTTTTTTAATAGATTTATTTATTTTTCGCTGCATTGTGTCTTCGTAGCTGCATGCGGGCGTTCTCTAGTTGCGGCGAGCGGGGGCTACTCTTCGTTGCAGTGCGTGGGCTTCTCATTGCGGTGGCTTCTCTTGTTGCGGAGCACGGGCTCTAGGCGCGCGGGCTCAGTAGTCGTGGTACATGAAAGTAGTTGCTCCGCGGCATGTGGGATCTTCCCGGACCAGGGCTCGAACCCGTGTCCCCTGCTTTGGCAGGCGGACTCTTAACCACTGCGCCACCAGGGGGGGAGCCCTCTTGGAACTCTTTATAAAATAGACCCGGCACTGGAATTTATATTTCAAGGGTAGTTAAGATGTCCTAAATGTTTATTTTTCAGCCATCATCAAATGTGCCAATCTCACCATTTTTCTTTGATTTTAAGAACTGCAAGCTGGTCAGAGCAGCAGCTCTCCCCTATCTGCTGGAGAGTCCTGCGTTTACTGCCAGTTTGGCTTGTGGTTGGAAGTGATTAGCAACAGGGATGAGCAGCTGTGGCTTACCAAATCATCTTCGTAAACACAACCGGTGTTTTTTGCTCGTTTATTTTAACCTGAAGAAATCTGTTTGACTTGCAGTTTGGGGGGGAAACGTTTCATTGCCAAGACAGTACAGGTGGGTGGGCATCTGACTCATTGCCAAGCGAATGGGAGGATTTACATAGGAATGGAGTCCTCACTCACCACGGAGACTACGGGGGAGGGGGCCGGGGGGGTGAAAATCATTACTGCTGTTCATCAGGCATTTACCATGTGTTAAGGGCATTCTGTACGTTACCTCAGTATAACAATCCAGTGAGTAGGTATTATTTCCTTCATTTTAGGGTGGAGGGAAGTACTATTGCCATTTAGATAGGAGGAAACAGGTTCAGAGAGGTTTCATAACTTCCTGAAGTTCCCACAGGTAGCGTGTAGCAGAGCTGGAAATCAATTTAATCTCTTACCTGCAATACTATAATACTTCTTTTGTCTCTGATCTGGAAAGAGGAACAGGGGAAACAAATCCTTTTGGCTACTGGGGTATTAGATGTGGGGTTTGGGGGTGGAGGGTCGCTTCCAGTTTCTGGGGTTGCCTTGGCAAAGATGCCATCCCTGTGTCTGGATTTCTTGGTTAAAATTTAGAATTCCAGGTGTAACACAAAGGAACAATTGGAAACTAGAGGGCAACTAATATAATCATTCAGCTTGATAATAAAATCAACACACTTCTAAGAGCATTTAGACTCTCTTTATCATTCATAGCATGGTCTCTATGAAAATTTTTTAAAAAGCACGTCCAGTTCCAAATAACATACTTTTGAAATACATTTAATTTGTGAACTGGTGCATTTAATGTACGCAAAGTATGATTCCTTGTCTGGTTGCTTTCTCCTCCCCCCCCCCAAATGATAATGCATTATGCGTTTACATAGCTGGAGACAGAATTGGGAACTATGGAAATAAAGCAACATAATAGGCTTCTACTATAAAAGAGTAGTTACAGAAAAAAGGGGAAGAGGGCTGCTTCAGGACTTTCTGGGAAAGACTGGTGTTGAGTGAGACTTTCAGAAAGAAAGACGTAGTAACCGGCTTGATAGTTTGAGAAGCAAGAAAGGGTCAGCATGTATATTAAGGATATTGCGACTTTTAGCCAATTTATAGGCTACACAATGTTAACATCTTATAGGCTAAAATAATGTTAATATCTTATAGGCTACAGTAGTGTTAACATGCATTGTAAAGACCTTCTCCTTTGAAACTTTGCTTAAAAGAGCCAAAGCAACAAGTTTATAGTCAAGATCAGAGATCAAATACACCTTTTCGGTACTTAGACTTTTTCATTTTCTTTATGTGATATTGTTACAGTTATGTTTAAGTGAATTAACTAGACATTTTTAAGCCCAATGGATACTTGTCTGTCCTATATAAACATTGGTGAAGTATCTCTCTGGGTTTTAGCTTTCCAGGACTTAAATTGCCCATGAAATAACTGTTTTGCTCATTACATTAGCCAAAAAGAAAGCAAGGCAGATCAGCTGATAGTTATAACTTGAGATGAGGGTTAGGGTAGGGCTCCTTTTGACATATGTCCCCCCAAATTAAACATGGATAGTAAAATTACAAAAAAAAAAAGACAAGAAAAAAATCACATATAATTACAAAATGCTTACATTACATTGATAATACAAGTTCCAAAGTTGTGGATCCACAGAATCAAATGCTTGTAGTGGCCTGGGAAGTAATATGTATTCTCAAAAATCTAATGGCTCTGGAAACTTCTTTTATGTTGCTACTCAGAGAGATGCCCAAAAGATTTGTGATCAAAAGGGTCAAGGCCATGGTTCTGTACAGACACTGCCTCTGAAAATCACTCATAATGACTTTCTGCTTGGTTTTTGGCTTTGAAAACAAAGATGTTTCCATTAGATTTGACCCACTGAGGAGAAGGAGAGATGGTCAGCATCCTATATAGATAGCATCCTTCCAGTGTCCAGCCCAGACTTTCTGTCTTGGGGGATGGACCAACAAGAAAAAAATCACATATAATTACAAAATGCTTACATTACATTGATAATACAAGTTCCAAAGTTGTGGATCCACAGAATCAAATGCTTGTAGTGGCCTGGGAAGTAATATGTATTCTCAAAAATCTAATGGCTCTGGAAACTTCTTTTATGTTGCTACTCAGAGAGATGCCCAAAAGATTTGTGATCAAAAGGGTCAAGGCCATGGTTCTGTACAGACACTGCCTCTGAAAATCACTCATAATGACTTTCTGCTTGGTTTTTGGCTTTGAAAACAAAGATGTTTCCATTAGATTTGACCCACTGAGGAGAAGGAGAGATGGTCAGCATCCTATATAGATAGCATCCTTCCAGTGTCCAGCCCAGACTTTCTGTCTTGGGGGATGGACCACAACGGTTCTCTCTATAAACTGCTGATTAGAAACCAGAGACCAAGGAACCAATATTATGTTCTCACCAAAGTTAATATTAAGGGTTAGGTACCTGGGCAAGACACACTATCTGATAGGTGGGCTCTGGATTCTCCAAATAGGTTCCGTTTTCTTCCCTACCCACAGTCTTGGTGCATGTATAGGGAAAAGGACAGAAAACCAGGTTTGGGGCCAACGTGAAGAAATGCTATGTAGATTCAAACATGGGGTTGATTAGAAGAGCCGACTCTCTATTAAATAGGATTTGCTCTCTTCCAACTGGACATGCACAGAAGTTGGTTTTTTTAAAAAGTATTAACTTATTTTTTTTTCCCTTCAAGCTTAGCCAGAGACCTCATGGAGGTCTAAACCTAAGCCAAGCTTGATCTGTTTTAATTCAACCACTGTTGATTTATGGCTTAGCAAAAAATGTCTGAGAATTTTTTTAAGCTAAAAAAAAATTTTTTTTTACCCTAACTTGACTCTCTCACATCTCAAATACAGTTGAAGGGATATTTCTCAGACTTTCAAAAGACAAAGCCATCTTTGGAATGGAAGGGAGCCCTTAAAGCTTCAAATCCCAGTAAGAAATCCTGTGATCATTTATATACAAGTAAAAACAAATATATTGGAAGGCCATATGACACTTTAAGTATGTTCATTTGATTCCTTTTGAATAGAGGTGGGAATAGAATCAACTCAAGGCCAAAGGGGAGATGTGGGTTGGGTTGGGAGCGTTCTCAGAGTTGGTGCCAGCAGGAGGGACACAGAAGTTCTCTTGCTTCTTTCTTTTATCCCGTCTTCCTCTTTTTTTTTTTTTAAAGGTTTTTTTTTTGATGTGGACCATTTTTTAAGCATTGAATTAGTTACAGTATTGCTTCTGTTTTAAGTTTTGGTTTTTTGGCCACGAGGCATGTGGGATCTTAGCTCCCTGACCAGGGATCGAACCTGCACCCCCTGCACTGAAAGGCGAAGTCATAACCACTGGACTGCCAGGGAAGTCCCCATGTCTTCCTCTTCTTACCACCTCCTCCCATTCCAAAAACAAAACTCCTCCCCCACAAACATTGTCCAGACAGAAAACAACCTGTGGTGGGTTTTCTTCCCTACCTGGCTCTGGACTGGGTGTCGTTATACAATGTGAGCAGGAATCAAACTAATAAGCAATTACCAACCACAAGAAGGAAACCAATAGCAGGCCACTGGTCCCTTCCAGCTCTGATGTTTTATGGGTCTAACCCAGTTCACAAGAAGCAGTCTTTCTGAGCCTCCACTGGCATTCGGCCTGTGCCGTGTGGTCTAACCATCCATTAGCTGCGGGTTTACAACTCTCACCTTCTGTTTTTCCCTGTGTGAGCATCCATCTTTCCCATAAGATTGTAAGCTCAGTGAGAGCAGGAACTGATCATGTATTTTGTCTCATTTCCCACAGCTGTGGCCTTCAACCTCCCTCCCAAGCATTCACACATTAACCCAGTGATTATCAGCGTCCCCGGCCTCAAAGAACGTGCAGAAGGAACAAAGGTAAAAGGTGTGTTTCTTCCTAATGCTGAGGCAGAACGAAGCATATAATTGCTGATAATTGCATTGCGTTCTTCTTCCTGGGGGATCTTTGAGAAGCAGGGAAGGGGCATTCTCTGCCATCATGTATTTGTGCAGTGTGTATTTCTCTACTACATGCATCTCTTCATGAAAAAATTACTGCTTATTCAGCAGCTCTGCTCATGAAGGTTAATATATGTCCAATACTTAGACTGCCTTGGCCCAGACCTAGAATTACTGATTTTACTTCTAATGCTTTAAATTCCTTTTATGGTTTTAGTGTTTCAATTTCATGACTACAGTGAATTCCTCAGAGACCAGCACCGCATCTGTGCTGTGTGTTAGCTTTCTTGCCTCAAACATCATCCTGATAGCAAACCAAGTAATGGATTAATAGGCAAGAAATGGATGTGGCCATGAAAACAAATGAAAGAGTGGACCAGGATCATACTTAAGTATTTAATAAAACAGTCCAATTCTTGGCAAATATACTTTTTGCCAAAGCATGATGCCAAGTTTAGAAGTGAATTTATAAGGACAAAATAGCTGTTATTTATTGAGCATGTATATGACTCCATGTACTATGCAAAGCACTCCACAGCTATTACCTCATTTAGCCCTGAGAACATTTCTAGGAGTCATTACTATGTACGATTAGGCATTATGGTTGTTGAATGTGTGCCACCAATATTCAGAATGACTCATTTGGTCCTTAACATGATGATGTCTTGCGTGTTTATCTTGTACTATGTATGTGAAGACTTTGTAGTGTTTATTATGTATCTCACCTGTGTTTGTTATATTAGTTGCTGTAAGAAAAAGGTCCCCAAGACCAGTTGCATAAACAACAAAAACATTTATCTCTCTCGCATGTAAAAGTCCAGGAGGCAGGTTTCAGGTTGGCTGGTGGCTACACTCCACATGGTCCTTTCGGGACCTTGGCTCCTTCTGTATTTTTTCTCCATCATCTCCAAGGTATGGCCTAGTGTTAAGGTATCAGACCAGTAGTGACATATCTTATTTCTACTTACTTTGGAGAAAACTCAGTCACACAGAAGTCACATCTGACTTCAAATGAGGCTGGGAAAGGTATCTGCTGGACAGACAAGTGTTTGGCTATAGTTCTATCACTATGAAAAACGGATGAATAAAATTTGGTAAGTAGCTCACTATGTCCATCACAGACTTCAATAAACAGTTTGTGAGCAGTTGGAGAGCTAGGCCTCTGTCTTATTCACATTTGTCCCAATGACAAGATAAAACACCTGCTGCAGAAATATTGGTAACAAACACTCGACTCATGTGCCAGCTCTCCCTACTCTGATGCCAATGGCAGACATCACTAATCAACCGTGGAGCTCTTTCCTGCTAAACCTGAATATGCCCTCATAATCCTTTGCTACACAGTTCCTCTGGAAGCCACTAGCAGTCAGTGGGGATAGGCACAGGATTTGAATCCTATTAGTCATTCCTGATTGTAGGTATTCAATATTGAATAAAGGGAAGAAAGAACCATACTAGTTTTCCCCTTATTCCTTGGAAACAGATATGTTAGTTGCTGTGGTGGTTTTAAAGTATGTCTGCAAATTCTTTGACATGCCTTTCTTTGAAAGGTAGAGTTTAATTCCCCTCTTCTTAAATGTGGGCCATTGGTGACTTACTTCTAACAAATAGAATGGGGCAGAAAGAATGCTATGTGGTTTGTGAGACTATCATAAGAAGGATACAGCTTCCACCTGGTACCCTCTCATCTTTGAACTGCTCACTCTGGGGAAAGCCAGCTCCCATGTCCCAAGGACACTCAAGCAGCTCTGTGGAGAGGTCCAGGTAGAGAGGAACTGAGACCTCTAGCCAACAACCATTATCAGTTTGCCAGCCATGGGAGGGAGCCACCTTGAAATGGGATCCTTCAGTCTCAGTCAAGCCTTCAGATGGTGCAGCCTCAGCCATTATCTGACGGCAACCTCATGAGAGACCCCCAAGCCAGAATTGCCCAACTGAGCCACTCCCAAATTTCTGACCTACAGAAACTATAAGAGATAATACATGGTTATTGTTTTTAGGCACTAAGTTTTTGGGGTGTGTTGTGCAACAAATAATATAGACTAATAGATAAATGAAGAATGAATGAATAAAATAATTGCCTTCTCAGAATGGGAACTTGTGCAATGTCAGGAAAGCTAGGACTAAGAGGGACTGGGCTTGAAAATGAGTTTGTGGCAGGGATGGAGGAGGGAGTTGGTGGAGGACCCAGTTGCTGGTGTTTGATGGAAGCCAAGGCAGGAAGATGGAGCAAGACATCTATTTCTAGGTTGGAAGGCAGGGGGCGTTAGGGTCATCCAACAAGGGTAGGAGCTCACCTTCAGGGTGGACTGGATGAGGACAAGTGGCTAAATGCCAGGAGTTGTTTAAACTGTATCTATAGTATCTGAAGGTATGAATAGGGGGAGCAGAGGGACGAAAATTTTATAATTATTTTTTGGTTGTTGGACTGTTGTTTCAGTGACAGCAACTCCCTGCTTGGACTAAATCAGGAAGGGGCTTATCTTTATGAGGTTACACAAAGCTGACGATGCTTAAGGAAGAATCAACAGGCTCACAAGAAATAGAAAATGACAGTTATTCTGTGGTTTTCCCAACCAGCTAGATCACAGGAGCTGCAATAGCTTGAAATTCCTCAGTTTGATCCATAAGGAGACTCTGATACCTCCCAAATCATACTCATATCGCCCATCCCCACATGGCCTTGTCACAGTCACCCTTAAGTGCTCCTTAGGTCTGTGGTCCCCCTAATGCTGTCCCAAGATCCCATCCATCCACACGGTGCCGCTGCAAAACGTTTCCCTCCTCTCCCTTCTGCACAGTCCTGGTTTCCAGTCAAATCATCCCTTTGACTCCACCTGGGTGAATGGAGATAAACCCAGTTTACCACCAACTCTGTGCCCTAGTGCAAGGTTTAAATGTGCACATAATTTACATAGTAATACAATTAATGCTGATTTCATTTTAAAAACTGGAAATGACAATAATGGGATTATGCTGGAAAGACGGGCTTCCCTGGTGGCGCAGTGGTTGAGAGTCCGCCTGCCGATGCAGGGGACACGGGTTCGTGCCCCGGTCCGGGAAGATCCCACATGCCGCGGAGCGGCTGGGCCCGTGAGCCACGGCCGCTGAGCCTGCGCGTCCGGAGCCTGTGCTCCGCAACGGGAGAGGCCACAGCAGTGAGAGGCCCGCGGAGCTGGAGGGGGCGCTTAGTCCTCTTCCTCCGTAGTAGAGAGCCAATAGATAATCTCTAAAACTGAGAGAGTCAAGAAAGAGTACTATAAGCATGCTATTTTTAAAATAACAGTAAAATATGAGAAATAGCTGAAAAGATAGAAAGTAGTTGCCTCTGGGAGCAAGAATTGGGAGTGGAGAGAGATGGAGCTGTTTTTTATTATAAACCTAGCAGTAGTATTTGACTTTAAATCAGTGTGATTCCAATTTTGTTTGTATATACCTATATATATATATACAAGTATATATAGATGTATGTATATACCTGTGTATATATGCACACACATTACATGAATTATATGTATAACAATATATATTATATAAAGATTACGTTGTTTACCTGCATCTATGCACATTAAAAAATATAGAAGAAAACAAACAAAAGTCAACTATGCTGTCTCTTAGGAGGGGGAAAGCTAGGGTCGTAGGTAAGTTTTAGCCTTAGTTTTGGCTATTATCTCTATTTCCCAAACTAAGGAAGACACATTGGTTTATTGTCATACGTTTTTTAAGAGGGAGAGAAAGAAAAGACAGGAAAGGGCACCTTTCCGAGAAGTGAGAGATCTGGGTTCATCCCCAGCTGCACCACTAATTCTCTGTGATCTTGAGCAAACGGCCACCTCCCTGGGCCCCTGTTGATGCAGCTATAAAAGCAGGGATTGAACTAAACTCTGAAGAATAGCAGTTCTCAGAGCTACCATTATCTAGGACTTATATTGCTGACCCCTTGCTAAATGATTTATTTACACCAGTCGTTTCTCAAACTTCAGTGGGCACGAGAATCACCTGGAGGGCTTTTTAGAACACAGATCGCTGGGCCCACCCCTAGAGTTTCTGATTCAGTGGGCCTGGGCTGAGCCTGATAATTTGCATTTCTAAGAAGTTGCCAGGTGATGCTGTTGCTTCCTGATCTGGGGACCACACTTTGAGGACCACTGACCTACATTAATTCATTTAAGACTTAGGAAAACCCTGTATGATATTATATTCCCAGTTGTTTAGATGGGGACACTGATGTTTGAGAGGTCATATAGAGTCAGAGCTATGATTTGAACCCAAGACTATTTGAACCAAAGTTCTTGCTATGACCATTGAACATACTGCCTTCTGAGGTTCCAGGCCACTTCGACTTCCTATGTTTCTAGTTTACAAATGACAAAACCCACATGTCCAAGACCAAACCAAAGCTCTCCAGAAAATCCCAAGATAATCCTGAGCGTGTGCAGCTGCTGCCCATGGTGGATGAAGGGGTGCTGAACCCAAGAGCAGCTGTGAGAAGGAGCACGAAGGACCATGGAACTACTGGGCCTGAGCAGGCTAGCAAAGGGATTAAGGTCTCATTTAGGCAGCCCCCCACAACTGACTTGAACTTTTCTTTCCCTTCGCCTACAGTTTATTTGGCATTTTCTGGCTCCTTAATCGACAGTCATTTGGGTGGTTAAACAAAAAAAAAAGTGGAAATGAGCTTTCTTCAATGTTGACTTTTCTTTCAAATTCATGACAGTGCGGTGTCCCCAGGAATGGTTATTTTCTTCCCTTTCTCCCTAGCGTGAATTCTCAAGTAAGTAGCAAATGATTTCAAATGCATGCCGACCACAGTGGACAGCTGCCAGGAGAGAAGTGAAAATAAACTGGTGACAGGAAGTGTCACAGTTCACAGAAAGGGCAGCGAGGATATAGTAGAGCCAGCCTATGACACTTCTGGGTCCGCATGCTGGAAGACTTACCCGGATGGGCTGCACAGCCACAAATCTCCTAGTAATTCATTAAGTAAGAGAAGCGCTCCCAGAAACATTGCTCTCCTCTCCTAGCACCCTTTGTCTTTTAGTTTCCAAACTCCAGGTTCATTCCTATGTCAAGCAAGCCTGGGTGTCTCTCTGAACAACTCCTTCATTTGTGATGGAACATATTGCAGCAAACTAATGCTTTCACTCCAAGTGTTTTAACAGGCTGAGGAGGTTTCCAAGCTTTAGGATCACAAGATGGATATATGATCGGTGTGAACTACAAAATAGCATCAAAAACAGCACGAGGAATGGTGGAAACAAAGCAAATCATGTGGTACTTTGCCCAGCAAAGGGATCACAAGGTGAGAATGAAAACTACAGGGATGAAAAATTACACTAAAAGTTAGTCACAAGACAAAATAAGATAACAGAGTTGAGGTCAAACATATCAATCAATGTAAATGGGCTTAATTTGCCTATTAAAAAAAGATTTTCAATTTGGCTAACAGAGAAAAATCCCACATTCTGCTCTACGCAAGAGACACACTTCAAACAAGAGATCCCAAAAGGTTAAAAATAAAAGGATAGATAAAAATATTAAGACAAATGCAAATTAAAACTTAAAAGTAGAGTTGCAATATTGATATCTAACAAGATGAAATTTGAACCAGAAAGCATTACAGGAGACAAAGAAGGAGATTATAAGATGCTAAAGGCAATAATTCACAACGAAGTTATATAAGTTGTTAATATTTATGCAATATTATAAGAAATAGAAACCCACTACTAATAGGTGATTTAACTACATCCCTCGTATCCAACACAAATCAAGTAAACAGTGAGGATAAAGGAGAATGAAACACATAGTAAGGTAGGTCTTATAAATCTATGTAGAAATCTGAACCCTGATAGTAGAGAAAATACCATCTTCTCTATGACCATACCTTGAGACACAAAGAAAACCTCAATAAACTCCAAAGAACAGAAAGAGTAATACTCTCTGATCACAGTATAATAAAACTAATAATTATTAACAAATAAAAAACCAAAAAGACCACACCATCTGAAAATTTAAAAAAACAAAAATCATGTTAATAAGCAGCTGTTGGTCAGAGGTAGAAGTACAGCATGCAATTACAGAATTTCTTGAAAATAATAATAATGGATACAAATAATCAAGTCTATGGTATTTAGCTAAAGCAGTTAATAGAGGGAAAAGTTTAGCATTAATTACATGTATCAAATGAAAAAATGAATCAAGCATCCCACTCAAGAAGCTAGAAAAGAACAAAGTAAGCCAAAAAAGTCTAGAAAAAAGGAATAAATAAAGAAAAAAAACTAATGAATTAGAAAATAGAAGAAGAGTAGAATTAATAAATAAACTCAGAGCTGAAACAATCAACAAAATATACAAACCACCAGCTAAACTAATTAAGAAAATAAATGGTAGAAAGCATAGACACACTATATAAGAAATAGTAGCAGCAGGTGGGTAGGGAAAATCACCAAAGCAGAGAAATCTAAAATAAAAACGTAAGAGTTTTTTTTCCCCAGTTCTATGCAAAATTATTTGAAAACCTAGATAAAATGGATAACTTTCTAGAAAAATACAATTTACTTAAATTAATCCCAGTAGAGACAGTCTTAACAGACCAATTACCATAGAAGAAATAGGGAAAATGATTAAAGAGCTTCCCAACAAAAAAGCACCAGGCCCAGTTGGTTTCACAGGGGAACTCTACCAAACCTTTTAAAAAAAAAAAAAAAAAAAAAAGGAAAAAGAAAACTTCAAATAATTTGAGCATTATAAGAATAATAACAGCAATGGACTGAAACATGTAAAATGTGTTCATTTCCATGAGCTGATAATATAGATACCAACTGGTAATGATACTAAAACAAAACAACAACAACAAAACCTGATTGTCACCTTTGGTGGATATTAGAGTCTATATTGAAAGCTGGCTATTAAATGAAAAGAATCAAGCAGTTATTTCTTTTCTTATATAGACTGTATATCATGATGAGGGTAAGTTTCTCTTTATAGAAACATTCCAGTTAAAAAATGAAAAGTACTGATAGGATTAGAATATCACTATTTTGTAACCTTTAACAAAATCTGTGGATCTGGGCTATGATTATTAAAGGGTGCTCACTTCTCCAAGGGACAGATCAAGAGACATTACGTGTTTTTAATGGAAGGCCACTGCACCACCCATAATGTATTCTAGGCACAAAATCAAACCTGAATCTGACCAAGTCTCTAGAACTACTAATTTACAAGAAACACATGATCCAGAGGAGCTTGTGAAGTAATAATCCAGGGATACAATCAGCAAAACCCAAACAGTGGAGATTCTACAGGAGAAATGATTCAATTTCCTAAACAAATACATTTCAAAGGAGGAAGAGATGGTGGGAGAATCTGTTGATTAAAAGAAATTGAAGCATCATTAAACAAACCAACATGTGGATGCAATTTGGATCCTGAGTCAAACAAATGATGTAACATTTATATGACAATTGGGGGAAATTTGGACACTGACTGGTAATAAGATATTAACCAATTATCGTTAGTTTGTTTAGGTGTGATAGTGGTATTATAACTTAAAAAATTTTTTTTTACTTTATATTGGCATATAGTTGATTTACAATGTTGTATTAGTTTCAGGTATACAGCAAAGTGATTTAGTTATACCTATACATATATCTATTCTTTTTCAGATTCTTTTCCCATATAGGTTATTACAGAGTATTGAGTAGACTTCCCTGTGCTATACAGTAGGTCCTTGTTG
>NC_041233.1:51325507-51337429 GCF_002837175.3 Physeter macrocephalus
TTCACTCCCCCACCTTTCCCCTTTGGTAACCATAAGTTTGTTTTCTAAGTCTGTGAGTTTGTTTCTGTTTTGTGAATAAGTTCATTTGTATCATTTTTTAGATTCCACATATAAGTGATATCACATGATATTTGTCTTCCTCTATCTGACTGACTTCACTTAGTATGATAATCTAGGTCCATCTATGTTGCTGCAAATGGCATTATTTCATTCTTTTTTATGGCTGATTAATATTCCATTGTATATATGTACCACATCTTCTTTACCCATTCATCTGTCAATGGACATTTAGGTTGTTTCCATGTCTTGGCTATTGTAAATAGTGTTGCAATGAATATTGGGGTGTATGTATCCTTTCAAAGTATGGTTATCTCCAGATATATGCCCAGGAGTGGGATTGCTGGATCATATGGTAGCTCTATTTTTAGTTTTTTAAGGAACCTCCATACTGTTTTCCATAGTGGTTGTACCAATTTACATTCCCACCAACAGTGCAGGAGGGTTCCCTCTCCAGCATTTATTGTTTGTAGATTTTTTGATGATGGATGGCCATTCTGACATGTATGAGGTGATACCTCATTGTAGATTTGATTTGCATTTCTCTAATAATTAGCAAAGTTGAGCATCTTTTCATGTGCCTGATGGCCATTTGTATTTCTTCTTCAGAGAAATGTCTATTTAGATCTTTTGCCCATTTTTTGATTGGGTTGTTTGTTTTTTTTGAAATTGAGCTGTGTGAGCTGTTTGTATATTTTGGAGATTAATCCCTTGTTGGTTGCATTGTTTGCAAATATTTTCTCCCATTCTGTGGGTTCTCTTTTTCGTTTGTTTATGGTTTCCTTTGCTCTGCAAGAGCTTCCAAGTTTAATTAGGTCCCATTTGTTTACTTTTGTTTTTATTTTCATTACAGTAGGAGGTGGGTCCAAAAAGACATTGCTGTGATTTATGCCAAAGTGTGTTCAGCCTACGTTTTCCTCTAAGAGTTTTATAGTATCTGGTCTTACATTTAGGTCTTTAATCCATTTTGAGTTTATTTTTGTGTATGGTGTTAGAGAATGTTGTAATTTCATTCTTTTACATGTGGCTCTCCAGTTTTCCCAGTACCATCTATTGAAGAGACTGTCTTTTCTCCATTGTATATTCTTGTCTCCTTTGTCATAGATTAATTGACCATAAGTGCATGGGTTTATTTCTGGGCTTTCTATCCTGTTCCATTGATCTATAAGTCTGTCTTTGTGCCAGTACCATACTGTTTTGATGACTGTAGCTTTATAGTATAGTCTGAATTCAGGGAACCTGATTGCTCCAGCTCCGGTTTTCTTTCTCAAGATTGCTTTGGCTATTTGGGGTCTTTTGTGTTTCCATACAAATTTTAAGATTTTTGTTCTAGTTCTGTGAAAAATGCCATTGGTAATTTGATAGGGATTACATTGAATCTGTAGATTACACTGGGTAGTAGAGTCATTTTTATTTATTTATTTTATTTGTTTATTATTTTTGGCTACATTGGGTCTTTGTTGCTGTGCGTGGGCTTTCTCTAGTTGCAGCAAGCAGGGGCTACTCTTTGTTGTGGTGTGCAGGCTTCTCACCGCGGTGGCTTCTTTTGTTGCAGAGCATGGGCTCTAGGCGTGCAGGCTCAGTAGTTGTGGCGCACGGGCTTAGTTGCTCCGCGGCATGTGGGATCTTCCCGGACCAGGGCTTGAACCCATGCCCCCTGCATTGGTAGGTGGATTCTTAACCACTGTGCCACCAGGGAAGCCCCAGTATAGTCATTTTGACCATATTGATTCTTCCAATCCAGGAACATGGTATATCTTTCCATCTGTGTCATCTTTGATTTCTTTCATCAGCATCTTATAGTTTTTGGAGAGCAGGGCTTTTGCTTCCTCGGGTAGGTTTATTCCTAGGTATTTTATTCTTTTTGATGTGATGGTAAATAGGATCGTTTCCTTAATTTCTCTTTCTGATCTTTCATTGTTAGTGTATAGAAATGCAACAGATTTCTGTGTATTAATTTTATATTCTGCAACTTTACCGAATTCATTGATGAGCTCTAGTAGTTTTCTGGTAGCATCTTTAGAGTTCTCTATGTATAGTATCATGTCATCTGCAAACAGTGACAGTTTTACTTCTTCTTTTCCACTTTGGATTCCTTTTATTTCTTTTTCTTCTCTGATTGCCATGGCTAGGACTTCCAAAGCTATATTGAATAACAGTGGTGAGTGGACATCTTTGTCTTGTTCCTGATCTTAGAGGAAATGCTTTCAGCTTTTCAATGTTGAATATGATGTTAGCTGTGGATTTGTCATATATGGCCTTTAGTATGTTGAGGTATGTTCCCTCTATACCCGATTTCTGGAGAGTATTGTAACTTTTTTAAAAAGAGAGAGAGAATTCATATATTTCAGAGGTACATTCTGAAATATTTAAAGGTGAAATTATATGATGTCTGGAATTTGCTCCAAGAGATTGGAGGTGGGAGGAAAGAAAAATCAATGAGGCTATAAATAAAATAAGATCGCCAGGAGTTGGTATCTTCTTATATATATTTATTTATTTTTATTTATTTATTTTCTTAATTTTTTTGGCTGCTTTGGGTCTTACTTGCGGCATGCAGGATCTTCATTGCGGCATGTGGGATCTTTCGCTGTGGCGCAGGCTTCTCTCTAGTTGTAGCGTGTGGGTTTTCTCTCTCTAGTTGTGGCACGTGAGCTCTGTAGTTTTGGTGCACTGGCTTAGTTGCCCTGCAGCACGTGAGATCTTAGTTTCCCAACCAGGGATTGAACCCGTGTCCCCTGCACTGGAAGGCGGATTCTTTACCACTGGGCCACCAGGGAAGTCCCAGGAGTTGATATTTAAGGAAACTGGGTAATGGGACATGGAGGTTCACTATATTAGAAATTTCCCAAAGTAAAAATTTTGTTGTTGTTGTTTTTAATTAGTTACCATTCTGGGTGATTGTTATTTTCCCCTTATACTTGTATGTCTTTTCCAAGTTTTTCACAATGATGGTGATTTACTTTAAATAATGTGAAGAATGCTTTGTGGCAAGAAATAAAATGCTTTGTGGCAAAAAATTAAGTCACTCCCTAATTTCTTAGCTCACTGTACAAAGTTTGATAACACCTAAATGTTTACTGAGTGTTTACTGTGTGGTGGATATATTCCAAATGCATATGTGGACTAACTTATTTATTCTTTTTTATTAGTACTAAAGTATTGTTGATTTAAAACGTGTTAATTTCTGCTGTACAGCAAAGTGATTCAGTTATACATATATACATTCTTTTTTTAATATTCTTTTCCATTATCATAGGGTATTGAATACAGCTCTCTGTGCTGTACAGTAGGACCTGTTTTTTATCCATTCCATATGTAATAGCTTACATCTGCTAACCCCAATCTCCCACTCCATCCTTCCACCCCCCAACCCCCTCCCCCTTGGCAATGACAATTCTGTTCTCTGTGTCTGTGAGTCTAATAGATAGGTTCATTTGTGTCATATTTTAGATTCCACATATAAATGATATCATATAATATATGTCTTTCTCTTTCTGACTTACTTCACTTAGTATGATAATTTCTAGTTGTATCCATGTTGCTGCAAATGGCATTATTTCGTTCTTTTTTATGGCTGAGTAATATTCCATTGTATATATGTATCACATCTTCTTTATCCATTCATCTGTCAGTGGACATTTAGGTTGTTTCCATGTCTTGGCTATTGTGAATAGTGCTGCTAAGAACATAGGGGTGCATGTATCATTTTGAATTATAGTTTTGTCTGAATATATGCCCAGGAGTGGGATTGCCCAGAAGTGGATCATATGGTAATTCTATTTTTAGTTTTCTGAGGAACCTCCATACTGTTTTCCATAGTGGCTGCACCAACTTGTATTCCCACCAACAGTATAGGAGGGTTCCCTTTTCTCCACACCCTCGCCAGCATTTGTTATTTGTAGTGTTTATGATGGTGGCCATTCTGACTGGTGTGAGGTGGTACCTCATTGTTAACTTATTTATTCTTAAATATATTATTATTTTCCTTTTAGGATGAGAAATGGAAGCCCAGGGACTTTAAGTAACTTGCTCAAGATAATATAGCTGGTAAGAGACAGAGCCAGGCTTGTAACTCAGCCTGTCTGGCTCCAGATCTTACTCCTCAAACCATGTTATCCTTGCCTCCTGACTTCAGTAATTGCTTGGCGAAATGTCGACATCCTCCCCGTCCTCCCCTCCCATTGGAGGAGCTCATGTGTGTGCTTGAACATTATTACACTGGCATGAAGAGTCTGGCTCTTGTTTGCATCATTGTGGGTGACCTTGGGCACCAAGTCTCTTCATTCTCTGAGCTTCAGTTTTATCACCTGTAAAATGAAGTGGTTGGACTGTTTGATGCTGACTTGTTGCTTACCAGCTATGTAGCCTTGCGGAAGTAACATAACCTCTCTGAGCTAGATTCCCATCTCTGAGAAGAGGATCATTATTTCTGCCTTGTAGAGTGGTTGAGAAGAAGAGAGACCAAGTGTGAAAAGTGTGGGGCACAGTGCCTGGCATGATAATGATAAGTGATGACTGCCATTGTCTCTTCCTAAGGGTTCCTGAGTCTGGAGGGGTTGGGAAGAAGGGCTCACTTGCCAAGGGATATCCTACTGGGCCTTGCAAGGGCATTCTGGTGACTCTGTGGCGAGGAATCCACACTAGCACAGGCAGGGGATAAAGAGGGGCCTAGAACCTTGAGCTAAAAAGGGAGCCTAATAATTGTTTGAGCGGCCATTTATTAAACCCCTACTATTCTGTAGATACTTTACAAATACTACCACATTCAGCCTTGACTCCTCCTAGCAGGGCAGATGTTAACAGCATCCCCATGGCTAGTAGTGAGTAGAGTTGCCAGGATTAAAAACTGTGCTCTTTCTCCTTTATCACCTTTCTCTGGTTATGCATAATTAGATTTTTAAATCAGGTGTGCAGTAGAGTCTTACTGTTGTATTTAACACGAAATGCCTAAGTCACCAATTAAATAGATTTTTTTCAATTATAAAACAAATACATGCTCAATATAGCAAATACGAGAAAAATCTAGAAAAATAGACAATCCACTTGCAAATCTACTACCCAGCATTCAGAGACGACTATGACTAGCATTTTTTCTAGTCTTTTTTTTTTTTCTTTGTAAGTTTTTCTTATATAACTGATATCAGGCAATGGTAATAGGCTTTTAAAACTTAAAATCTTTGAAATAATAAAATGAAATGACCTCGGATTATAAAGACCTCAGATTAGAGAGTACTGAAGTTGGTCTATCTCAGTGGGTCTCAATTGTGGGTGACTTTGCCCCCCAAGGGACATTTGGCAATGTCTGGTGCTGTGGTATGAGTGTTTGCGTTCCCCCTAAGTTCATATGTTGAAATCCCAGAGTACCCAATGTGGTGGTATTGGAAGGTAGGGCCTTTGGGAAGTGCTAAGTCCTGAGGGTAGAGCCCTCATGAATGGGATTAGTACCCTTATAAAAGAGGCCCCAGAGAGCTTTCTGGTGCCTTCTACCACGTGAGGACACAGGGACAAGGCGCTGGCCATAAGCCAGGAAGAGGGCCCTTATCAGAACATAACCATGCTTGTACCTTAATCTTGGACTTCCCAGCCTCCAGAACTGTGAAAAATAAATTTCTGTTGCGTATAAGCTACCTAGTTTGTGGTATTTTGTTATAGCAGCCCAAACAGACTAAGATAGCTGGAGACGTTTTTGGTTGTCACAACTTGGGAAGGAGGGCTCCTGGCATCTAGTGGTTAGAGGCCAGGGATGCTGCTGAACGTCCTGCAACGCACAGGACAGTCCCTGAAACACGGATTATCCTCCTCAAATGTCAGTAGTGCGGAGATTGGGAACCCTGGTCTGTCTAATGCCTCCAAACACAGTGGCTTTGTCAGTGTTGGAAACAGGCAGCTGTATCTCGCTCATCTCCACGGCAACAAACCACAACACAGAGGGTCCAGCCTGATTAAGTGGTAGGGGAAGGCCAGTAGCTTTGGCTGAATTTCTGAGGGGTCCAGGATCCATGCCCCTGGGGTTGAACTTCAGCATTCCTCTCAAAGATGCTTTCCCAGCCAGGCTACATTGCCACCACTTTCACAGCCTCTTTGTCAGGGGTCTATAGTAAACCCAGAGGACTGGGAGGGAAGATGGGAGTACCACTCCCACTAATTATGAGAGCCTGGGATGTGATGGGTCAGAGGTCACAGACACAGTGGACATCAAGAGGAAGACATAAACACCCCAGCCAGCAGAGGGGTCCTGAGTCTATCCACATGGCCATCAGGGCTATCTTTTATCTCCCTCCATCTGGAGGGAGTTGGGTCAGGAACACACTGCGGGTAGATACTGAATGGGAGAACAGGCAGAGTTCACCCCCATGTATTAGTTTTCTGGGGCTGCCATAACAATGCACCACAGATGGAGTGGCTTAGATAACAGAAATTTATTGTCTCACATTCTGGAGGCTAGAAGTCTGAAATCAAGGTGTCAGCAGGCCACCAGCCCTCTGAAGGTGCTGGAGAAAGATGTGTTCCAAGCCTCTCTCCTGGCTTCTGGTAGCTCCTTGGCTTTTGTTGCCATTACTCCAGTCTTCATGTGGCATTTTCCCTGTGTGTCATCCTGTCTCCAAATTTCCCCTTTTTATAAGGTCACCAGTTGTATTGGATTAGAGACCCACCCTATTCCAATGGCCTCATCTTAACTACTTCTACCTGCAGTGACCCTATTTCCAAATAAGTTCACATTCTGAGGTACTGGGGGTTAGGACTTCAACATATGAATTTTGGGGGACACAGTGTAACCTACAGCAGAGCTCATATTTGGAAAGTGGCTTTGGTGTCACTAGCCAAGCAGGAGGGTCTGAATCATGCTGACTGCTCATGGATGCTCATAGATGCTTATTGGCGATGGAGTCCTTCCTGTGTAGATATCCATCTCCTGAGGGTCCCTGCCCCATTCTGCACCTGGAAGAGGTAGGTATGAGGGGGCCACTCATAAGCCCTGCTTGACCAAGGGGCAGCACTTAGGCAGGAGGGCTTATATGTCTGGCCCACGATGGTGGGGGATTTAGCTCATGGCCAAGAATCCGTGTGACCTAAACCAAAAATGGAAAAAGGGAAAAAAAAAAAGGAAGAAGGGAGGTTGGAGATTGGGGTGGGATGAGATGTGGACCCAAAAGGACAGTTGTGCCCTGGAACACTCTGCAGTAGGAGGCTTGTGGGCTGGAGCAGACATTTTTGCACACACACTGGTCAAATAGATTGGGGTTTCCCAAAGTGGATCCTGTGGAATATCGGTTCTGTGGGATATTAAATAGATATTACATGAAGGAAGGGTTCTGTGGCAAAATAAGTTTGGGAAACAATACTAAACTGAATTTTATTTTCAGCGTCGAGATTTTAGAAATTTTAATGTACTAATAGGGACTGTGCCTCTTCAAGAGGAGTAAATAGTAATCAGCATTCACAACTCCATTGGGCCGCAGAAAATTTATTCCCAGGAGCATCTTGCAGGATGCATTTTGAGAAATGTTGAAGTAGGAAATGGATGAGCCCGTAGTGAAGAAAACCACAGAATTGGTGAATGCAGTCCGTAATAGTCTTGGAAAATTCCTAATTTACGTTATTACCATTCTATAGTCCTCCCTTCCTAGTGCTTTTCTCTGTTGCTAGTATATTGGATTTTCATGGGAATGACTGAAAAATCCTCAACGGTGATTGCACAACTGTTAGCAAAATTATTTTACATGATGCCACAGGCCTAGGACCAACTTTCAACATATATCCTATTTCTTCCAACTCAGTCCCCCACCACGTGTGCGCGCGCGCACACACACACATGCGCACACACACACACACACACACACACACACACACACACACACATACAAACACACACTCCTTTACAAAGTGTTTGTGGGCCCCCAGCAGTCTGCTTAAGCCAACATGGAATAGAAAGTTGTCATCATTATGACCCTTAAAATGTCTACCGGCTTCCTGGGATGAGGCAGAGCATACCGAACAGATTTAGGGCCCAAAGTTCATTTTCTTTTCACATTTAATCTAAACTAGGTCATTTGTTTGGATTCCCCACAAAACAAACTTGGAGACAGAGAATTTCTTTGGCAGGTGATCCCAGGAAGCCCAAATGAAGAAGTTGGGAAATTGAGACAGAGACATTAGAAAAACCAATAATGGGTACATTAATGAGTGGGTTCTTGTGGGAAACTGAGGCTCAGTCAGACTGGGGAACCTCTGGGAAACCATGAGGAGCACATCTTGGAATTGTGCCACCTGAGGATGAGTGGCTGGAGCATTTACCTGCCCACTCACTTCCCCCATTGGTTGAGGGTTGGCCCCTGGACTGGATTGAAGTGTCTCCCTACAATTCATGTTCTTTCTGGAACTTCAGAATGTGACCTTATTTCGAAATAAGGTTGTTGCAGGTGTAATCAGTTAAGATGAGGTCATAGTGCAGTAGGTGGACCCTTAATCCAATATGACTGGTGTCCTTATAAGAAGAGGAGAAGAGACGCAAAGACAGAGACACAGAGGGAAGGTGGTCACACGACGACTGGGGCAGAGATTGGAGTGATGCTGCCACAAGGTACATCAACGATTGCTGGCCGCCCCAGGAAGCTAGGAGGGGGCAAGGAAGGATCCTCCCCTAGAGCCTCCAGAGGGAGCATGGCTTTGCTGACACCTGGATTTTGGACTTTATTGCCTCCAGAACTGTGAGAGACTAATTTTTGCTATTGTAAGCCACCCAGTTTGTGGTACTTCATTAGGGCAGCCCCAACTGATACACCCCAGATAGTATAGAGCTCCCCCGAAGCTCCCCAGGTGCCCAAGAAAGCCTTCAGGCAGAGGAAAAGAGCTGCAGGTATTTGAGGTGGGACGCTGTAGTGAGCTCAGGGTGAACATGGGGAGGATTGGCAGTGTCTGCTATGTAAGTATTCTCACCTACTAAGAGGCCTTATGTCATAGCTAAGTGCATGAGCTTAGAAGTCAGGTTCAAACCTCTATCACTTACAAGTTTCAAGACCTTGGGCACGTTACATAACCTCTCTGAGACTCAGCTTTCTTTATTTATAAAATGGGCATGAGATCATACTTTACAGAAATGTTTTATCTCTGAGTTCACTTTTATAAAGCATACAACATGGTGCCAGGCACATGGCACTGTGCTATAAACATCATCTATTATCATTAGGTATTATTAGTAGAAAGAGTACAGGCCTTTGGATTCAAACAGACTTGAGTTTAAATGTCCGCTTTGTCGCTACATGACCTTGAGCAAGTTACTTATTTGCATTTCAATTTTTCCGTGAAGATAATAACACTATGCGTGAAGCCCCTGCTAGTTTTAACTTCTCTCCACTGCTCGGGGAGGCATAAAAGTCCTGGAGGTGTCTTTCAAAGCTTCCCTTCACTCAGGGATGAGGTTCCGGGTGGTATTTCTGGAAGCCAGAGACTCTCCCTGAGCCCGTGTTAGAACGCAGAGCCTGGAGTGGCATGTCCTCTTGACCTTGCTTTCTGATGCTTATGTTTCACCTGCTGTCCCTCTGGTAGCTTGTCTCCCCACCTCCCATCACCCTGCATCTGACTAGTGCTAATAAAGCTCAAATCCCCAACATGACACGTAGAGTCTGGGCTGTAGCCCTGGCCGGCTGCCTGGCAGGCATTCCTTTGAATAAGGAAAGGAAGCTCAGACGCCCGCCCGTGCCTTTGCGTCTGAGCTGGAAACGTGGCCACCGCCTGCGGAAACGTTGGCAGCAGCTCTGTGGAAATGAGCTGGAGACACTTTCTGTGGGCAAGGTGGGTTGGCACCTTCTCTGGCTTCTTGGCTTGCAGACAGCGAGGCGGTGGGGGCACGTGTTGATGGGGTGACATTGGCTGTTAAATCTTTTCACTCCCCCATCTCACGCTCAACTAGCAGTTTGTCCAGTGCTCTGGGGGCAAGTGTGAACAGAGGGGAGGATGGCCCACTAGGAGTCCCCCTTACATGCTCCAGTCCCCTCTATCCAGATGTCCGCTATGGTAGCTACCAGCTGCGTGCTGCTATGGGACACAGAGATGTGCCTAGTGCCACTGAAGACCGAGACCTTACATTTTATTTAATTTTAATTGAAAAACAGATGCTCAATTCAGTTATTGGAAGAATTTTTAAAATTTGTTTGGAACAGCTTAGGTATGTGGATCATACCTTTTACTTTTACAACTATAAATTCTTATGAAATCTAAAAACAGGTTCAGTATTTCCGATGAAAATTTAGCATCCAAATGGAGATGTGCCAGTAAATATAAAATGCATACCAGATTTTTGAAGACTTCGTTTGAGAAAAGAATGTAAAATAAATCATTATAATTTTTTAAACATTGATTCCTTGATGAGATGCTAATATTTTGGATATATTGGGCTAAATATATTATTAAAATTATTTACCTACCTTTTTTGACTTTTTTAATGTGGTGACTAGAACATTTTAAATTATGTACATAGCTTGCATTGAATTTCTGTTGGGCAGTGCTGCTCTATAGATGTGTAGAAGGCGTAAAACATTAACACTGGAAGGAGCCTCAGGCATCATCTGGAGCATTCTCGCATTTTCGAGGTGAGGAATCTGACACGCAAGGCGCTTAAATGTCCTTCCCGAGATCCCGGACCTCTTTTCTCCTGGCCACGGTTACACGGAAGCTGGGACGTTACAAATAGGCCAGACTGCATAAAGTGAGATGAGGGATTGAAAGTACATAATGATAATAACATGACAATAGTGTCATAAGGTGTTTCAAATGGTATTTGCTATTATTTTTGCCCTTTTCTGAGGAGCATAATTGGACTGGGAAATATCCGTAGAGATTACTCAGAGAGGCAGATTCCCCCCTGCCATCCCCGCCCAAGATGTCTGCCTCATTCTGGAACTCAGACATCTAAGGTTCCTTCCTGGGGCAAGATGCCTGATCCTGTAAGGAATGTTCTCTCCTTGGGACGATGTAGGAAGCAGGCTCAGGTCAGAAAAGCCATCCTGTTGCTTTGGGCTGAGTATCTCCTCTGCTTTCCTTGACAAAGACATTGTTTTTGGAAGGCAAAGACCCCTTTCACATATCCCCTAGCTCTGTGTGACATGCTGACATTCTGACACGCTGGAGCTGGTGACAGGGATGTGACCCCTACCAGCCAGTCTAACCCTGACCACTGCATTCAGGTGTGAATTTGACCAAAGCAGAGACTGTCAGTGTGATTCCAGGTGGGAAGAGGAGGTAACTATAAACGTAAATACAGAGAGGGATGGGGGCATTGATCGTCTAGTCTGAGGGTCCTTGCATATTTGGCTTTGCTTGTACATAGGGCTGTGTGCATGGCTGCAGCCTTGGGGGTATGGTTGTGTATCTGAGTGTGGTGTGGAAGTGGTAGGGGCTGAAAAGTGGAGGTGGTCTATCCCAGTGCCTGGCTGAGTGGAGAGTAAACAGGAGTGGAGAAGCGATTTTGAAGGAGTCTTTGTAGACCTAAGGGAAATTAAGGGCATTGAGCCTATAGTGTAAGGTTGAATGTCTGCCCAGGTGGGTGTGACTATGCGTCTGAAGGTTGAATGGGCCCCTAGAGTATGTGTTCTGTGGCCTTTTTGTATCAGAAGTCAGAGCATTTCCTGCTGGCACCAAAGCATTACAAGAAATTGCAGTAAGATGCAATTTTAGATGGCAGAGCAGAAAGACCCCGAGCTCACCTTCTCTCACAAAAAATTGCAGTAAGATTATTATCTAGTATCTTCTACCCTCTCTCCATACCTTCCCTTCCTCCCTCTCCCTCCTTCCATCCTTCCCTTCTTTTCTTCTCTGTATTTCTTTTTTTTTTTTTTTTTTTTTTTTTTTGCGGTACGCGGGCCT
>NC_041233.1:51337782-51385063 GCF_002837175.3 Physeter macrocephalus
GTCCCCTGCATCAGCAGGCGGACTCCCAACCACTGCGCCACCGGGGAAGCCCTCTTCTCTGTATTTCATTTCAAGCTTACAGAGCTCTTGCTTTGTGACAGGCACTGTATTGGATTTATTTGTCACTTGTCTTTTCTCTCCATTAACTAACCCCTCAAAGTGCATGGTGACTGACCTCCTCTTCAGCGTTCATTATGAAAGTATCTTCATGGCAGGGATTGGGTCTTGCTCAGCTCTGTAACTCACGGTGCCTGGCACTCTGTCCCCTTCAAGAAGTCCTTGTCGACAATGATAGGCTATGGCATCTCCTTTCCAAGAAGGGGAATGTGGGAAAGTGCTGGGGGGCTATGACTGAGTGGCTTCTTTTTGGCAGCCACTTTGGCGATTTGAGCCTGATGGCCTATGTCCCTGCTGTTTATTCTCCTGCAGGCCCATCACAGACCCGAGAGATGCCTAGCCAGGTCTGCAGCGTCATGGTCAGTGCCATGTGTGGCCTGGGCCGGCCCTGAGCCTGGTCGTGTCCACCAGCAGCCTCTCCCTCTGGCACAGGCCTGGGTAGCCTGGCTGCCTGCAGGCTCTCCCTCGGGTCTCAGGACTATCGACCGGGCCTGGCCCCAGAGGGATCGCAGGACCTAGCAGAGGCCCCTGGTTCTCCCTTAGGGCCAGCAGCCATGGGGTCATTTCTCCTCCCTCAGTCTGCTGGCTGTGGTTGAGCACGATGTCACGCTGGTCCTGGCTCCCTGGGAAGGACTTCCAGGTGCCCATGGGTCTCAGAACTTAGTGGTGACGCCATGTGGTACACTGCCCTCCGCGTCTGTGCCCAGCCAGGCTCATCATCCATACTCGGGACCTCTTTGGCACAGCTGCCTCTGTGCTCACAAATGGGTTTGCAAAGCGGGAAGAACCGCTGTCCTCAAAAAAATCCTTTCTCAAACCTGGAGCCTGGCCCCCTTTGCTTCACCTTTTTTCTCAACTCCGTTTTCACACAGCAAATTGGAGAGAGATAAGGGAACATCACGGCATTTGAAATGTCCAGAGACACAGGGGCGTCTGCCTTGGAGGGCCTTGGGGCATCTGCAGTGCTACCCGGACCCCAGCACGAACTCCTTCGTGAACCGTTTCTGAACCTCTCTGAGCCTCGAGTTTTCAGATCTGTCAAATGAAAACGTCTTCTTGATCACTGTACAGGGTCAGTATTTAGGTGAAACGAACTAGGCAATGTGAAACTAGTTTACAAAAGAACAAGACAAAAGGAGGAGACAAATGGTTATTTGGTGCTTATTGCGTACCAGGAACTTCATAGACTGCATCTCAGTCTGGAGCTGGGCTCTGGAGGCTGAGCTTCCCTGACCTCCACCAAACTCCTTTGCTCAAATCAAACTCTGTGTCTTATCTTTCTTCCTCCGTGGGCTTGATCTCAGCCATTCCCAAGGGGGTACCCTAACCATCCAGTAAAGATACATATGCTGAAATGTTTAGGGGTGAAGGGGCATGATATCTGCAACTTTCTTTCAAATGGTGCAGCAAAAAAAAAAAAAGTGTATGTAGAGAGAGAGCACATGTGACAAAATATTAATAATTGGTCAATCTGAATGAAGGATATAAGGTATTCCTTGTAGTATTCTTGGAACTTTTCTATAGGGCTGAAAATTTTGAAACAAAAACTTGGGAGGAAGGAACCTTATTTCATCCTCAAGGCCCCAGACCCCCCAGATATGATGCCAGTTTTCCCTATCATGTATTCAGAGGGTGGTCATTCTATTCTGTCTTAGGACTTACCATGATTTCTAATTTTGTATTTGTATTTTGTTTATTTGACCTCTGTCTGTCTGAGCTCCACAAGGTCAGGCACTGGCCTGCTGGGCTCCTGTCTGTGCCCCAGCACCTGGCACTCAATATTGATGGAAGGGAGGGAAGGAAAGGATGGAGGGGAGGGAGGAACACAGAAACATAGATGGGGCCAGACAGGGACAGACCAGAAATATGGAGGAGGGGCGGAGGGGTCTAGATCCCAGTGTCTTAAAATTCATGAAGGTGAGCTCATTCTTGCTCTTCTCCTCTTTTTCCCCTTTATGTCTTTTCCTGATTCCTCCTCCATCTTTCCCCCCTCTCTCTTCCTTCTGTCTGTTGCTATTGATTCCTGGGTTCCCCTCCTCCCTCTCCGGGCCTGTTTGGGCTGCCAGTGAGATCCTGGGCCCCCCTGGGAATTCCAGGTCCCTGGAAGGGGAGCAGAGAGCATGGTGGACTGGGCGGAGCAGACGGCGGGTACGGGGCGCTGGCAGGCTGTGCACTGCACGAAGTTACCAGCCCGGGGGAGCCAGCGCTTAAATTCAGATCATCTTCACTGAGTAAACCACCAGCCCTGGTGGTGCCTTTTTAAGAAGGAAATCTCTGTCCCGTCGTTTCCTTAGGTGTCGCTATTAAGTCACTGCTTATGGCTTGATGACCCTGGTACTTTTCAAGGCAAGCTGACAGACTCACTCCATCTGGAAGGAACCACAGATACAGTCTAAGACCTCCATTACATTGCAAATCTATTCACTCCTCTCCAGCCACCCTCATACTTGCCCAGACCACAGGAGCAGGCTTCCTGGGGTTTTCCCGCTTCACCCCATTCTCCTACCACAGCAGCCAGGGGATGCTTTTAAACCCACAGATCAGCCCATATCACATTGCTCCTACTTACAGCCCTCCCATGCTCCTCTAAATCCCCTCCCCTCCTGGCGCCTTGGATAAAACTCAAACTGCTTTTTATCATCACTCAAACCTCAGCTCAAAACTCACCTCCTCGGGCTTCCCTGGTGGCGCAGTGGTTGAGAGTCCGCCTGCCGATGCAGGGGACACGGGTTCGTGCCCCAGTCTGGGAAGATCCCACATGCCGCGGAGCAGCTGGGCCCGTGAGCCAGGCTAGGCCCGTGAGCCATGGCTGCTGAGCCTGCGCGTCCGGAGCCTGTGCTCCACGACGGGAGAGGCCACAGCAGTGAGAGGCCAAGTACCGCAAAAAAAAAAAAAACTCACCTCCTCAGAGAGGCTTTCCCTGACCGCGCCCCCCACCCCCCATCTAATAAGCACCCAATACCCTGCCCTCCATTATTTTTTATCTCAATGGTTTGAATTTTGTATTTACCTGCTCCCTGGTTTCTTATCTCTCTCCCCTGCTAGACCGTAAAAGCTACGTGAGGGCAGAGCCTTTGTGAGTCTGGTTCATGGCTTAACTCCTGTGTCCAGCAGAGACATGGGAGGTGCTGGATAAGCTTTCCTGATCAAATGAAACAATAGATATATAATTGTCTTGTTCCCTTTCCCTACCTCATAAGTTTCAGAGCTGAGCAAACTGAAGCCCAGGGTGAAAGGTGGGGTGTGTGAAATAAACTGTCTGAGTTCACCCCACACTGTTAGCCTACTGGTGGCAGGGCCAGGACTAGAACCCAGTCCACTGTCTCTCAGCCCAGGGCTGCCCTGCCAGGGAAGTTTCTGTCTCCCAAGGATGCCTGATGCTCTCAGGGTAACCTGAGCTGTGGGTGACTTTTGGAGGTTCCCATTACCCCAAGGGACGTGATCTGATGTCACATTCCAACCCCCTGACTTCCCTCTGAATGTGAACCTTTTAGAGAAAAGAAGTAGGAGAACAAAATCACTGGACATGAACATCTAACCTCTTGCCAAATGCCACACTGAATTCAGGTCCGACCTACTTACCCTAACAGATTTAAGAACATCCTAAAGTCACTAAAAGCTTTTCAAATTAAATTTTATCAAAAAAGTAATTGAACAGAGTTTAAAGAGTCAAATAATGCTAACCAGCTTATAACTTTAAAAAAATACAGTTAATCTTGTTTAATGCTGAGCCAAGTGGTGTACTATTATGACATTTGTTTTCTTGTATAACATTTTTAGTTTCCTGGGGCTAATTACCGTTCATTTTTTTCATTGTTTAGATTTCTTTGAACCTTTGGCTAAGTCTTCCCACATCTTCTAATCCACCAAAAATGTTTCTCAATACAATTTTTCCCATTGGTAAGTTTGTCAGTTGGTCTCTCAGTCTCATATTTTCCCAGAGATGGTGCTTCTGGAGCCTCCTTTCCTCTCACTCTTCTCTAGGACCTGTGGTGCTCTAGGCCTCCTGACCATGGTTAAGGGAACCAGGAGAGCTTAGAAGATAGTGACGGCCACGTCTCCGCTCTCCCTTGGGTCTTTGTTTCCATACCCATGTTCAGCCACCTTCTCTTAACCTGTCTCCTTAAAAGAATGTTGTCAGCATCTCACTGCATATCAAAAATCCAGCGTAGGGTGAAGGGAAGAGGCATGATGTTACACTTTACCTGGGTCCTACCAATGCTTTGATTTCACCCTGTGATTGGAATGTCTGAGGCAGATCTGTGTGAGATTTTGGCCTGGTTGTTTGCTAAAGTAAACTTTGTGGTGCCCCCTAAATTTACTCAAGCCCTCACGTTTTATGGTAACTCAAGATTAAATCAATTAGGAGGAAACACACTCCTCCAAGCATCCCTCAAATCTTGTTATTCCACTCAGAGCCAGCCTTATAGTGGTCAGTGCCATGATGTGAAGGGAGTCCTGCAGAATCCCTGCCCCTGAATATCAACTCTGCTTGGAAAAGCCTTCCTGAATTTCTACCATTAGTGCTGTAACCTCTACTGCCTACGGATCTGTTGCTGAAATTCTCTCGGAGGATCACACTTTAAACTACATCCGGGTTTTTACTTTAGGTGGAAGACACATAGGCTGCTTTCCGGAGAGTAGGTTGGGTAGAGGGGCAGCAAAGAGAGCTCTTCCGCAGGGCTGCAGCCCACCACACCCTGCAAAACTGATGATGGGCCCTCCATTAGTGGGTTTGTCTGGGGAGAGCAGTACCGAGGAGGGTGGATGAAGGCACATCTGTAGGAACTGCAGACCCTTAGCCCCTCTTTATCTTCACCTCTCACCCAAAGTTCTCACTTCCAAGTCGGATGTGAATTTTCTGGCTTCCTTTTGTGCCATGACAGCATCAAGTAGACATCAGAAAGGATGGGCTCGGCTCCTCTCCTTCTTCCCTGCCCATGGCATGGCCCATGAACGTGAAGATCCCTAGTTCGAGCTGACTCACACCCAGAAAACTAGGGAGGAAGTCTTACAAGGTCGCCAGCACCACCCTGCGGCACCCTGATAACACAGGCGTCTGCCCTGAGGCACACGGCTGCTGCTCAGGGTTCTTAGGCCATGGCTGAACCAGAGGCTTAGCCAATGTCTGCAACTGTGGAGCGCCAGGGCTTGCTGGGTTCTCCCAAATATCTAATTAGCCCAGACAGGAGGGTCGACCCTCCAATTCAAACTCACCCCCTTTGTAAAGAGGAGACTTCAGGGAAGGTTTGTGGCAGACTGATGCAGTTTGGGCTCCGTAGGGCACTACACAGCCCTGGTTCTGTGTGGATGCCGCTCTCTCCATCTCTCCTTTTTCCCTCTCTCCTCTGGCTTTCTCTCCCTCTTTCCCTTTCAGTCCCTTCCTTGTTTCCCTTTGTCTGTCTCTCATGTTCTCTAAACACTGCTTTCCTTTCCCAAATCAAAGAAGCCTTAAAACAATGAGACACACGTGGGCACTGAAAGGTCTGAGCTGGGACTTCATTTGGCCTTAGCTCTGCAGATGAGCGTGTGTTTGTTCGCTGATAGTTTTGTGTCATGTGGAGGAAGAAGTGTCCTGGTCTATTTTCCTAGCAGGATGTGGACACTCCTACCCCCTCAGCGACTGGAAGAATGAGTGTGCCCTGAATTATCAACATGGGTCTTTGCCCTCCAGGCTCTGTCCGTGACTATAATCTTGAGTGTGTTCTCAATATTTATTAAAAGTTTAGTTGAACCTAACCGTAGATCAAGTTGATAATATAACCATACAGAGGAAAGCAAAGAGCCCATCCAAGGACCTTGTGAACACAGTTCTTACTGCACACTCTTGTGGGATATAGGCCAAGGATTACTGAACTACAAAGCTCTCCCCCTTCCCTTAGGTGGTTTGTGGTTGTTAGTGGTTGTGGTGAAGTAATTCCTGAACCATTTTGAGTCTATTGCAGTAAATGAGTAAATAGATTGGTATTTGCGGGAAGTAAGATTTTATGGTGGAAGAAGAGAGATATGGATATGGCAGGGGGGAAGGAGACGAGGAACTTTTGGTGCTGGGTTGAAATTGGGGTATCAGTACAAACACACTGTTAAAATAGATATGTATTCCTAGTTCTCCCTCCAAAGGTCTGGAAGCAAGGACACATCATTGGTAATGAGCTCTAAATGGCACCAGAGCTCCTTGGAGAAGTGGTTAATTCCAGGGCCAGGGAAGGTAAAGTACTAGGTGGGTCTGGAATGTCTTGTTATACCGGAAAGTACTCAAAGTAAGGAAGTGTTCAAAACTTGAGGAGATGTCAAAAAGACGTAGGAAGGAGCTCACACTGGTTAAATTTGGGTCAATTGGCGCATCAAACAGAATAGTGAAAGTGATAAATAGTAACACATCAAATAAAAGATGAATGAATCCATTGAGATACTAAAATATATCTCTATGTGGGGGTGAGATGGGGAAGCTCTTCTTTATAGAATAATGCTACCAAATAAATATATAAGGAGTGACAAAATTAGGAAATCATTATTGTCTAAGCACCATTTGATAACTGAGGCAAGTAAAAGTTCATAAATGGATGTTTAACCACTGGCTAAAACCTTTAGGGGATGAGATATTCACACAGTCTTAAGATATCACCCTACAGATGTCCATGCATTAGAAGAGCAAAGTGCTTCTGTGTCAAATGATCAAACTTACATTGTCTACAGTGAGACAAACTGACCACAGGTGCCCTGTGATGTGAGACACTGGGAAAGGTACAAGGTCACCTCTTAATATTCCTGACAAACGTTTCACTTTAACCTATTCACGAAGAAGCAATCAAATTTGGGAAGGAACTAAAAACTTGAGGACCATTCTACAGTGTAACTTATCTTTATACTTAAAAAATGTCACTGTTGTGGAAGACAGAAGAAAAAAGCTGTTATGACAACTAAATGCAATGTGTGATCCTAGATTGGATCATTAATATGTTTTTTTAAAGCTACAAAGGGCATCTTGGCAAAAATTCTGGAAATTTGGATATGGGCCCTACATTAGGTAGTAGTACCGTATTGATATTAAAAATTCCTGCATGCGACGGTGATACTGTGCTTATGTAGCACAGTGTCTTTGGGAATAAATGCAGAAGTCCTTAGCTACGAAGTGTTATGATCTCTTCAACTTACTCCTGGATGATTTGGGAGGAAAAAAAGTATGTATGTGAAGAGAATGGAGGAAGAAAGGAAACAACCCGGCACAAATATGATAAAGTGTTAACTGAATTTTCCAGATAAAGAGCATATAGATGTGCAGTGCATTATTTTCTTCACCTTTACTGTAGACTTGAGAAACGTCAACATAAAAAGTTTGGGAAAAAGCCAGCTTATGACTGGAGTCTGGAGGCTTGTTCGACACAGTCCACTTTTCCCATTGAGCCCGTGTTTGAGGCTTGGTCAGTGCTGGAACAGATAAAGGAAAAGGATTCGAACCTTTCAGAAGATCAGTTCCTGAACACCAGTTGCCTCTTGTTGACCTCTCACCGCCCTGGGACCTGGTGGGGTGAGGAAACTCACCCTGAGACACTGAGCCCCAGCCCCTCCCTGGAATAGGTATTTCTGATGAAATCCCAAGAGCCTCCATAGAACGAGTTCCTGTAAATCAGATCTCCATTACACAGAGTGCTGCATGCCCATAGGAATATTCCAAATTCTAGGACCAGGTCCACGGCAGTGTATCTTAAACCCAGTAGCTCATCATAATCACCTACAGGGCTCATTAAACCACAGATGCTGGACGCTACCCCCCAAGTTTCTGACTCAGTTTCTCTCAAGGAGACCCCAGAATCCATAGTTTTAGAGAAACGCCCAGGCATAGCTCATTTGGAAATGAGGATTGAAACCCCAGGGCAGAGGTGGCCTTTAAGGAACTTTCCCACTCTCGATGTATCTCTACTTAAAAATAGAGAATAAAAATAAAGACACACTTAAGAAACTTTTCCTTGATCATTCCAGTCATCCGATGGTAAATCTCTGCTGTCTGGTTCAAAGTCTGCACTGTAAGTAGTACTTACTGCATTGGAGTAGATTAAATAATCAAGCCACAGCTTGGGCTTGAAGTTAGAAAGGTACTTTCAAGTGTCGCAGACACCGGGTGTTTGGATCAGGAATGTGGTCTGGGTGCCTTCCAGGCAGAGCCTGCCTGTGCCAGGCTGGCAGGTTCTCAGCAGGGCTCAGCCCCTGTCTCCCCTGGCTTCTGACAGCTTTGGCTCTGCCATGTGGGAAGGAAGCTGTCTAGGTGTAGAAGTACAGCAAAGTCCCGAATATATCTGTGAAAGCTGGGAGTTTGGAATCAGGGACAATTAACACTCAGAAGAAGTTAAGGATTGTCCTGTTCTCCTCTTGGATCATTTTAGGGGTCGGGGAGCTGAGATCCAAGCTCTGTCATGGCTGGGAAGTGTCACAGATGGGTCTCTGCCAATGACTCAAGAGTGGCAGTGAGGCATGGAGGATGCTGCAGTGCACCCCACAGTCTCTGAAGCTTATCTCTGTTTGGTCCAAACGTGCTTCCCCCGTTTTTAGGCATATGTGAAGATAGTAAATGTCAAGCATTGGGTGAAGTGGGGACTACAGAGCGAGCTAACTGAGAACATTTAGGCCAGGTTCTCTATGGCAAGAAATATGCTTAATAAGTTGTGGGATTTTTCTGCCCTGTATTTCTTCCTTGGATCTTTCTTCCCAAATTAATGCTTTCAGTGTCTGCTTGTCCTTAAAAGACAACATTGTTCAGGACTTTGTGCTAATGGGGGTGATTTCTTTTGCTGTCAGGTTTTGCCTGATTTGGGTAAACTAAACAAAATTTTTTTTAATTATATGGAAAATCCTTTAAAATTATTAGTTTGTAACTCTATTTAAAAATGGATATTTAGGGCTTCCCTGGTGGCGCAGTGGTTGAGAGTCCGCCTGCTGATGCAGGGGACACGGGTTCGTGCCCCGGTCCGGGAAGATCCCACATGCCACGGAGCGGCTGGGCCGTGAGCCATGGCCGCTGAGCCTGCGCGTCCGGAGCCTGTGCTCCGCAGCGGGAGAGGCCACAGCGGTGAGAGGCCCGCGTACTGCAAAAAAAAAAAAAAAAAAAAGGATATTTAAAATTTGTTAATCAAATATTTATGTGAGAACATAGCATTGAACAAACATACAAAAAAACCTAAAAGCCTGGTCGGGAGGAGTGATGGGGATGGTGGTGGGATGGATTGGAAGATTGGGATTGACATGTGTACACTAATATATATAAAATAGGTAACTAATAAGAACCTGCTGTATAAAAATAAATAAATACGTATATGCAAAAAAAATCAGGAGAAAAAAAGAATATGATAATAATGAATATATAATAATGGACAAAAAAACCCCTAAAAGCCCTTCCCTCTTGGATAAAATATTAGAGGTGAATCCAATAGGCAGTTTGTAGTGATTGTCTAAATAAATATAACTTTAAATGTTAACTGTGCAATGCAATAATGTTATGTGAAAGCAGTGTTACAGATAATATCTTTTCTTGTTCTTAAACAAGACCATATATAAGATATATAAGATTTGAGATAAAATTATTATTACATTTGCACATTTCTGTTGCTTTATAAAAACTAAAACAAACCAAAAAAATGACCTGTTTGAATCTTAAGTTTTCTAGGGATTTTACTTCTCTTAATGGGGCTTCTAGGATTTAAAGGATTAGCACTGTTTGCTTTGGGCCAAACTGATGGGGCAAGTAGATAGTAGAGCTTGAGGGATTCTACTCAGAATCCTTTTGGTTTCAAAGAACAGTGACCCACTTGAATATCATTAAGAAAAAGGGCCTTAGTTATGAGAACCCAAAAGGAAACACAGCAAAATCTGTGGACCAGAGCCCAACACAGGGCATCTCACTGGGACTAGAGTGGAAAGCCCTAGAGCCATTGGGAACAGAGGCTTGTCTCTGCAAGGCTGGCTCTCTCTCTCTCTCTCTCTCTCTCTCTCTTTCTTCTCCCTCTCTAATGGTTTCCTGGCTTTTCTCAGTGCATCTACTCTCCCCCCTTTCCCTCCTTGGCTTTCCTGTGTGGTTCCAATTTCTCCTTTCCTCCAAATCTCACCTCGCACATGGGCCGTAATGGCCACTCCCATCTCAGTTCTGCTGGGCTTTTCAAGGTGGTACCACCACCACTGCCACCTGGCAATTTCCCCTGGAGGCTTTTAGGTTAAATTCTCAAGAGAGGAAGCTGACTGGTCTGACTCATTTTCTTAAGCCAGGCCATGTAAGTATATGTTGCTGGCTAGTTTATGGATGGTCCCCTCATTGGGTCAGATGTCACTCCCGGTCTAACTAGTCATGGCCAGAGTCAGATGATACAGAAATGACTGTTGAGGGCAGCATCACATGTAAAATGAAGCAAATTCCTCCAGAAGGCAGTGTTTGGGGACAAGCACTCTAAAACTCGTTTCATTTTGTGGTGGTATTTCCTCTCAGATCAGAACCTTTGGGAATACCCACGGTTGCTCCTGAACCCCATGGTGTTGTGATCTGGGCAAAGTCAGGGATTGGGGGTTCAAACAGCCAGAACTGGACCCAGGAACTCAGTCTTTTTTTTAACTCGCCGCCCCCCTCCCCGAGGTGTCTGTGAATACAATTAAAAGAAAAATGGGGAGGGGAGAGCTGCCTCATTTGGGTTCCTCGGCATCCTTGACTGCTCTTGAATCCCTATCTAATCCTAAATATCTGGGTTCAGGGTAAGCTTGGGCCAGGGTGAACCCTTGGTCGTGGTTAAAAGGAATGGCTATCCATGTGGCTAATTTTCAGGCTGAGCTCATGGTGGAATATCAGTCAGGGAAGTCTTTGGCAGATTTCTGCTTAGAATGAGATCAAGAATGGGATCTGCTAAGAACACGTAGAGAGATTTGGTTTAGTCCGTCTGGAGAATATGGCTGGGGCCCATAGAAAAGTATAAGAGACCAAAAATTAAGCCCGGAGTGTTCTTCAGAGAGAAGTTAGATGAGAATTATGTCCTGGAAGCCCAGATGGACGTATAAGGAGATGGAATACTTAGTTTTCCAGGGAAAAAGGGGGGGCCAATTAGAAGGCTGCTGTGCTTTTGATCAGGTGGGGTTACATACAGCAGGTTTTGTAAAGCCGGTAATTGACAAGGCCTGTTCTGACCATAAGGCGGGTGAGCAAGGAGTTGAGAGAGCTGACTTTGGGGTCAGACAGAAACTTCGACAGCTGCATGATTTGGGTAAGCCTCAGTTTCCTCACCTGTAAGACGCAGATATTATCTATTTCTCAGGGTTTTTCAGAGGGTTAAATATCATGTTATCAGTGAGGTGGAAATGTTAGCTATTATTCAACAATCTACAATCCTTGTCATCAGGATATTTGTCCATGACCACTGACAAAACACATTACCATGCAATATTTCACTTGGCTTTTGCCATTCAGAACTGCATTTCCTGACCTCAGCCATGAGCAGAAATTAGGAAAGAAGGAAAAGGCTTTCAGTACTTACTTTGAAGTTGCCTCTTCTTTCTGGAATTGTCTTTAATCTAGGCTCAAAGCTTCTATTCTAGTGAGGGCTGGAATCTCTGGGAAAGACATGACTTGAATAAAAATTCATACGAGTGTTCTAAATGACTGATAGAAAATTTTTCTTACAGGAAATGTTTTTGGTGGGCAGGGCGGGGATGGGGGGAGAGGAGGAAGACATAGGCATATTGGTGCTTAAAGGAAACAAAAGTGAATGAAAATAGCTTAAGGGAACCAAAGATCAAGTCCTCACTTTTTCTTAAGAACAGTGTGGCCTAAGTACTTCTCAAAAGGTGTTCTATAAAGTCTACGGCCTCTCTCAGACATTCATAATGTGAACTAGTTCTGAGAAGTCCTGTAGCCAAGAAAATGCCCTAACTTCATTTAGTCCAGCATTTCCAAACTTACTGCCCATGGCACTCCTTTTCAGACCTAAATCCCATCAGCCTCCTGAGAGACCAGGAAATTCTGCTCCACATCTAATCACGGAAGGGTACATCCCATCCTAACTTCTCTGTTTTCTCACCTTGACTTAACTAGGCACATTAGAGAAGACAGGATTAGACAAAGAAAATAATTGTCTTCAAATGTGTGAAGGGTTGGCACTTCAGACAGAGGGATTATTTTTATTTTTTTATTTTGGCAGTGAGGCATATGGGATCTTAGTTCCCTGACCAGGGACGGAACCTGTGCCCCCCTGCAATGGGAGCACGGAGTCTCAACCTCTGGACCACCAGGCAAGTCCCCAGAGGAATTAGATTTGCTCTGTATAGCTCCAAATAACAGTGAGGGTCGATGGTTGGATTCCAGGAAAGTGGACTTCACTTCTGAATGAGGGAGAATTTTTTTTAATTCCCGTATTTTTGTAAAGGCATTATAAACACATGATACAAAATTCAAATGGTGTTAATACCGAGTAAGGATGTGGGTCAATAGAAATCCTTACACATTGCTGGTGGTATAACAACTTAGAGAAAGTGACCATTTACACCTTCCATGACCCAACCATCTACCATGTAGGATATGCCCCCAGAGAAATTGTTGCACACGTGCGACAGAATATACATACAGGAATGTTCTGGGAAAGATTGTAAGAGCCTCAATGACCAAATGTCCACTAACAGAGAATGGGTAAATAAATTATAGTATTTTCATACAGTGGAATAGTATATATGCCGCACTGCCAAAATAAAAATAAAAATAAAAATAATCCCTCTGTCTGAAGTGCCAACCCTTCACACATTTGAAGACAATTATTTTCTTTGTCTAATCCTGTCTTCTCTAATGTGCCTAGGTAAGTCAAGGTGAGAAAACAGAGAAGTTAGGATGGGATGTACCCTTCCGTGATTAGATGTGGAGCGGAATTTCCCGGTCCCTCAGGAGGCTGATGGGATTTAGGTCTGAAAAGGAGTGCCATGGGCAGTAAGTTTGGAAATGCTGGACTAAATGAAGTTAGGGCATTTTCTTGGCTACAGGACTTCTCAGAACTAGTTCACATTATGAATGTCTGAGTATATAGTGATGGAAGTGAAAAAACTACAGATACATGCAATGATATGGGAAAATCTTAGAAACTTAATGTTGATATGAAAAAGTTGTGGAAGACTACATATACAGCATGATACAGTTTTTATAAACTCAAAACCAAGCCAGATGGAACAATATATTGCTTAAAGATATATCTATATAATAAAATGGTTTTTAAAAGATAGTAAGAAACAGTATTATTTTTAATAGCCAGAAGGTGGAAACAACCTGTCTTTCAACTGGTAAATAAAATGTAGTATATCCATACAATGAAATATTTTTTGGTAATTAGAAAAAAAAAAAAGTCCTGATACAGGCAGCAACATGGATAAATTTTGGAAACATTATGCTAAGTTAAAGAAGCCAGTCACAATGATTCCATTTATGTGAAATTCCAGAATAAATAAATCCGTAGTGACAAGAGAGTAGATTGCTGGTTGCCTAAGGCTGGGGTGGAGGGTACTTGGAGGAAATAGGGAGTGACTACTAATGGGTATACAGCTTCTCTTGGGGGTAATGAAAATGTTCTAAAATTGATTGTTGTGATGGTTGTACAATTCTACAAACAGCAAAACCCATAAGAATTATATACCTTAAGCGGGTAAGTTGTGTGGTGTGTGAATTATATCTCAATAAAGTTGTTATAAAAAATAGCAAGAGAATAATAGACATGAAATTCAGGAAAGTGATACTTGGTGGGTGGTGGTGTGTGTGTAAGAATTGGATAGATGGGGCTTCCCTGGTGGCTCAGTGGTTGGGAATCTGCCTGCCAATGCAGGGGACATGGGTTCGAGCCCTGGTCCGGGAAGATCCCACATGCCGCGGAGCAACCAAGCCCGTGCACCACAACTACTGAGCCTGCGCTCTAGAGCCCGCGAGCCACAACTACTGAAGCCTGCACACCTAGAGCCCGTGCTCCACAGCAAGAGAAGCCACTGCAATAAGAAACCCACGCACCGCAACGAAGAGTAGCCCCCGCTCGCCACAACTAGAGAAAGCCCACGCGCGGCAATGGAGACCCAACGCAGCCAGAAACAATAAATAAATAAAATAATATTTAAAAATAAATAAATTAAGAAAAAAAAGAATTGGGTAGATGAAGAACCCACAGGTAGCCTTGATGGAGCTGAAAATGTTCTAGTGGAGAAGTACACTCTCTGGGGGCATTCACTGATATTTTTTGATTTTTAAAAATTATACTGTATAACTTGCATATGTGTTGCACATATTCTTTTGTAGATGTCAAATAATCCGTAATAAAATTTTAATACAAAATGCACAAAAAGGCATATAGTAAAAGTAGGTGTCACTCCTTTTGCCCTGGTTTGAAGGCAGCCACTATTCTCTGCTTTTTCTGTGTCCTTCCGGAGAATCTGTGCATTTACAAACATTATACACACTCATGTACATAACCAGAAGTTACTGCGCACACTTCACACTGTCTCACATATTGGTTCTGAGAGAAACTTGGAGAACCTTCCTAACCTGTACACAGAGTGGCCATGGTCGTATTACTGACAGAGAGGCTTTGAGTCCTATCTGGGAAGAAGCGAGTTCTGGAGTCAGTCTGCCCTTGGTTAGCCTTTGCTGCCCGCTCCTTTGCTGCATTCAGACCTGTGAAACAATAAGGCCAGCTTATCTGAAATGGCAGCCCTCCGCCATCCTCTATCCCCTACCTTGCAGTAGTTTTCTTCTCAGCACAACTTGTATGCATTTGTGTAGTTGTTTACTGTTCATCTCCCCCACTAGAAAGCAGACTCTGTGACAGCAAGGACTCTGTTCCATTGCCACGTAGGGTGTATTGCGGTAGGCACACAATAAATATTTATTGAACGGTCAAAATGATAAACATGTGAATGAATGCCTGGTTTGAAATTCCAGCTCCATCATGTACTAGCTGTAAAATCTCAGGCAACTTACTAAATCTCTTTGCTTCAGGTTCCTCACTGGCAGAATAGTATAATAATAGCCATGAAGATGAAATAAATGTATACCTTCAAAACACTTAGAACAGGGGCTTCCCTGGTGGCGCAGTGGTTAAGAATCTGCCTGCCAGTACAGGGCACACGGGTTCGAGCCCTGGTCCGGGAAGATCCCACATGCCGCAGAGCAACTAAACCCAGGCGCCACAACTACTGAACCTGTGCTCTAGAGCCCGCAAGCCACAACTACTGAGCCCATGCACCTAGGGCCTGTGCTCTGCAACGAGAAGCCACAGCAACGAGAAGCCTGCACGCCACAGCAAAGGGTAGCCCCCACTCGCTGCAACTAGAGAAAGCCCGCGCGCAGCAACGAAGACCCAACACAGCCAAAAATAAATAAATAAAATAAATTAACAAAACAAAACAAGACACTTAGAACAGAGCCTGGCACTTGTAACATTCATTTTACGTTGGCTCTTACTATTAGAGTATCCCAATGTAGGGAGGTACCATAATTTATTTTACTGGTCTTCTACTGAGGTGGTGGTTTCCAAGCAGAGTTGTAATGCAGAACTCTGTACATAATGCCATTTTGCATATGGGCAAGTCTAGTGGTTGGATGAATTTCTAGAAGTGGGGTTTCTTGGGTCCAAGAGTACATGCTTTTTTTTTTTTTTTTTTTTTTTTTTTTTTTTTTTTGCGGTACGCGTGGGATCTTCCCAAACCGGGACACGAACCCGCGTCCCCTGCATCGGCAGGCGGACTCGCAACCACTGTGCCACCAGGGAAGCCCCGAGTACATGCATTTTTGATTCTGAGAGAGAAAGCCGACTTGAAGAGATCGGTAATGATGAGTACAAATGAACCATGCTGGAGGAGGCTGCTCCTTCACTAGACGTGCTTATTTAGTCACTAGGCTGTGTGACCAGCTCTCAGGGCTGTGGTGGCAACAACCCCTTCTGCAGATGGGAGGCTGGGCTGTGTGGCCTGCAAGGTCCCCGCAGACCTGGAACATAATAGTGCATCCCCTACGATTACTGGCTAAGTGCCAGACATATTTGCAACACCAACATGCAAAGCTAAAATGTTCCATTTTATGTCCAGTTGGTGGTAATGGGGAAAAATACTCTTTTAACTTATTTTTAAACTGAGAGCCAATTTATTATTCACATTGTAGTATTTGTTTTTTTGGAGGGGAGAAGGATTTGCTTTATTTTTTGGACCTTCCTGAAGGTATTTGGTGTAACAAATTTTAAAACGTCCAGTGTACCTTTTTAAAAAATGTGTGGTCTAGTATTTGAACTCTCCCTACACAAATTAAATTCTTATGTAATGATTAGGTTGGGGGTAGGTCAAGAAATATTGTATTTCTTTTTTAAAAAATTTTATTGGCTTTTTTTTTTTTTGCCCTGTTGAGTCTAGTCAATAATCCACATTCTCCAGCCACTCAAATGTCAAAATGTTTCAAAAACATAAAAAAATAAATGAATAGAAGCGTCCTTGTTCTTTAAATTATTTCTGTGTTACCCTGAACTGTAAGTGAACCCTTCTTGCTTATAAAAGAAGCAGCTGTTCATGCAATTGAAACCATGGTTCATTACAAGCTGACCTTGGATTCAGGAGTAAAACTTCCTCTATTTTACTACAACTATTCAGACAGGGACTGGAGATAAACAATAATCAAAATCAGGATGGAACTTGACTGGGAAACCCTCTATGTTCTTTGGCAGAATTATAGCAGCTCTCGAATTGCCAGGAGTGAGGCAATGTGAAATGACCCTCAAACATTCCCTTCTGAAATGCAGTGGGTCCAAGCTGCCAGCTCTGAGCAGACAAAGGCCGATTGTAACGACTTCTTAAACATATACTTATAGAAACATTAATTATCACCAACCCTATTTTAAACATTTATAGAAAGTTGAGATGAAAGGGTCCTTTTATATCCATTTTTATACTTCCCCTTGCAAGAAACTATGATTACAGTATTTTTTCCCCCCTCTCACTCCTTGGAATTCTTATTTCTAGGTCTTATTCTTAAAAGACTAATTTCGGTTTGAGGCTTTGTGCTCATCAAGTTAGATATGAGAGGATGGCAGGGAAATGAAATGGGTAAGTGGGTGTGATAAGGGAGGGGGCACACTGAAGTGTGGGAGTATGGGCGTCTGGAGTGCAGAAATGACCTGTTTTGGAAAGGTAGGCATTCAGTTTGCTAAGGTGCCAGTGTAAGCCAATTTGAGATCAATTTGGTTAAGGTCAAAAGTAGTGGTTCTCAAACACTGGAGTTCATCAGAATCTTGGAGAAGGGCTGCTTTCACAATGACCATCATGGGGTACCTCCCTCCCAGAGAATCTGATTCAGTGTGTCCGAGCTGAATGTTAACCAAGACTACTAGTGAGTCAGACGCAGGTGGCTTGAGGCCACACTTTGAGAGGAAAACTGATTTGAAGGTTAGTTTTTCCCAGCCTGTCCATCAAAGGACCTCCAGCCGTATGTCTACACAACCTGCTGGAACCCAACTTACCGTCTCCCTCTCAGGTCTCCTCCATGGCACACGGCATCATGTGCTATCAAGTTGGCTCCAAAAATGACGTATGGCAGGCCGTGTGCAAGGGTGTTCTTGGCTGAGGCTGTCCTTGAAGAAAGCTTTGACCTCTTGAAGTCAATTATAATTCTTTACAGAGTCATGAAAAAAAGAAGAGAGAGAAAAAGAGAGATCACAGGCTAAACAATCCACTGATAAGGAGTAGATATCCCTGGCATGGAGGAGGCTGACCTGGGCATGGTGGAGTAGGGAGAAACCCTGAACTTGCCTGTGGAGCTGACAGTTCAATGCACACAGTGCAGACATGAGGACCGATGTAAAGAGCCAGGCTGTTTGTTTGGAGGAGTCGTGGAGCTGCACAAATTCCACTTAGGCTGCAAAATGAGACTTGGCTTTGCTCTGGTTTCCCAGTACCCACTCCCTCCCCTCCCACTCCTTCTCCTATGCTCCCATCCCTGGGCCAAGAGAACACACATCTGTCACTACTTCAGCTTCTCAGCCTCTGCTCTGTGCATGTGAACATGAACTGGAAATCCCAAATGGGGTGTCAGGAGGCCAGGACTTTGCCTTCCACTGGGTCCAATTCCGCAGTGTCTTGAAAAGAGCCACTGGACTGGGGCAAGCGTAGACTGTTGCCTTTCTCCCTCCTCTGCCTCCAGCTTCCTGCTGGTGATGCGGGGGTTCCATCACATAGGAATCAGTGATGTTCATTCGGAAACAAAGTTCCTTCCCAAGATAGCCAAAGCAAGGGATTCCAATACAGGACTGAGAGAAGCGACTACCATTTATTAGGTACCTACTACATGCCAAGTGCTTTGCATCTTCATTACATTTTCTCCTCACAATAACCCTGCAGGCTGAGCAGCGTTATCTTGTTGCAAGTCGGGAAACTGAGGCTGAGGATTCTGTGGCTTGTCCAAGATTGTACACATAGGGCTAGAATGTGTGAGGTATAGAGAGGGCTCTATGCTTTCTGTTTCTTGTTGCCTTAATGATTTGTCTAGCTCTGATGCATTTACAGTAGCTGCATTTTATGCCCACCTAGGAGGCAGTACGCAGAGAGGTTAGCAATTGGGCTCTGCAGACAGACTGCTGAGGGTTCTGCCACTCGTGAGCTGTGTTCTATCCCTCATTTCTCTTGGGAGAACAAGAATAATGATAATATAATACTTACCTCGGGCTTCCCTGGCAGCTCAGTGGTTAAGAATCCACCTACCAAGACAGGCGACACAGGTTCCAGCCCTGATCCGGGAAGATCCCACATGCTGCAGAGCAACTAAGCCCGTGTGTCACAACTACTGAGCCCACGTGCCACAACTACTGAAGCCCTCGCGCCCAGAGCCCGTGCTCCTCAACAAGAGAAGACACCGCAGTGAGAAGCCCATGTACCGCAACGAAGAGTAGCTCCCGCTTGCTGCAACTAAAGAAAGCTCACGTGCAGCAAAGACCCAACACAGCCAAAAATAAAATAAGTAGATAAATTTATTAAAAAAAAAATACCTCTTAGAGTTTTGAAAATAAAAAGAAGCAATAAGATACTTAGCACAGGGCCTGGTACAGTGCCAGTGCCTCAACTAACGGCTAATTACTATCATTACCATCACCACCATCATCATCATCTTTGCAGGTTGCCTTATAAATGCATATGGGATATAAATGTAAGATGGAAAAATAGCCAAGTGGTGGCTGGGTGAATTCATGAAGGATGTTTGTGTGAACAAAAGAGGGAGAAGGCTGGATGGTGAGAGGGAGGGATGGGGCATCAGATGACTAAGGTGCAGCTATGCCTCGGCCCTCACTGACCTGCTGACCCATTTTGTGGCCAGCCTCCTGAGGAACTCCCCTCCCCCAGGTGGCCTGGGCAGGCGATCCAGGGGAGCACAATTATGGTGGCCGCTAATTACTTCCCAGCTGTGCTGCTGGCTGCAGGGTGGGTGGAGGTGGGGTGTTTCTGAGAGATTAAAGAGCAGGCGTTTCCAACCCTGCCTAGCCGGTCAGGTCCTTGATCAGCTTTGGGAGTCCCAGCCCTGAGGCCGGAGCGTGCACCCTGGCCTGGGCACCCCGGGGGAGGAAATCTGGGACTGGATGGTGGAGAGAGATCTTGAGGGGTCAATTAGACCAGGTCCGGAAGATGGAGGTTCTGCCTGGGAGAGGGATTGGGTGCAGGCAGCAAAAGGGACCCATGGCTGGTTCTCATTTTCCAGATGGTAAGTCAAGGATTAGAAGATTAAGTCACTTATCCAGGTGTGAACACAGAGAGGTTGAGGGCACTTTGAAGAAAGGCCCTGCCTCCAAGAGGGGGGAATCCTAATACCTGCTTAGTTCACCGCTGTGATAACTGTCCAAGGAGTGATAACTATTTCTCTGTCCTCATCCGTGTCTCCAATATTTATTATGAGCCCATAAACCCAGTAGATTATTATTGTGTCTATGGTTCTGTGGGGGACACACATTTTCCATCCACATCCTGAAGATATTTATTGTCCAAGAGTAATAACTATTGATATCATAAGAATAAGACTACTAACTACCACTTAGTTAACATCTACTATGTATCAGGCGCTTTATGTTCATAATTTCACTGAGTTGTGACAACAGTTGTCATGGAGTGGCTATTGTCAGCCTGTTTTATAGATAAAGAAACTGAGGCTCAGGGATGTTAAGTATTGTAGCTTGCTGTCCATCAAGAACACACAGCTGCATGCGGGTCAATGCCAAGGCCAAGGTTCAGATCCAGACTCTGTCTAACCCCAAAGTCCTTGGTGTTAATTGCTAGTCAAGGAGGGAGTATATTTACCTGTGAAAGATCACCCACTAATTGAAGGTGGATTTTGAAGCCGCTGAGTCCGTCAGAGTGATCAAAGGAGGCTTTGCGGCGGGCTGGGGCGCAGGAGGATTCTGCAGGCTGAGGGGAGGGGTCAGTGAGGAAGCGAAAGGACAGTGAGGATGGTCACAGATGCCATCATCTCCCCTGACCTCCCCCACAGTCCATGAGGGACGAGGGACAGGGGTGACCCTTCCATTCTGAAACAGTGGAAGTTGAAAGAGATTGTGTGACTTGCCCAAGGTCACCCAGCTACTAAGTGATAGAAATAGGTCCTCAGGCTCCTGGACGCCTTCCATTTTACAAGGAGCAGGGACCCATGGAAATTTTGTGGGTAGAGTATGGAGGTGGGGCACAGACTTTCTTGTATCACTAAGGGTGGAATTTTCATTATTTGGATTACAGCAGCCTTCTTCACGATTTTTTTTTTTCTTCACGATTTTTTGTGTCACAGACCACTTTGGCAATTTGATGAAGTCTATGAAGTCCCTTTGCTAAATAATGTCTTTTTAATTTTAATTATGGTAAACACATAGAACATAAAATTTACCATCAGCCACTTTTAAGTGTACAGTACAGTGGCATTAAGTACATTCACTTTGTTGTGCTACCATCCACAGAACTCTTTTTATCTGTAAAACTGAAACTCTGTACCCATTAAACACTAATTCTGCATACCCTCCTTCCCCCAGCCCTGGGCAACTACCATTCTACTTTCTGTCTCCATGAATTTGGTACCTCATATAAGTGGAATCATACATTATTTGTCATCTTATGGCTAGCTTATTTCACTTAGCATAGTATCCTCAAGGTTTATCCATGTTGTAGTATCTGTCAGAATTTCCTTCCTTTTTAAAGTTGAATAGTACTCGGTTGTATGTCTGTACCACATTTTATTCATCAGTGGACACACAGGTTGCTTCTATCTTTGGACTATTGCAAATATGTGCCAAAGAATGTTTTAAAATGCATAAAATTATGTGTGTGTGTATGTATGCATGATGCTTCTAAGTGTGTGTGTACATATATAAATTAGATATAACATGATTATAAAAACAATTATATTGATATACAGTTATCTATATTTTAAAAACAAATTGTGTCATAGAAATATATCAGCTTCTCTACTAATGCAGTAAATAAGATCTAGGAGCAGGCCTAATAACTGTCTTAATTTTGAAGCAGTGAGGAGTGTAAATGATATTTTTGAGATATGTGCAGTAACTAGAATATGATGTAAAATACCCATGATTTTGGTGACAAAATCCCAGGTTCTGCCAACATTCCTGTAGTTTGTGGTCTACGTTGATAATTGAAGGAAATGCTAAATTTCAATTAGAGATTCATTAAAAGAAAGATGTAATTATTTCCCATACAAGTCTGGGACCCCCTGGAATTCACTCTGCAGATCCTAGGAAATTACAGCCTACAGGGGCCGTGATGAGAGTTCAGCTTTGGAGCTTGAAGAAAAGTTCTTTAACCATCCTGGCCTGAACTGACAGCTCCAACTTCTAACTTTTTGGTTTGGGTGACCTTTTTCTGGCTTGGTCCAGCTGTGTGAACTTGGACAGGTTATTTAGCCTCTTTGAGCCTCAGTTTCCCCACCTGTGGTTGGATACCAGTACACATCCTTCAGAGTTCGCAGCTTCCTATGGCTCCTGAGGTTCCTTTTAAAAGATAGATAAAACCAGGCGAGCATTTTGGCCCAGGTTTATCTAAACCTCAAAATCCCCTTCTCCATCCATAATGGATGGCAGGATGGCAGGCTTGTTACATCCATGTTTTCCAGAACCTTGTTTTCTTCCTGCTGTCCTGGGTAAACAACACAGCTAAGCCAGACCCTGACTTCTGCTAGCATCCTAGCCTTTTGGGAGCCAAGATTGGCATCTGTTTTTATAGACTCTAAGTTGTCTAAAACTTTTACAAACCGGGGGTGGTCTGGGATCCTATCAGGGGTCATAAAAGAGATGATAGCCAGCAAAGATAGGGGCTCAGAAGGGATATTCTTAAACAATTAGCTAGAAAAAGGAAGCCACAAAGGGAAGTTTATATGCAGGTGTCCAGGCATTCCAGCAATGTGCCCTAAGATAACCAAGTCCCTGGCCAGGGATGACAGATGGGGATTTGCTACATTTGCTGCTTGCTGGATAGGCTTAGTCTGTTCTGTTTTAATACTGAGTATCTCCTACTGTAATCCATGAAATGGGATAATGTTAGCTAGTTCCCAAGACTGTGGACAGATTGTGATAATGTGTATGAAAGCCGCAGCCTAGGCTGAGTTGGAGCTGAGACACAGCTGGGAGGGGAGCAGGGTGACCCCTCACCGGAAGACCTGTTTGTATGAGTTGCTGTGCACAGAAGTTTGGTTCTTGGTCGATGGAGGAGGGTGGAGGTTTTCTGTGGTTGTTATGTTTTATCTTCCCCTCAGGAGTGTCTGGGGAGGGAGGACGAGCGGAGCAAGTGACCACTCTTTCTGTCCCCCTGTCGCAGATACTGGCCCTCTGCAGTGGGGAAGGAGCTGTACTTATGGACTTGTGGAGACTGTGCCCAAGCACTGTTGGGTCAGAGCCTAAGGGACAGAATGTCACACTGAGTGGGGAGAGAGGGCTAGTCTCCCCCTGTACCCTTTCCTTTCTGCCCAGACTGCAGGGCAGCACTGCAGACCCAAGGGGGCCACCAGCTGAGTCCCTGTGGAGGGCAGTGGCTTGGTGAGGACAGGGCACAGTGCCTAGCAGAGGCAGAAGACCATGAGCAGACTCCTTGCTGTGTCCATGGAGACTCGGCTCCCCTGAGAATTCTGGAAAACAAGTGTTGGGAGAGAGAGGAGATGTTAAACAAGGCCTAATTTGGTAAGCTGATGGGGCTGGGAGCTAGCAAGGGTCAACTGTTTACCACATTTTCACCACTTCTATTTTGAGCCTGGGACATAATAAGTAAGGCCTTGTCCTCATAAAAAAATGAGAAATTCCTCTTCTTTTTATGAGTCTGGGACATAGTAAAGTATCACGCACATAATTGCTTACTAGTAATGCCATGGCTGTTAAAGTATTGCTCTTCCATCAACTACGTAGGAGAAAGGTTAACAGGTCAACCAGCTGCTTGCCAAAGAGCTGGGATTCAGTCAGGTTTCTCTGGCCCCAAAGCTTATACTCTTCTTTCTAAGATAACATTTTCTTTTTATCAAAGGTAACTTTGATAAAGAGAAGACATCTCCAATAAATTAAACAGAACTACCATCTGTCCCAGCAGTTCCACTCCTAGGCATATACCCAAAAGAATCAAAGGCAGATGATCAAAAAAAAAAAACTTGTACATGAATGTTCATAGCATCCCTGTTCACAATAGCCAAAACACAGAAACAACCCAAATATCCACAAACTGATGAATGGATAAACAAAAGGTGGTATACACATAAAATGGAATTTTATTCAGTCCTGGAAAGGAATGAAGTTCTGAAACGTGCTACAACATGGATGAATCATGAAAGCATGATGGTAAATTAAAGAAGCCAGTCACGAAAGAACACACATGATATGATTCTAAATATATGTTATGTCCAGAATAGGCAAATCCACAGAGACAAAAAGCAGATTAGTGGTTGCCAGCAGGTAGGCGGTGAGGGAAATGGAAATGACTATTAATGGGGATAAGGTTTCTTTGGGGGATGATAAAAAAGTTTTAGAATTAGATGCTGTGATGGTTGCACAACATCATGTACGTACGAAATGCCATGGGATTGTACGCTTTAAAATGGTTAAAGCGGTGAATTTTGCATTATGTTTATTTTACCACAACATAAAAAGAAAACAGCAAGGAGCAAATATTTAAATAGAACACGTTAAACACATTTCAGGTGCATTCTTTCTCAGCAACCTCTTTTATCAATTTTTATTATTTATTTTTTTAAATTAATTTTTATTGGAGTATAGTTGATTTACAATGTTGTTAGTTTCAGGTCTACAGCAAAGTGAATCAGTTATACATATACATATATCCACTCTGTTTTAGATTCTATTCCCATATAGGTCATTATAGAGTACTGAGTAGAGTTCCCTGTGCTATACAGTAGGTTCTTATCAGTTATCTATTCTATATATATTAGTGTGTATATGTCAATCCCAATCTCCCAGTTTATCCCTCCCCACTTTCCCCCTTGGTAACCATAAGTTTGTTTTCTGTATCTGTGACTCTATTTCTGTCTTGTGAATAGGTTCATTTGTACCATTTTTTAGATTCCACATATAAGCGAAATCATATGATATTTGTCTTTCTCTGACTTACTTCACGCAGTATGCCAATCACTAGGTCCATCCGTGCTGCTGCAAATGGCATTATTTCATTCTTTTTATAGCTGAGTAATATTCCATTGTGTATATGTACCACATCTTCTTTATCCATTCCTCCATCGATGGACATTTAGGTTGCTTCCACGTCCTGGCTGTTGTAAATAGTGCAGCAATGACTCAGTTTTTAGTACAGTAATATCTTGCCCATCTTGGAACTCCTTAGGCAACCTCACCTCAGCAGAGCCCAGTTGAGAATCAGGAGGCAAAGAGCTCTAAGGACCTCCTTCAGTGTGAGAGGAAGGCCTGAACGGGGAGCCTGTGAGCTAAGTCCATCCTGGTATTATGACCTAGGACATTCCTGGATCATAGTGATTCCCTGAGCTATCAAGACAAGGACAATCCCATTCCGGGTCTTTGCAACACAGTTTTAGGCCTCTTGATTTGCTGTCTGCCTTGATACATAGCAAATTATGTATTCCTTGATTCATTTCTGAGAACTTCAAAGATTTTAAAGGAGTTTCAGGAACAGGCTCAGTTTAGTGATATAAACTCATGTCCTCCAATGTGCTTGATTAGGACACAATTCTGAACCTAGGACCAAGTGTTGAAACACAAGGGTTCCGCCTAACAGCCACAACATCTCCAACGTGGAGTTTTTCAACTATGGGACAAGGTCGTCTCAACACAGGGCTATTATGAAAGTCAAATATGGTTATGTGTGAAAAAGACTTTTATGAATGATGAGATGCTATACACATGCAAGGTACTAATTATTGTGTTGGCAGCAAAAAGCCCCTCACTTCTAATAATAATAGCTAACACATACTACACGTATGTGCCAGGCACGAGGTTAGTACTTCACACAACGTCCGTGTACATATAGGAGGTAAGTTCTGTTTTAGTGTCAGGTAACCAATGAAGAAACTGACAGAGAGGGATGGTAAATAACTTATCCAGGGTCCCAGAGCCAGTCCATGATAGAGCCAGGATGTGACCCAGCAGGCTGGCTCCGTCTTCACACAGCCTCCTGTGTATAATATATCTCATTCTTCATATGATAGCAAGGAATAAGTGAAGCAGAACTGAGGGGTGTAATCAACACTTTTTAAAGTGAGTATCCTTGGATGAGATGACACCCCGATCACTGGGACCAGCTCAAAGCTCGTTGTTAGCGTCACCTTCCAAACTCCACATTCAAAGACGTTCATTTCAGGAGCTTAAAATCAACCATGGTGGGAGTATTTACACCATGGAAATTAGCAAATGCTCTGAACCAGGGCTTTTTCTTTCCCTTCTTTTTTGGAGAGCCTGTTAAATATTTACCAGCATATCACTGGCTATACCAACTCCTATTGGCAGAAAGATTTAGTAATAACATCTGATAATGATAATAAAAGAACATGGGTGCATATATATCTTTTTGAGTTAGTGGTTTTGTTTTGTTTGGATAAATACCCAGAAGTGGAATTGCTGGATCATACGGTAGTTCTGTTTTTAATTTTTTTGAAGTACCTCCATACTGTTTTCCACAGTGGCTGCACCAATTTACCTTCCCACCAACAGTGCACGAGGGTTGCCTTTTCTCCACACCCTCACCAACACTTGTTATTTCTAGTCTTTTTGTTAATAGCCATTCTGACAGGTATGAGGTGGTATCTCATTGTGGTTTTGATTTGCATTTCCCTGATGATTAGTGATGTTGAGCATCTTTTTTTTTTTTTTTCCTTCGGTACGCGGGCCTCTCACTGTTGTGGCCTCTCCCGTTGCGGAGCACAGGCTCCGGACGCGCAGGCTCAGCGGCCATGGCTCACGGGCCCAGCCGCTCCGCGGTATGTGGGATCTTCCCGGACCGGGGCACGAACCCGTGTCCCCTGCGTCGGCAGGCGGACCCCCAACCACTGTGCCACCAGGGAAGCCCCGAGCATCTTTTCATGTACTTGTTGACCACCTGTATGTCTTCTTCGGAAAAACGTCTATTCAGATCTTCTGCCCATTTTTTAATCGGAGTTTTTTTTTTTTTTTTTTTTTTGCTATTAAGTTGTATGAGTTCTTGGCAGTTAATACCTCAAGTACCTTTCCCAGGGCGTGTTATTTATCTGTTCTGACTCAACATCAGCGTTCACAACTCTTGTAACAGCGTTTTCTCGGAGATTGACATTGCAGTAAGCAGCAGGAATGCCCAGGAGAACGTGTCGAGAGAAAGGGAAGACAAAGTCAAGGGTAGCAAGGGACACAACATTGAAGAAACTGAAATAGAAAAGACGGCTTGGAGCTGAAAGTATATAAAGTCAAAGAAAGAAGGAAAATAAAGTTAGTCTCTACCTGAAAAAGGGTCTGATGAAAGTTTTCCTTTGAAAAACCCACAATGCTAGTACAGAGCAAGTCTCTGGTAGGAAATCCTCAAGATTCATCCTCCTGTTTTATAGATGAAAAAACAAGGGCAGAGGGGTTAACTGACTTGCTCGGGAACACATAGCTAGTTAGTAGCATTGCAAGGACCAGAGCCCTCCCTAGCTGCATACTCATGCTGCATCATGGCCTTGATTTTTCCTTCCATTTTTCTCCACTTATCCCTTTATAATTACTGTACTTAGGCAATATGGATAATTCATTCAGAGACGGAACATCATTTTCTCATTTCACTGAGTTTAAATAGAGATGACAGGGCCTATTCTTAATGTTTAACAATCAAAACCAATTATGACTCTTTCTATCTCTCATGCAAAAAAACACACTCTCCTTTTCAGAATGCAGTGTTTTCATTCTATGGCATAAACAGGCCAATGAGAACAATAACATGGCAAGAAAACCTCCGGAGAAGGTAAATACTAAATATAATCAAGGAAGCCCAGTTATTCAGGGTTGGGGAAATTATGCTATGGATACAAGATAAAGAATAAAAATAGCTCAAAGGACACTGAATTCATGGGTACGAGTCAGGGCACACTCATGTGTGTTCAGCCCACTGATGTGACCAACACCAACAAGCTCAATTTCCTTCCGGCATGTAGAGGGGACCAGAAAGCCCCTAGATATTTCCCTGGTATAGATCCAAATCCCCCAAACTGCCCAAGTGATGCTTGGCTAGACCAGAAATTCTTCCCACTTTGCCCCTGTAGCAGAGGAAAACTGAGTCATAGAGCTATCCTAAACATAAGTTCAATTAATTACACATCCACCTATCCACCTTTCCTTCCCTCCATCCTTCCATCTGACTATCGACATTTGTTGAACTCACACCATGTTGGATTTCAATTAGGAATTTCAAAATAGCTTCCTGATTGGAAATAATAGCCAAGTCTCGACTTTTGGCTCTACAATATCCCTGGGTGTTTTTTCCTTGTTTATGTAGAGGGACAGACAATTTTCTGAGGTTTTTGTCCATTAATGGAACTTATATGGATGTGGTTGCTCTTCTCTTTGTCATCCTAAATAGTAGAGCTAGAGAAATGAAGCAAGACATATAATTAAATGTGAAAAGGAATCCTGTTTTTCTTGGACTCCATCTTGAAAAAGCCATTCTTTTGGAAATCCAAGGAAAAATATTGCCAGTGAGCCCTTCAAAGAGGCAGAAAGAATTCCATTGGACCCAGGGAAGATAGTCATTGTTTATGAAACACTCCTGGAGGAGTGTTTGAAATACTCTTGGAGGTCCCTTTCACGTGTATAGATGCTACTGGCTTAATTCAGCATTAGAGGCTTTTGGCACCACTGCCATTGGGAAATTGCATCCTCGAGGTATCCAGGGGGCTCTGGCCATGACACTGCTCTTGTTCCTTTCCTTGGCAAAACTGCCATGTTTCAGGTTTTAGGGGACTTAGGAACCCAGACAGAGTTCTTGCCTAAGATCCTGGGATAAGTTCATAAAATGTGACTACCTGAGACTGAAAGAGAGGAAAGTGACGCAAAAGGGATAAGATAAGGTACCTCCTTGACTGTGAGCTCTGTGAGGACGGAGGCTCTATTGATCGTATTCATTGTTTTATCTCTAGTGTCTGGCAATATGATATTCAATGCTCAATAAATATTTGTTTAATTAATATCATTGTTGCAGTCTTTCCAGGAAATGTTGCAGCATTTAAACCGCTAAGCAATAGAAAGTATATTAGATTTGAAGTAAGAAAGCCCAAGTCTGATTTCTGGCATTTCTAGTAACTAGCTGTGAGCATCTGTTTTCACATCTTTAAATGGGGTCAATAGCATCTAGCTCACAAAACTACTGGTAGGATTAAATGGAATAGCATATTTAAAAGGCTTGAGCACAATACCTGACACAGTGACATGTGCTTAATAAATGTGGAGTCTGTTAAAATTAGAGGACTGCATCCATTTTAGCAAGAGGGCTACAGTGACTCTAAAAAGGAAGCACCAATTTAAAATGTACCAATGAAAGAGAAGCCAAAATCATGAAATTTCCAGCCTGTCCTAAGGAAGTGCTATAACGACAGAAACATTTGGTGATAGCTACAAAGAATATTTTAAAAAGGGAATCAATCGATAAAATTTTGCTAGTGTTTCTTTCACAGTTTTCAGTGCTAACTTTATTTTCGTATGAACAAAACTGCTTTCCTGAGTTATCTAGTGATGGCTCACTAAAACTTGCTTTCGAAGTTCTTGCTAAGAAAAAATTATCCAAAGTTTGGAAATCAGGCAGAGAAGTTATTGCATACTTTTGTTTCAATGTCATACTAGAGAATTGTCTGAAACACTCACTTAAGGATCATCTGAGGCTCTGGGAAATTATCAATTTGTTTGACTTACTATTTACTATCTGTTATAGGCTAAATGTTTGTGTGCCCCAAATCTATATGTTGAAGTCCTAATTACTGCTTCAAGTCCAGAGTCTGTAACTTTGCATATTAACTTGTAGAAGATTGACGAGTTGTCTTCCCACTAGGCATGTCAATGGTTTCTGTTTGTAGAAATAAGAGCCCTGAAGGTTACGGTTTTATTGACTTGTAGGGCGTTAACCTTTTTTTTTTTTTTTTTTTTTTTTTTTTGCATTAACCATTTTCATCTAATGTGATCTGAGCTTCAGTTTTCTTGCTCTGTAAAATGGCATTAATATTTCTCCTGTAGGATTAAATATAATACATATAGCACTTGTAAGGCACTGCCTAACACATAGCAAACTCTCAATTAAATTATACTCACTATGATTATTTAGATCGGAGGTCCACAGCTGTACAGTGTTTAAAAATATTGGTGACCAATAGGTAAAAATCAGGACATTACATATATACATATATACATTCAGATTTTGACTTCTCTTAGAAAATCACAAGGTCTGGTAGCCCAAGGCAGCCAACAGCTCTAAGTGGGTGTCATCTTCCCTTTGGGATGGGCAGGTATTGTCCCACAGGCCACACCCAGGCCTCTTTGTTCCTTTACATTCCCTGCCTGGCGCTTGAGGCTTCAGTCTCTGGTTTAGAGCATCATCTCCTCATTCCCCAATTGCCCAGGAGGTCTTCACAGAGCATTGCTTCTTTTCCTCTCTTTCCCAGCCCTGCGGGAAGGGCATGGTGCACTCAGGCTGAGTGCATGGGTAGGACGTCTTCTTGAGGGTCTCTGAGATTGTCACATCCTGCTAGATATTCTCCACGACTGGTGGCACTGGCTGAGCACCAGACTAGCTGATAGTAATAGTTAACCTCGATACAGAGCTCCCACCTATGCCAGCCACTTGATGTGGGTTAACTTGCAGAATCTTCCAGACCATTTAAAGTAGGTATCACAGGCCCACAATTGAAAATTTCAGAGCTCTAGAAATCAGAATTCTTCTTATGACAAAATCTAACCTGAACCAACATGAAGCTATATAGTCTTTATTTCTCCCACTTAATTTAAGTACCTCACATTTTGCTGCAGAAATACTAATGTGTTTAATTACTAGGTACTGCCCCAGACCCCACTGTGGGGATGGTATTCACACCATACTAACTTTCTAAGGTCTGAATACCTGGTTCAGATAAGGTATTGAGGATATGTATTATTCCCATTTTACAGATGAAGAAACTGAATCCTTGAGAAATTTTTTAAAAATCCAAATAAGTGCTTAACTGTAGTGACCATCCATCAGACTGTCCTTCCTGGATGGCCTAGGGCAAGTCACTTCTCTGGACCTCAGTGTCTGTTTGTAAAATGAAGGGTAGTACTGCTAGCTATATGCCATACACTTAATAGACTTTAGATCTCTTGTCCTATAACGTAGGTGTTGTTATTAGTATCCCCATTCTGCTGATGAAGATATTGAAGTTCAAAGAACTTAAATAACTTGCCCAAGGTCACCCAGCCAGTCCCTGGAGAGCTGACTTGTGAACCAGTTCTGTCTGACTTTGGCATCACACACCCTTTCATGGGGTTCAAGGGTCCTCGTAGCTGTAAAAGGAGTCCCTCTCTCTTATATCCCTATCAGATTGCTTCACTAAAAAAAATAATGCCTGGCCCATTTTCTCTCTCGTTCCTCGCATTCCAGCAATCATCGGCTTGACCGAGAGGCCAGGGGCGCTTTGAGAATGGTGTTTACTGTTCCCTGTCTCCCACACCCCAGGGGAGACTTCCAGCCATTCCAAAATGTCCACTTTCAGACTATTGTAGGTGTTTTCTAGGATCTCATTTTCCAGGACGCAGTGGTCTGTCTCTCGCTCTTCCTGCTGTAAAGATTTCTGCAAGTAGGTGCAACATTTCTCTAGGGACTTGCAGCCCCAATAAGTCTGAGCTCAGCAGGCCCAGTTCTCCAGCTCCTGTTAATGAGGTCTGTCCCTCCTCCTTCCTTCCATCTCTCCTGGATAATTACTCCTCCTCTCACTCAGGGGACGCAAGAGTAGTCACAGGAGCTTCTGGGCTGGCTGTGCCTGGGAACCCTGACCTCACTGAAGGTGACTTGAGGGCCTGTCATCTTCCAGCCAGTTCAAGTGACCAGGGAAGATGTGGCTCTTTCCCATAATGTCATGTTTTTCAACCCAGTTGCTAGAAGGAAATGTACCTGGGTGATAAATACAGAGCCTTGTTAAGTCTGTCTATAATCATGGGCACTGGTGGATTCACTCTCCACCAAAGAAGAGATGCTACGGGGAGACAGAAAGCACCAGGGTCTGTTTTCTCCCTCCCTGTTCTTTACCCCTCTGACCTTGGGCAAGACACTTGACTTTACTGTTTTCTTATCTTGAAAATGGGGATAAAAGGATCCAGTTCTGCCTATCTCAGAGGACTGTGAAGAGAATCACAGTAGTAGTGGATGTGACAACCTTTGCAAACATCACATGCAATTATCATGTAAACCTGAGGACAATGGGTGAGTTATAGCCAAGGATGAGGAAGGAAGGTCACAGGAAGTCAGCTCTACAAAGAGATGAGATCAAAAGTTCAGTAGACTGACTCCAATAGAACTTGAGAGATGATCTAGAGTTTACACACATATATCCAAACACATATCCCTTTTCGCCACTTCAAAATGATTGTGAATTACTGGACTTTACGAATGATTGAGGAATTTTGTTTCGGTGTATCTTTGAAAGCATCTTTCTCCCTTAAGATTTTGGGTAGTGCAAGGAATGCAACAGGAGTAAAAATCGAGAGAAAAAACATATAGCAGAAACAAACCTGCACCTAATTGCAGTAGTGAAGTTAGATTCTCAAACACATGTATTTATTATATAAATTATAAATTCGCACGTAAACTCTAAAAAAAAAAAATCTAGCAGATGTAAAAAAGAGCCAAATAGAACTTCCAGAAGTAGAGCCTATAGGAACTGAAATTAAGCGCAGCAATTTCATAAACCAATCTGGGGCCTGTTCTAGCTGGGAAAAGATAATAGGCAAGGCCTCCCATGGAAAGGAACAGTAGGCTTGGTATATGTGGAGCTGTGCGTGGTGGGGGAAGGGAAATATACAAGACCTCTGGAAACTAGACTTCTCATATCTACAGGGATCTCAAGGGACGTTGTCTCATCCCTTGACAACAGCGGTAGCATCAGCAACAGGGCCAGATCCTCAGGGGCGGAAACCAGTACTTCTCTGGGAAAAATGGAAAAGGGATGGGAGAGGGAGGCATCACCAGCTCTTACCAAGTCGTTCAGAAGTAGGCAATGTCTGTCTATCATAAATTCCGACTCTGATCCAGAACAAGAAAGCATAATTAGCAAACTCTGGGATTATTCTTGGACATCAGCTCTAATTAAACAAAGGCCATTGGTGTTTTCCCACTGCATATGGTCTTAGAATTGAAGCCAGGAATCCAGGTTCAAGAAATCTTTCCAGGAGGTGAGACTTCTTATCAAAGCGAAAGGGCATAAGAAATGAAATATACATCAAAGCCCAGAATCATAAAACTTGGCACTCAGAAGAAACCACAGAATTACAGTGGGGCAATCCCTTCATTCACAGAAGAGGGAACTAAGCCTGAGAGAGAGAGAGAGAGAGAGAGAGAGAGAGAGAGTGGCAGACACAGATCACACAGTTAACCTCCTAACGTCCACTTTGAAACAAAAGCAATACCGCCTACCAAAGCAGTCTCCCTTGGCTCAGCTTTCCAGAAGAAAAAAATTATTGAATATGGGGTTGTGAATCCCAGGTCATCTGGTGAATGGTTGGCCAAGTCGGAATGTAAAGAGGTGAGGCTGGTTGAGCACCGTGAGGGGAGCCGGCCAGGAAAGGCTTGGAGGAGATGAGCCTGGAAGCAGCCCCTACAGCAGCCCCTAGCAGGTTGTGCCAGGACTGAAGACACTATGTGAGGAAGGAAAAGGTGCTTTAGGTAGGGAAAGGACATAAGCAAAGGCCTGGAGGTAGGGGTGCATGCAGATTGGCTTGGTTGATTCATTTATTCAAAAAGCATTTGCTGGGAGCTGGTCATGTGTTGTGCTCAGCACAAGCCAACTGGACATGGTCCCTGTTCTCATGGACTTTATGGTCCAGCGAGCTGGGGAGGGAAGGAGGGAGATGGGACAGCCAGCAGGCGTTCGAATATCAACTGTGGAAGGATTTTTGATACACTTCTGGGGAAAAGGAAGAAACCAGAAGACAAACGACTTGGTAGTTGCCATCATTTCTGTTACTGCCAGAATGCCCTGCCGCTCAGGGCTCTGGTTGTACCAAGCTATTCCTTGAGGAAGCAAACCAAACTGTGAACAGCAGGTGTTTCCAGGTACGGCGATCGTGGGTGCTTCTGTCTTCTTCTTTATACTTCTGCATACTTTTCAAACTTTCTACCTTAAATATGCACTACTTTGAGAATTGGAAACAAAATTAAAACAATATACTCAAAAAAAACCCAATATACTCTGTACCTTTAATAAAGTATTTATTTAAACTACTGATATTAAGCCTAGGTATCAAATATACTGATATGGAAAAAAATCCACAGTATATTACTGAGTGAAGAAAAAGAGCAAGTAGGCAGCCACAGGACAAAACGTCTAAAGTGATCTCATTATTGTAAAAAAAAAAAAAACAAAAACCCTACCTATGTATTTGATTACATATGCCTATAATACACACACACACACACACACACACACACACACACACACACACAGACACACACACAGTTCTGGAAGAACCTACACTAAATTCCAGTGGCAGGGGCGGGGAGTTTTACTTTCACATTCTTCTGTGATGTTTGAATGTTTGCAGTAAGCATGTGTTAACTCCTGCCATTTTAAAGTCCTAAAATACATAGCTGTGAGGTATCCTTTATTGGGTTTATCGCTCTGGGTACTGTGCTGGCATATTCCTTCTCACTCCTGGTGGCTTCTACTCAGTTGTCCTGTTCTCTGGGCACCAACGAAGAGGATCTTTCAACTCGCTCAAGTCTGTGCCCACCCCACTCAGTATCTTGGGCTCCTTGGATCTTCCCTCCAGGGACGTGGGTCTACACCTTCTCCAGGTGTGGTCGGGCTTTATGGAGCAGGAAACTGATGGGAGTGATTTTTCTGCCTCCTCTGTGGACCTCTTTGCCTGAAGAGTTGGGGGATGGTGGCAGGGGAGTGGGCCTCAAACACCCAGTGGGGTGGGTGTCCTGCCCCGTGAGGAGGGGAGGGAGAAAGAAGGAGGATTAGGGAGGTGTCCCCCACCTCCCCCCTTGGCACCCACCTGGGGCTGACAGCCTCTGGGACCCATAGCTTCTTTCTTCCTCTCACCCTGCCCAGCCCAGGAAGGAGGCTGAAATAATTAACACCTAAGTGGAAACTCTTTTAGGAGGGATTGTGAACTCCTCCATGACCTGCATTTTATAACCTTCTGTCGCTAATTGTGGAATGCAAGCTTTGTCTCCTCTGAAAGGCAGGCAGGCCAATGGAGATCAGGTGAAGAGGGGAGGGCGTCCTCTTTGGGCGGGGCCCCCCCAAACATTCTACCTCCAAGCCTGGTGCGGATGCAAAACCCGAGCTGGGGGCGTGTCACCGGAGCAGTTGGTCCCCACCTCCACCCGAAAAGGTGTCTGGAAGTGAGCTCTGTAGCCCGTCTGGGGTCTGTCGCCTGTCTGGGACCTGGGGCCCAGCCATCTCCTCCCTCAAGCAGGCGAGGCCCTGCCTGGCATCCCAGCCCTCAGGACAGATGGCCTGTGTGTACTGGCAGCTGAGGGCACAGAAATAGGTCTGAACGTGCTTAAAGGGGTAGGGGACTCCAGAAAGGAGTGACAGCATGGACTGGGAGAACTTTTCAAGGATTGATTAATTTTGTGCATGGATAAAACATTTAAAAGGTTCAGAGGAGAAAAAGCAGGTGTCCCTCTTACCCCTAGCTCTCAAGCTGTGCGCTCTCTCTCTGTCTCTCTCTTTATATGAGTATATATCTGTATGTTATGTGTGTGTGTGTGTTTACATTAATGACTCGCTACAGAATACACGCTCGTTCATCTTTTTTTTCACAAAGCAATGCTTTCCAGGCCTACTACTTGCCGTGAGACTTGTTAATGTCATTAATTCCCTTGTGCTCAATCTCCTCCTCTGTAAAATGAGTGATAATAAGATTACTGACCTCATGGGGCTGTGGTGAGAAATAAATGCGTGAATTCATGTAAAGTCATTAGACCAGTGCCAGCACACAGAGAGCACTGTCACGTGTTAGCTGTTATTATTATCATGGGCATTGAAAACAAAATTTTAGCCTGTGATCACCCCAAGAACTTGAATCTTTGTCTTTTAAGGTATGTAAGGTGTGTATATGTGTGTGTGTGTGTGTGTGTGTGTGAGAGAGAGAGAGAGAGAGAGAGAGAGAAAATAATGATTTAATATATTACAGGAAAAAAACAGTGATTGATTCTGAGATTCTGATTCTGGAAACTGAGAAATTAATGTGAAGAAAGCTCAACAACAATAACAACGAAAGTTTCTCTTCATTACCTGTCTACCACGTGCCAGATGCTATCCAGGCCCTTGACATACCTTATTTAAGGCCTGCGACAGCCTTGGGGTTGGGTATGATCATTTCCAATGTACAGATGGGGACACTGAGACTTCGGTTAATTTGTAACAGGAAAACAAAGTCAGGTAAACTTTGTCCTTTGAGTTTCCTGTTTATGCCGACCACGTAATACAATAGTTGTCACATGTTCATGTGCAGATCAGCGCTGGAAGTTTTATTTGATTCCACACTGTTCTCTGCTTGGCTCCTGTGGCGTGGTCTTTGCTTAAACCCAATAAATTAGGAGGTAGATTCCTGACCTTGAGCCTCATCGGTACCTCGTTTATTGATACTCTGTGGTACGTGCCTTAAGGCAGTCATTGAAGCTGATCTTTTCCAGGGTAAAACATCTTCTTATTTTTCTCCTTAAACATGCCTGGGAAACTGCATTTGGCCTTTCTTTCCATTTGTCCCTGAGGCATCACCTCGGTGTTGCCCTCTGCTTCCTGTACCTTTGACCAGCCTTTTTCTGCCATCAGTCGGTTTTCTGTGGCAGAGCCCTGGTCTGGTCTTTAACATGTTGCCCTCTGAGAAAGCAGCAGACGACCAGTCTTGATGGGGTTGTGCAGAAAGCCAGGACTGACAAGGGCCAAGGGAGAGTCAGTCCTATGGGGTAAAGAGTGGTAACTGTTTATCAGAGATTGTATGCCAACCTTCTGGGTTCTCTGCATTCTATCAATAGTTGGTTGGAGTTACAGAAGCCTAAACCCATGATGAGTGATAACAGTCGATACCATGTTTCTGGCTCTGATGGGAGCCAAGAACAGTGAGGGAGGAATTTAGCAGAAAGCAGCACCAGTGAATGTTTGGTGACATTTAAATGGTGTGGGTTTTGTCCCTTTCCTCAAGTGTAGCGGTCACCTCCTTCCCCACCCCGGCATGGAGCCCTGGTACCTGCGGGAGGGTTGGCAGGGGTCTCGGGGACTGGCAGGGGCAGGGAGGTGGCCCACTGTGTTGTCCTGGCTTCGCAGGCTGTGCTGGGACTCCTCCCCTTGAACAGCTGGCTCAGGAAGAACATAAATAACAATGATAATCCTAAGCAAATACACAGCTGAAAATGCCACTGATGGAGTTTCTGATGAAAATAAGGCACAGGAAAGATTGTTCAATGAGCTGAAGTGGTGCCATTGTAAGATCTGCCCAGTAACCTTGGGTCTTTTGTTCTCTGAACTGCCTGTTCACCTCCTGTAAGTGTTCTTCTCTTGAGCTGCACTTACAGATCTCGCTGATTGGAGTGAACTCTTTGTAAAATAGAAAACTAACGTTTTATCAGTGGTCATAGGTTGCAAACAAATTTTCCCAGTGTTATTTGTCTTATTTTGTTTATGGCATTTATTTTTGCCATACAGAAATGGTACCTTTTTTTTTTTTTTGCCGTACGCGGGCCTCTCACTGTCGTGGCCTCTCCCGTTGCGGAGCACAGGCTCCGGACGCGCAGGCTCAGCGGCCATGGCTCACGGGCCCAGCCGCTCCGCGGCATGTGGGATCCTCCCGGACCGGGGCACGAACCCTTGTCCCCTGCATCGGCAGGCGTACTCTCAACCACTGCGCCACCGTGGAAGCCCCAGAAACGGTACCTTTTTATGTAGTCAGATGCATCAGTCATTTCTTTTAGATTCAGGGTTTCCTGGTCTGCTTGGAAAGTTCCTCTCTACTCTTAGATTATACATTTCGTACTTTTTTTTTTTTTGATATTTTATGGTTTCATTTTTTAAATTTAAATCTTTGCTCCGTCTAGAATTTTGTTGGTTTTAAGGACTGAGGTAGGGGTCTAACGTCATGATTTTTCCCAACTGATTATCAGTGGTCCCCCCAAATCATTTACTGAATCATCTCTTTCCTCACTAAATTGAAATGCCACTTTTATCACAAACTAAATGTCCACGTGTATTTCAGTCTATTTATGGTCCCCTCCTATTCTGTTGCACTATTTTTTTTCTCCACTATAAACTGTTTTAATTACTGTTAATTCATGATGCATTTTAAAATCTAGTAGGAGCTATGCTAAGTCATTATTTTTCTTTCGATTTTTCCCCATCTGTTTTCACATGTTTATTTTTCCAGATAGATTTTAATATCATTTTACAGCCCTCTTCCATCCTCCTGATATTTTATTTGGAAATGCATGGAGTATATACATTACTTTAGGGAGAATGACATCCAAAAGAAGGACATGTCTTCCCATTTACTTCAGTTTTCTTTTGTGAACCTTATTAGAACTTGACAATTTTTTTCTTATGGATCCTACAGAATCTTGGTTAAATTTATCCCTACGAATGTTATCTTTTCAGCCATTATAGCAAATGAAACATGTGCTTCTTATATTTTCTAACTGGCTGTGACTTTAGGCAAATCACTCACCCTCTCTAAGCCTCAATTCCTTTGTCCATAGAGAAGGGAGCATGTCTCTAAGATCCCTGCCTCTCAAGCTAGCCAAGGAGTTTATGAAGTAGTCAAGGACTATGTGCAGGATGCTGGTATTTTCAGGGGCAGCTTTGCCCTCATTGCATTTTCATGAGAAAGACCCAGGGTCAGCTCAGTTTCTCTGGTCCCAGCTGTGCAAACAAATACCTGGGTCAACCCTAACTGAAGCCTCTGTGAGTCTCCTGCCCCCTCCAGTGATTCACCAAGACTCAACTGCGCCTGACTCCACCTGCAGGCCGGACACCCCGCAGGATGAGCAGTGGCTTTATTCCACACCAGCCACTCTTTACTGGGCATCTACCATGTGCCAGGCACAGTGCTAGCCTCTGGATGGGGCCCCTGGCTGTTTATCTGATCAGGGTGGACAACTGCTTTGAATAATTCACACCTCCAAACACAACTTGCGTTTCAGGCTAGATTCTGAGTTTGTTTTGGCTTCCTTGCACCCTGAGCCAATGGACTGGTCAAGGGCCTTTTCTCCAGGGTGTGAAGAAGACCCAGCGGGCAGGCGTGGCACTGGAGGGAGAGGATGCTCAGAGAGAGAGCATTTCCTAGAGAGACTGAGAAGGTCGGGCTGGCCGCCTGGGGAAGGCCAGCTCAGCCTCCCATCCTGCGGAATCTCTTCCACACTTTCCAGCTGCCGTGCACCCCACTGTGCTGACGACTGGGTGACAGGCTCACACTCCCCGCTAATTCCAGGAGGGACCCACGGACGCATTTACCATTTAACCTAATTGTTTCTTTAATTGAAAGTCAGCAGATAAGCACAGGTTTCTTTCCCATGCAAAAGAGGTTTGAACTAGAAGAAACAAGCCAAGGGCATAAAAAAACAAATGCCAGCTTTAGCCTGGCTCCGGGGAAGGAGGGCTTTGTGCCTCTGGTTCTTGCATCATAATATACAGGAGTTAATTTGACTGGTGGGGGAGCTTAGTTAGCCAAACACTTTAATAGGATTGAAGCGGGGTTGAGGTGGGCTACTTTCAGGCCCTGCCTGGGTAAGAATGGATGGGCTTAAGCCCTCTTTTCTTTAAGGAAACAGCCCCCGTGCTTGTGCAGGCCAAAATAATTAAGTAATTAGCAAAGGCATTTGTCAAAATGCCCAGTGGGGCTGACGAAAATGACAGCTTTGAGAAGGATGAAGAGCTTGCAAATAGCATTTTCTCCAAGCTTGGGGTTGGGGTCAGGCCTGGAGCCTGCAAGGGAAACGCCTGCCTGGGACTCCAGGGTCCCAGTTCAACCTTTGGGGTTCAAGTTCACTTCCCTGTGGCAAAAGCCAAGCTCCTATTTCTAAGGAGGCTTTCTTGAAAGGCCTTTGGAACATCAAAGGGCTCTTAACACACAGCAAGTAAGTGAAAAATAAGGGAGTCATTTTCCTTTTCAAAGGATTGAGACCATTAAACAGCCAAGTCCATGGTGGAAAAAGCATTTGTGGTTTATTGAAATTAAAAGACTGGGGAAATAGCTGGAGATTATAAGCCAGTCATCACTGTCAACAGTGAACTGATTCTGTACCTACTGCGTGCAGGGCAAATTCCTGGGTTTTCTTAGGTCCATAAGGATGTCCATTCTTAAGAGGTGTTCAGTGTTTGCTGTTGTAGGGACACTGCTATCTTCATCTTGGAGTCTCTGTCCACAGGGGACAAACTCCGGCTGTTCAGCCTGGGGCCCATCTATCTCCTGCCTCAGTTTGACAGCAGATTCTACTTTTATAGGTCAAAAGAAATAAGAGCTGAGAAACGATCATTAGATTTAGAAGCTAGGAGTTGGTGGTGGCAGGAGAGAGGCGTTTCACGGGAGTGAAAAGGGATGTCAGATGTGGTGAGAGGAGGGTGTGAAGAGTGAGTCTTCCAAAATGGCCAAGGGCAGAAACACCACTATTGGTCCAGCTAGGGAGGTTTCCAAGCCATGGGGAGATGCTCCAAGAGAGGGGGAGTTTGAAGATGCCAGAAAGGGAGGGACTATTTGAGAGAGATTGGTTCTTCTGGAGGACATGGCCCAGAGAGTGACATGCAGCTTAGAGAGGAGGTAACTTGTGGTGGTGGGGATGGAGTGATGGGGAGAGGAGGGTTGACTGTTCCTGAGAAAGGGGGGAACGTGAAAGAGAGATTGTGTAAAGTTCTTGTGGTATTTAAGGTTAGAAAGAAGAGAGTTGATTCAGAGGTGCTTTTCGGGGCAGGGGAGGAGAGCAGAGAGGACTTAGGTGGAGAAGAAGTGGCTGACTTGGGGACTGTCTATGGAAGAAGTCAAGTTAGGCCAAGAACCGGTGGGGCTGGTGAGAGTGGTGATGGGTGGAGGTTGTGGCTGGAGACAGGAGCTTGGGGCTCAAGATCTTGGATGCAGAGCATTTCCATAGGTCTACGTGGTTGGGGATCAGAGGTGTCTAGAGTGGGGGCAAGACTGAAAAGATCTTAGAAGGCCAAAGGTCGGGGGGGGTCACGGGTCTCTCCGTGAATATTGAATGAGTGATGACAGGCAAGGGTGTGTCAGGTACCAAAATCCCCCAGGAACAATGCCAAGGAAGGTAGAAGAGGATGGTGACAAAGATGAGGTGAAAACTGTGTAGGTGGTTGTGAGGGCTTCTGGTAGGAAGAGTTGGGGCAGTGGTGGTAGCTTAATAACCTGGTTGACAAAGAGGAAACCTTTGCCTCTTCCTTTTAGAGATGGTGAGAAATATTGAGGGTTTTGGGCTCAAGACCAACCTGGCTTCTAATCCTGGCTTTCAACTTACTAGTTGTGTGACCTTGGAGACATCACCCAGGATATTTCTGAGTATTAAAACTCATCTACGGGGGCTTCCCTGGTGGCGCGGTGGTTGCGCGTCCGCCTGCCGATGCAGGGGGGCCGGGTTCGCGCCCCGGTCTGGGAGGATCCCACGTGCCGCGGAGCGGCTGGGCCCGTGCGCCATGGCCGCTGAGCCTGCGCGTCCGGAGCCTGTGCTCCGCAACGGGAGAGGCCACAACACAGGGAGGCCCGCATACCATGGTGGCGCAGTGGTTGCGTGTCCGCCTGCCGATGCAGGGGAACCGGGTTCGCGCCCCGGTCTGGGAGGATCCCACATGCCGCGGAGCGGCTGGGCCCGTGAGCCATGGCCGCTGAGACTGCGCGTCCGGAGCCTGTGCTCCGTGATGGGAGAGTCCACAACACAGGGAGGCCCGCATAACACAAAAAAAAAAAAAAAAAAAAAAAAAACTCATCTACGGAATGGAGGTGCCACACCCACTTGGGGTGTGTGTGTGTGAGGATTAAACAAGGTCTTGATCATAAAGAACCTGGAACAGCACCTGGCACACAGCCAGTGCTCAGTAAATGGCAGCTGTCGGAAATGTCTGAGCTGGAAGACATCCAGTTATTTGGGCTACCACGTGAGGAAAAGGAGGCCCAGAAAGGCCACAGATTAGGGAAGATGATGGCGTTCCCGTGAGGTCACAGAGTGCAGGACTCTGGTGGAAACCACATGAGGGGGAGGGGGTGCAGGACCGGAGAGATTCTGGAATCTGCAAAATCCCCAGCCAGGTGCTGGCTTTGGGTACAGGCCAGGTTGTGTGTGTGTTGGGGGTTGGGGGACAGGTCTCAACTCTTTCCAGGGTGAGGAGTGCACACCGGGACGTAAAGCTTGCCTTCTAAGTGTTTGTGACAACGTCTTCTAATCAGCCAAGTAAGCATGTTGTCTACAAGGGAAGGGGCCTTGTGCATTTGCTCTTAATCTAAACTCTGGGCATTGACCTCCCTCTTTGGTTGAAGGCATATTCCAGATTTGTTTACACCTCTGGTCCCTGAGCTTGGACCTGTCATGGCAGCAAGTTCTTTGCGTGAAGGTTACTTTAGCTTGCATTTGACAGCACTCATCTTTGTATGCCCAGTGTCTGATGGGAGTGAATCAGTGAATGCATAACTTCTTCTTTGTCTTTGGTGATGACACAGCCCTCTATCCACCTCTGCAGTCGGTTGGCTGTGTGGAGGTGAAGGATCCAGGTTCAGGAGTTTGACAAATGAGAGTTTAAATCCGTCTTTATCATTTAATACTGGCGATTTTCTCTAAACCACTTAAATAACTTCACAGATCCTCAACTTCCTCACCTTTAAAGTGAAAACAATAATACCTCTTTTACCTCTTTCGACGATTGATTGGGTGATACGTAGCTGTGACCTCAGCATCGTGTCTGCCTGGCACTCTCAATAATGGTGGCTGTTTTTTATTGTCATCATAGCGCTAGGTGTGGCAGACACACAAATTTACCTTCTCTTCATTTTTTAAAGTTGATTGCCTCTCCTGTCCCACATTCTAGAAAGTGCTATGAGGGACTGAAGACATATCCCTGTTTCCCATCTCCAGGCCCCACTTTATGCCCACTGGGTTTGGTGCTTCAGTGAAAGAAGAGCCAAGCAAACGATCCTCTGGATCCCCTGATTACAACCCTGAGGCACCTTCAAACTCAGGTGTGTTTGCCCTGATGGGGCGGCCAGGTAAAGGCTTGCCACTAATAGCCCTGGCCTTTTTTTGGGGTGCTCACCGCCAGCAGGAGAAACCCTCTGCGTGGAAATTACTTTAATTTGCAGGTGACAAAAGGCAAATTGCTGGCATTTTTTTGCTTGGAGCCTGGAATGTAACCTTGCACGGCTGCCCTAGACATTCCAGGTGATGGCTTCCATTAGCCCGGCCCAGATTTCTAGCTTAAAGGAGGTGGGGGGAAAGAACGTAAATAATTTTACAGGGGGCAAAACCCCCAATCATGATCGCATTCTACTAACTTCTGTCCCTTCGAATTCCCTCCCACTGCTGGCAGCATACAAAGTGGAGTCAATGTGACTTCCGATCATGTACGTGTTTTTCTTTGCTTAACCTTCAATTGTGTATTTCCACAGTCCACAGGCTTGTAACTATTAGTTGGGTGGGAGACTCCTTCCTGTGATCTACCTGTGTTTGATTTGTGTGTAAGGTCATGAGAGAAGGGCCTTCTCTGCTTTGTTCCATTGCACGATGCCTGGGATGCAGTAAGGTCTCTGTACATATTTGATGAAGGAATGAATGAGTGAATGAATGAATGGGTGGTTTCCAATTTTTCCCAAGGCCAGAACGTCTTTGTCTGTCTAGCCATAGACTTGTATAGCATTCCAGAGGAAGGGCATCCTTTAGATGCAGTGCTGGTTGCCTTCCACTTAAAATATGTCCCAGAGATGCCTGTCTTGGGCGGGGTTCCTGGAATGCAGGCTGAACGGAATGCCTTGTAGACCCAGGAGGAACCTGAGGCTGCTGCTGCCATCTTGTGGACAGAATTTGAAACATAGGCAAAGCGACAGCAGTAGCCCTTATACCCTTCCATTTCTCCGAAAGAAATCTGGGCTGATTCTTTGATGGAATAATCTCCTTTGCAGTACATTAGGCCATATTTCCAGATCCATGCTTAACCTACTTATATTCCTCTGTTGAAATCATCATCATTATAGCAACAATAATAACTCACATTTATTGAGTTCTAGGCACTGTGCTAAGTGCTTTATGTTAAAAAACAACAACAACAAAAAACCTTTAATGCCTATGCTATTATTACCATCTCTACTGTAGAGAAAGGAAATTGAAGCTGCACGACTTGTACCTGGCTAGTAAGTGGGAAGGGAGAACCAGGATTTGACCTGAGTCTGACAGGCTCTGAGCCCAACTCTTGGCCATTATACCAAACTCTTTCCTACCTTTTTTTTTTTTTTTTAAGTTCTTCTTCCCTTTTCAACCCTCTGTTTTGACAGTGCATCGTACCTGCCATCATATCAGGTCTTAATAATATGTTTATGTGTTTGATTCCCCAACAAGACAATGAGCCCTCTGGGTGTGGGTCAGCGCTGTTGAGAAAGGGTTTTATGTATCTCTGAGCACCAGCTATGCACCAGGACTGTGCTAGATTAAGAGAATATAAAGATCTGTTAAACTGGGGCAAAGGCCTTCCTCGTGTATGCCTGCCAGGGTGTTGCTAAGCCGTGGGAAAGATGTGAAGTATGTTCCCGGGATATAATTTGTAATGGAGTTGACAAAGGTGGTGAGCAGGGAGATTAGTCATTTAACTAGTTCTTTACAACCTTACTTTTATATGAACTGCCCTCCCCTCCCCGCCCCCAGCACTGCTCAGGTGAATCTTGACTGTTATGAAATCCATCCATACACGCGTTTCTTTGTTCCTTATGCTGTAGCACTTGACAGAGTTGCCCTGGTGAGAAGCAGTTCTCTACAGCTGGCGGGAGGGGAGGAAGAGTGACAACCTCTCTCTTTGAGGTTTTCTGGGATGGAAGGGGACCCAAAGGGAAGATCACGTATTCCATAGAGCCTGTATTTTGAGTTGGACTACCCCAAACACGTTCTCTGTGTTTAGTGAAAATTTGTAGGCAGTTTTCATTTGCTGCAGTACTAGACAGAATCAAAATCTGATTAAAATTAAAAGATTGTGAAATGGAAAGCAAAAATTAGAATAGATTTATAATTGAAAGCAAGACTTTGAACCTGCAGGTAAACCCTACAGGCTTGAAGTCCATTTCTCTGTGTATAAGGGTGTTTTGGGGTAAAAGTTCACAAAGTGCCCATGTGGTAATCCTTTATAGGGAGGTGGTATCACACGGAGTGACTAAACTCAGGACAGCTGTCTTTTCTGCTTTATTCAAGGTCCGAGGCAGGATAACTCATCGATGGCCAGGCACACGGCCAGTTGCTTCAGGGACACGGAGATAGTAAGGCAGGGTCTCTGCTTCTGTTGGGGGCTGGCAGACTTCTCAGCCCTAAGTACCAATGTCCTGTGAGGTAACACCTGTAGGAGCTAAAGACATACCTGGAGAGACAGTGGAGAGGAAAGGAGAGCATAAGACAGAACTAGAAAAGGGAGAGGGGAGAAGCAAAGAGAAGACACAGACTCTAGAGGAGGTGATGGGGATGACCCCCAGAGCCTCGGAGGCCCCCTGAAATGTCCACCCCCGGGTCCTGGACTCAGCTCGAACAAGCAAGTGCCCTCTTTGGGCCCTTCCAAAATGCCTGGCGGCAACCCTCTTCCTGCAAAAAGTTTCCTGCAAAAACATCTTACAAGCTTCCTGGGTGTCCCCAGCACTGGTATTTTTGTTCTGAGGTCAAGGGTCTTGTGAAGGAAGTGTATCACCATTATTAGTACTTTTATACCATCCTGCTCTCTGAACGTGCCAGCCTTCTTGGGTAGCAGGAGCTGGTGTGCAACCAGGTCTGGAGTGATAAGCTCACAGTGGCAGCTCCAAGTCAGAGAAAGCCTCCAAAACAAGTAAGATGGTGAGAGACTGGCAGAACATGTGGCCAGGGCACTGGCTTAGACCCACTTCTGCAGAGGCGGTATGGCTTCCATCCAGGTGAGCCTCCTGAATGTCACCCCATCTGCATGCAGGACACACAGGGACGTCACATCCCCAGGCAGCAGCAACGGGGCCTCCACAGAGAGCACGGCTTTGATCTTTTTGCCATGCTCATAATCTAGTTCGGTATCAAAAGTTGGTGGAAAGGAAAAATACTTGGGCAAGAATTGAAAAGCTGTACTCTTCATAATAGTTATATATGTCAGCCATAAGAATAGTCCTTCAAAGGACTGTGCTTTCCTATCACACTCTGACTTGTATCAAAAGTCATCGCAAGAGGTATTTCTGCACTTGACAAACAGTAACAACATCAGCTACCATACACTGTGGACATAGCAAATGTTACGAATTGTACTAAGATCCTAGGGGGACTTTTTCTTAATATTTTATTTTTTATTGACGTATAGTTGGTTTACGATGATTCAGGTGTACAGCAAAGTGATTCAGTTATATATAGACATATATATCTCTGTTGATATATATGTGTGTATATATATATATTCTTTTTCAGATTCTTTTCCATTATAGGCTATTACAAGATATTGAATATAGTTCCCGGTGCTATACAGTAGGTCCTTGTGGTCTATCTAGTTTATATAGTAGTGTGTATCTCTTAATCCCCAATTGCTAATTTATCCCTTTCCCCACTTCCTCACTGGTAACTATAAGTATGTTTTCTGTGTCTGTGAGTCTGTTTCTGTTTTGTAAATAAGTTCATTTGCATCATTTTTTTAAGATTCCACATATAAGTGATATCATATGATATGTGTCTTTCTCTGTCTGACTTAACTTCACTTAGTATGATAATCTCTAGGTCCATCCATGTTGCTGCAAATGGCATTATTTCATTCTTTTTTATGGCTGAGTAGTATTCCATTGTATATATGTACCACATCTTCTTTATCCATTCATCTTGTACCATTGATCTACATTTCTGGTTTTGTGCCAGTACCATATTGTCTTGATTACTGTAGCTTTATAGTATAGTCTGAAGTCAGGGAGTCTGATTCCTCCAGCTCCTTCTTTTTCCCTCAAGACTGCTTTGGCTATTTGGGGTCTTTTGTGTCTCCATACAAATTTTAAGATTTTTTGTTCCAGTTCTGTAAAAAAATGCCATTGGTAATTTGATAGGGATTGCATTGCAACTGTAAATTGCTTTGGGTAGTATAGTCATTTTCACAGTATTGAGTCTTCCAGTCCAAGAACATGGTATATCTCTCCATCTTGTTTGTGTCATCTTTAATTTCTTTCATCAGTGTCTTATAGTTTTCTGCATACAGGTCTTTTGTCTCCCTAGGTAAGTTTATTCCTAGGTATTTTATTCTTTTTGTTGCAGTGGTAAATGGGAGTGTTTCCTTAATTTC
>NC_041233.1:51385369-51385944 GCF_002837175.3 Physeter macrocephalus
GGTAGGTTCCCTCTATGCCCACTTTCTGGAGAGTTTTATCATAAATGGGTGTTGAATTTTGTCAGAAGCTTTTTCTGCATCTATTGAGATGATCATATGGTTTTTATTCTTCAATTTGTTAATATGATGTATCACATTGATTGATTTGCATATATTGAAGAATCCTTGCATCCCTGGGATAAACCCCACTTGATCATGGTATATGATCCTTTTAATGTGCTGTTGGATTCTGTTTGCTAGTATTTTGTTGAAGATTTTGGCATCTATATTCATCAGTGTTATTCGTCTGTAATTTTCTTTTTTTGTAGTATCTTTGTCTGTTTTTGGTATCAGGGTGATGGTGGCCTCATAGAATGAGTTTGAGAGTGTTCCTTCCTCTGCAATTTTTTGGAAGAGTTTGAGAAGAATGGGTGTTAGCTCTTCTCTAAATGTTTGATAGAATTCACCTGTGAAGCCATCTGGTCCTGGACTTTTGTTTGTTGGAAGATTTTTGTTGTTGTTGTTGTTGTTGTTGTTTGCGGTACGCGGGCCTCTCACTGTTGTGGCCTCTCCTGTTGCGGAGCACAGGCTCCGGA
>NC_041233.1:51387234-51387832 GCF_002837175.3 Physeter macrocephalus
CTATTTAGTAACGTATTGTTTAGCCTCCATGTGGTTGTGTTTTTTACATTTTTTTCCCTGTAATTCATTTCTAATCTCATAGCATTGGTCAGAAAAGATGCTTGATGTGATTTCAATTTTCTTAAATTGACTGAGGCTTGATTTGTGACCCAAGATGTGATCTATCCTGGAGAATGTTCTGTCCGCACTTGAGAAGAAATTGTAATCTGCTGTTTTTGGATGGAATGTCCTATAAATATCAATTAAATCTATCTGGTCTATTGTGTCATTTAAAGCTTCTGTTTCCTTATTTATTTTCATTATGGATGATCTGCCCATTGGTGTAAGTGAGGTGTTAAAGTCCCCCACTATTATTGTGTTACTGTCGATTTCCTCTTTTATAGTTGGTTGGAGCATTTAATCCATTCACATTTAAGGTAATTATCGAGATGTATGTTCCTACTGCCATTTTCTTAATTGTTTTGGGTTTGTTTTCGTAGATCCTTTTCTTCTCTTATGTTTCCCACTTAGAGAAGTTCCTTTAGCATTTGTTGTAGAGCTGGTTCGGTGGTGCTGAATTCTCTTAGCTTTTGCTTGTCTGTAAAGCTTTTGATTTCTC
>NC_041233.1:51387989-51417175 GCF_002837175.3 Physeter macrocephalus
TGTAGTTCTTCTTGCTTCTGCTGTCTGCCCTCTGGTGGATGAGGCTATCTAAGAGGCTTGTGCAAGTTTCCTGATGGGAGGGACTGGTGGTGGGTAGAGCTGGCTGTTGCTCTGGTGGGCAGAGCTCAGTAAAACTTTAATCTGCTTGTCTGCTGTTGGGTGGGGCTGTGTTCCCTCCCTGTTGGTTGTTTAGCCTGAGGCGACCCAATACTGGAGCCTACCTGGGCTCTTTGGTGGGACTAATGGCAGACTCTGGGAGGGCTCACGCCAAGGAGTACTTCCCAGAGTTTCTGCCAGTGTCCTTGTCCTCACGGTGAGCCACAGCCACCCCCCGCCTCTGCAGGAGACCCTGCAATACTAGCAGGTAGGTCTGGTTCAATCTCCTATGGAGTCACTGATCCTTCCCCTGGGTCCCGATACGCACACTACTTTGTGTGTGCCCTCCAAGAGTGGAGTCTCTGTTTCCCCCAGTCCTGTCAAAGTCCTGTAATCAAAACTCGCTAGCCTTCAAAGTCTGATTCCCTAGGAATTCATCCTCCCGTTGCCAGACCCCCAGGTTGGGAAGCCTCACGTGGGGCTCAGAACCTTCACTCCAGTGGGTGGACTTCTGTGGTGTAAGTGTTCTCTAGTTTGTGAGTCACCCACCCAGAGTTACGGGATTTGATTTTACTGTGATTGCGCCCCTCCTACCATCTCATTGTGGCTTCTTCTTTGTCTTTGGATGTGTGGTATCTTTTTTGGTGAGTTTCAGTGTCTTCCTGTCATTGATTGTTCAGCAGTTGTGATTCCAGTGCTCTCGCAAGAGGGAGTGAGAGCACGTCCTTCTACTCCGCCATCTTGAACCAGTCTCCTCCAGGCCACTTTTTAAACCTAAATAAGAGCAACTATGCTGACTCTTAGAATTGATGTATTTGTTTTTCTTCTCTTACCCTTGTTTTAACCTCCTGAAAATTTTGTTTTATTCTTCTGCTTTTCTGTTTTTTGTGAGTTAACTTAAAGCCCCTTCTTCCTCTTTCTAAAAAGAACATGAAGAAGTTTAATTTAGCACTTGGTGAGGTTTAAAGATGGACTTAGATCTCAGTTTACTGGTTGGGGACTCTTGCTCAGGTTATTTTAAGCACATTGAGAATTCTTTAGCAGAATTTACAGTTTACTGGTTGGGGACTCTTGCTCAGGTTATTTTAAGCACATTGAGAGTTCTTTAGCAGAATTTACATTTTCTAAGTGAAAAATTTCCAAGTACGTGCTTTTTCTGAAGGATGTTGGAGGATTTTTCTGCCTCTCCAGACACAGAGGGGAGACTGTCCTCATAGGAGGTACTCAGAGAAGACTTATGGAAGGCTTATTATTAAGCCCTGACAGCAATCCCTTCTTCTCGCACTGCTCTGGGGGGTGTCCAGCAATCAGGGCTTGGGAAAGTCACCCCATAGAGATGGAGAGTGGCTAAGGAATGTCTCTCAGGTCTGGCTTGAACCCTCTCAGACTCTGCTGGGGGTGGGGTGGGGGGGGTAAATTGGTACTACATTTCAGGAAAGCAATTGGCATTTGTCTCAAGGGTCTTAAATATGCTCTTGCCTTTTTACTCAAGTATTTCCCCTCTAGAGATTTAACTTAAAAAACTAATGAAAATGCATTCATTCATTCATTCAACAGTGGCTGCTCTGTGTCATATACTAGGTTGGCTGAACAAAAAACACTGTCCTGCCTTTATAATGTTAACAGCTCAGTAGATCTAGAGGCTGTGAAATGCAGGCAAACATCTTTGTCCAGGGTCATTTAAAGCAGCATTACTTAAAATAGCAAAGAATTAGAAATAGTATATGTCCAATGATAGGGGATTAGTTCAAGTATAGGAGATACATATGATGGAATTTTAAATGGCTGTTATCAGTTTTTTCCATGATGTGGAAAAAGTTTTATGAAATACAATTTTAAGCGGGAGAAGAAAACAAGCTATAAAACTGGGGTTGCTGTGAAGGCAAGTCCAGGGTAGTTCTGGGGATGGGATCCCAATTTTATATCTTAAAAAAAAAAAAAAGACTGGGCTTCCCTGGTGGCACAGTGGTTGAGAATCTGCCTGCCAATGCAGGGGACACGGGTTTGAGCCCTGGTCTGGGAAGATCTCACATGCCGCGGAGCAACTTGGCCTGTGAGCCACAACTATTGAGCCTGTGCATCTGGAGCCTGTGCTCCACAACAAGAGAGGCCACAACAGTGAGAGGCCCGCACACCGTGATGAAGAGTGGCCCCTGCTCACCACAACTAGAGAAAGCCCTCACACAGAAACGAAGACCCAACACAGCCAAAAATAAATAAATAAATAAATAAATTTATTTTTAAAAAAAAGACTAGAAGGAAGTATTGCAAAATGTTAACAGTAGTTATCTCATGATTGTGAGATTTCAGATATTTTTATGCTTCTTCTGCATTTTCCAAAGTTTCTACAATGAATATAAATTAATTTAGAAATCTTTAAAGCAGTAAAGAGAAAAAGAAAATTACTAGGAGATGTGTTCAGGCCTTCTATGCTGTAGGTATAAGGAGAGAATTATCTCCCAGATTCTTCTATCTGCAACATTCATGCCAGGATCTCCCTCCAGGGCTGACATGAGCCCTTATCAGAAATCTTCACTACACTCACTGCATGAGCCGATGGGAGCCTGGAGTGGAAACTCTTCAAGGACATATGTGGAACTGGTGTGATTGGGAAGGCCAATTGGTTTTACTCTGGAAGCCCCCCTCTCATTCACTGGGACAAATGTGGTGTAGGATTGGTATAGGTAATGGAATGAAAATTACAGTAAATATATAGCCCTTTGGGGAGAAAGAGGCAGTCACTAAATAATTTAATTTTTTTTTTTTTTTTGTGGTACTCAGGCCTCTCACTGTTGTGGCCTCTCCCGTTGTGGAGCACAGACTCCGGACGCACAGGCTCAGTGGCCATGGCTCATGGGCCCAGCCGCTTCGCGGCATGTGGGATCCTCCCAGACCGGGGCGCGAACCCGGTTCCCCTGCATCGGCAGGCGGACGCGCAACCACTGCGCCACCAGGGAAGCCCTAAATAATTTAATTTAATCCTTAAGGTTTTGGTCCCCTGGTTTGATTTTGTTACTATTTCATCTGACCTAAATCATTAGTAGGATCTCAAGGAGTGGAGCAGCGGAGAGAATGGCTCTGGAGTCAGATTGTCCAGGTCTAAATCCTGGCTGCACCACTAAATTGCCAGTTACTTAACCTCTCTGAGCCTTCCTCAGATGTAGAAGAGGAAAAACACATAACCTACCCAACTGAGTTGTTGCAAACATTAAATAAGAGAGCCTGGGCCCAGGAGCGGGTGCTGCAGCTTGTCTGCGTTGGGCTCAGGTCCCTTCTCCACCCTTCCCTGTGCTCTTCCGTACTGCAGGGGTCACCTATGCAAGCTCTGTTCCTTGGGCCAGGAGACTGGAGGCAGGAGGAAGGAAAAGACAGGGCAACATTTGGGCAATGTTGCTGGCAGTCCTGCGATTTCGTGGGAGGTCTGTGTTCCCAGAGGGCCACCCGCCTCCTCTCTGCTTCAGGGAGGGACCCTTTGTAATTATAGTTCCCTCTACTGAAATCCCTGATGTGGACTCAGTTTCCTGATTAGACCCTGACACTCTTCCAACCTTTGCTGGACCTGAGGTTTTGAATGGCCGTGATAAACAACTTTTACAGAACTTTGTTCACTGATCACCTTTGCAATGAGTTTGATTACAACAAAAAGATCTCTGTGTTTAACCCCAGCATACTGTCCAATGACCCAATCATCTGGGGAGAGGAAACAAATGTTAAACAAATTATATATGGGATATAAAAGAATATCTCTATAGGATATATGCAATATAAAGAAAAATGATACAATGAACAGACACTCCTGTATCCAGCACCCAGTTTAAGAAAAAAATCACCATTATCTTTGGACCCTTCTGTGGACGTTTTCCTGATTCCATCACCCCCTCCTCGTCCCTAAGATCTCCACCCTCCTGAGTCTATCATCTCTTTGCTGTTCTTTGTGGATTTACCATGTCTCTACTCCCTAAACAATATATTTAGTTTAACATGTTTTTAAGTTGTATATAAGAGAAACAATGCTGCAGCTAATCTCTCTCGACTTGTTCTTCCACTCAGCACTGTTCCTAGGGTTTATTTGTGTTGTCCCGTGTAGCTGCGATTCAAAATGCTTTATGGCAGTTTATTCTAGAACCGCACCTCACTGTACTGTCCAATTAGTGTTCATGGCCACAGGAATTCCTCCAGTGTTTTGGTATTTCAAACATTCTTAAATCCATCTCTAGGCACATGTGTGTGGATGTTTCTTTAGGACTCAAACTGAGGAGCGGAGTGCCGGGTCACGGAGCAGGACAGTCACCCTTAGCAGATGCCACACTGTTTTCCACAGTGGTTTTACCAGCTGTACTCCCACCAGCTGTGTAAAAAATATACGCTGTTCACATCCCTCAAGGGTCCTTGATGTCAGACTTTTAAATCTTTTTGCCAATCTGGAGGTGGGAGAGGATATCTCATTGTGGCTTTAATTTTTATTTTCCTCCCTATTAATGGGGTGAGTTTCTTTGCATATTGGTCATTCAGATTTTCTTTCTGAGAGAAGCCTGTTTGAGGACAGCTGATCGTATTTCCCTGAACCTTGGGGTCGTGGATGACTTGGGGCAGCTGGGGAGAGTAAGGAGGGCCCAGGAGGGAGTGAGTCCTGAAGTCCTGGGTGGAGCAGGGCAGCGGCTTGGCTGCAGTGATGGAGACAGGCTGAAAGAGCTGCCTACCCAGCCTGGGGGCTTGCAGTTTATTCCATGCCTTGGTTAAGGACCCCCTCCTCTAGCTACTTTGACAACAACATGTATCTGAGTCCCATACTCGGCATCTCCAAGCTGGGCAGGAAATGTCCGAGAAGCGAGGGGGGCTTGGTAAGGGGGTCTGTGGTGAACCCGCAGGCATGTGACTCCAGCCAATTTTTGCACTGTGAAGTATTGAGAGACCTTACAATCGGTCGAGAAAAGCTCAAAATATGACTTTTTCATGTGAATTTTTCCAGTTTTTAAACACTGGCTGCTCATTATAAAAAGCCAGTTTGGGCCAAACAAACTGTCTGTCGGCGCTGGATTTAGTTGTCAAAAGGCCGCTTTGTGACCTGTGTGTTGGTCACAAGACAGGATTCATGTCTTGGTCAGTCAGCAAGTATTACCTGTTGCCTGGGACCGGGATCCACAGGGAACAGGCAAAAACTGACTTCCTGGAGGGGCCTGTCTTAAGGGACCTTGCATTCTCTCAGACTTTTTCTATGTGTTTGTGGTAAAAAATACATAACATAGAACTGACCGTTTTTAGGTGTACAGCTCAGTGGCATTGAGTACTTTCACATTATTGTGTTACCGTAACCCTTCCTACAGAACTCTCTTCATCTTGTAAAACTGAAACTCTGTACCCGTTAAAACAACCTGCCCCCCCGTCCCCCGGTCCCTGCAACCACCATTCTGTACCTCTGCCTCTATGATTCTGGCTACTCTGGGAACCTCATATAAGTGGAACCATATAGTATTGGTTCTTCTGTGTCTGGCTTATTTCACTTGGCAGGATGTCTTCAAGGTTCATCCATGTTGTAGTATGTGTCGGAATTTCCTTCCTTTTTAAGGCTAATATTCCATTGTATGTTTAGACCACATTTTGTTTATCCGTTCATCTGTTGACGGACACTTGAGTTGCTTACACCTTTTGGCTACTATAAATAATACTGCTACAAACTGGGGTGTACTAATATCTGTTTGGGTCCCTGCTTTCAATTCTTTGGGGTATATACCCAGGAGTGGAATTGCTAGATAATATGGTAATTCAGTGTTTATTTTTTTGAGGAACTACCTTAGCATCTTTATCTGCTTTCTCTAATTAGGAATATGCAGTTAGAACTTGAAGGGGAAAATCAGTATCATTTTGGATAGCGGTGATTCACATCCTTTCAAAGGTGACATTTCAAAAGCAGAACACGTCTGTCACCTCCTGGCCCATATGTGTTTGGCTTTTCCTGTCCTATGATGATGAGGAGGATAACTAGAATATATTGAGCGCTTATTTTGTGCCAAGTTCTGTTCTAAACACTTTTGCATCTTTTCAATCATTTTATCTTTGCAATCATTCTATGGAGATTATTGTCTCAACTTTATAGATGAGGAAACTGAGCCACGGAGAAGCAGAACCATAATACAGTGCAGGGATAGACAAGGTCATATTTAATTCAGCGCTTACTTTCACAAAGGAGGGAAAGGAGACTGGAGAGGAGATACCCAGAGTCACAGCGTTACATTGTGACCAAACTAGGTGAGCTCACGGGCTTCCAGACGTCTGGAAGCCCCTGGCCCCATGCTCTTGCCGCCTCTAAGACAGGATTCCATCTGTTCGTTTTGTTTATCCCGTTGACCCAGGTGAAACCTCATCTGAGCGGCTGCCGTTCTGCACCGGAATCCAGCTGGATATTCCTGGTCCTCCTCTTGATAATTGCTGGGGCAGGACTTCACTGAAATATGTCGGGGGGAGGATTACGGGTTTGGCTCTAGGATTTTGTGAAAACACATGGAAGTAGCACATTAATATTAGTCAGGGACTGAATGGGCCTTTTCAAGAAGTTGAGATAAATTTTGGCAAAATCAGGTTGCCCTGAGAAGCATTCGATTTACTGTGAGGGAGTCGCTCCAAAAAATTACGATTTTTCTTTCTTGTTAAGTTTATTTAAATAGTAAAAATCTAGAGTCTGCATCTCCTGCAAAGTTGCACCCCTGAGGTTCCGAGCTTGACCATGCATATGGCGGGCCTGTGTTTTTCATTATGTTTCCTTACTTGTTAGGCTTTGCAGTTAGTCCGAGTTACACGTTTCTCTGGTGTTTTTCTTGAACTTCATGAACTCTGGCATTTCATTTCGGGGATGTATATCTAAGGGAAAAGCAGCCTTCCTTTGATCTTCCTTGGGACCCCATTATGTTTAACCTGAGAAAGATTAGGGAGTTGCCATTCAACGCTGAACACACACAAAACTCAGCTGCCAAGATGGCGGGTGCTTAATCTATTTACAACATCGACTCCATCATGAACTAATTCCACATCAAGCTGACTTTGAAAGGCATTCTTTGGAATGGAATTCCCATCTGCCTTGCGAGGCTACATGCATATGGTCCAGAGTACTGAAGGTATTGACCTCACAAAGAAATCTGTTTAGCATGAAATATTTAAACTGTAGAGGGTTTTTAAACCTTGAAATCATTGTCAGCGTTGGTTCCCCATATGGTAGTCAAGTTGTACTTTCTCTGAACTGAACAGCCATTTCTGGAAAGCACCCTCACTTTCTAGCTGTGTTTGTAATAACATCTGCTCAACGGTGGTGAGACAAGTCAGTTCCAGTCTTTGGACAAACAATCCTCTGAGCCCGGCTGAACTCCGAGGGGCAAGGAGCTGCCACTCGGCCAGCACCTGGAAAACCAGACCACTCCACTCCCCTCAGCTTCCCTTCCAAAATGGGTTTCAGAACTCTGCCCATAAATAGCTCTTTAAAGTAACATGCAGGGCTAATTGTGACTTTTTTTTCCCCCTAGTCTGAAAATGAGAAAGGAAGAACAAAACAAAATCAAGCGTTAGCCTGTCAAGATTTTCAGTGCCCTGTCACTCTCAAGACGTTGATGGAGATTTATTTTCCTAATGAAGGCTCCAGCGTTAATGGTGGCACTTGCTAGAATCAGTTAGGACTAAGTGTTATTTAATTCACAGTGAAGCGACAATCTGACTGGACTGTGATTAGTTCCAGCTTTTAGCTATCATTTATAGGTCACCAGGCGGCTAACAACCTCAAATGAGGGACCATTATCTTTTGACAAGATGAAGTGTTTTCTGGGGGGGATGGGAGGAGGGGGAGGGGTACTACCCAGAAAGCCCAGTTCAATATTCTCTCTGGGAATTACTCATTCCTAATAGGGCTTCGCTGCCACTTACTCAAAGGAACTACACTAGTGAATACCAGTTAGGTGTGCTGAAGGCAAAGGAGGAAAAGACTTTCCTCAAAGCCATTCATGTATCTGCTCAGCAACTACTTGAGTGAGGCGCTGTGGGAGAATGTGTTGCGGGGGCTACCTGGAAGGAAGGCTGATATTCAGCCTGCACATTTTGGTATGGCTGTTCTCGTTTTTTTACAGCTGTTCTCCATTTTGATGGGGTGAAGCATCTGTTTGGATTGGTCGGTGCCAGTGCCATAATGATGGTTAAATATTCCAAATAACAATCTTGTCTGGAACCCTTTTTCATTTTGTTGATGGTTTTCTTCGCTGTGCCTTTCTTAGCTTCTTTTAACCACAGTGCTATACCACCAGCGGGAGGGCTGTCAAGAGGAGCATGGAGCTGAGATGGTCGAGTAATGAGTGACAGTAGCAACCCAGTGTGGCTCTATGCTGATACCAAGGACAGTGTGTATCTTCTAGAACATGTGAGCACATTGTCCTGTTAATATATGAGACCATGGTGAGATCAGCAAACAGTTCTATTCTAAGCAACACAGAATCGAGGGGAGCAAGAAATGGTTCGATAATGGCAATGCTTTTGGGCATTTAGACAATGTTATACTGCAGTGGGACTGTCTTGCCATTATTGCTGAGTTGTGCACTGTTGGTGAGACTGTAAATTGCTGTAGACACTATGGAAAAAAGTATGGAGCTTCTTCAAAAAATTAAAAATAGAACTATCATATGAACCAACAATTCCACTTCTGGGTATTTATCTGAAGAAAACAAAAACATTAATTGAAGAATATATATACACCCCATGTTCATAGCAGCATTTTTCACAATAGCCAAGATATTGAAACAATCTAAATGTCCATTGATGAATGAATAAAGAAAATGTGGTATATATACACAATAGAATATTATTCAGCCATAAAAGAGTGGAATCTTACCGTTTGTAACAACATGGATGGACCTTGAGAGTATTATGCTAAGTGAAGTCAGGGAAAGACAAATACTGTAAGATCTCACTTATATGTGGAATCTGAAGGAAAAACAAAACAAAACACAAGCTCATAAGTACAGAGAATAGATTAGTAGCTGCCAGAAGGGGGTGGAGGGGTGGGAGTGGGTAAAATGGGTGAAGGGAATCAAACAGTATGAACTTCCAGTTATAAAATAAATGTCATGGGGATGTAATGTACAGCATGGTGAGTACAGTTAATAATACAGTATTGCATATTTGAAAGTTGCTAAGAGAATAGATCTTTAAAGGTCTCATCACAAGAAAAAAAATTGTGTAACTATGGATGGTGTCAGATGTTAACTAGACTCACTATGGTCATCATTTTGCAACATATACAAATTTGAATCATTGTGTTCTATACCTGAAACTAATATAATGTCAGTTATTTATCAATTTAAAAAAAAGCAAATAAGGGCTTCCCTGGTGGCGCAGTGGTTGCGAGTCCGCCTGCCGATGTAGGGGACGCGGGTTCGTGCCCCGGTCCGGGAAGATCCCACATGCCGCGGAGCGGCTGGGCCCGTGAGCCATGGCCGCTGAGCCTGCGCGTCCGGAGCCTGTGCTCCGCAACGGGAGAGGCCACAACAGTGAGAGGCCCGCGTACCGCCAAAAAAAAAAAAAAAAAGCAAATAAATACAAAATTGATGTGAAATTTACAGACCCCCAAAAAAAAGTTAAGAGGAAAAGAACCCATACTGCCTGGGTTCAAATTCCAGCTATACCATTTATTAGCTGTGTGACCTTGGACAAGTTACTTAACCTCTTTATACCTCAATTTCTTAAAAAAAAATTTTTTTTAATTATTTTTTTAAATTGAAGTATAGTTGATTTACAACATTGTGTTAATTACTGCTGTACACCAGAGTGATTCAGTTATGTATATATAGTGTATATATAATATTTATATACATTCTTTTTTAAAATATTCTTTTCCATTATGGTTTATCATAGGATACTGAATATAGTTCTCTGTGCTGTACAGTAGGACCTTGTTTACCCATTCTACATATAAAAGGTTACATCTGCTAACCCCAATCTCCCACTTCATCCCTCCCCCAACCTCCTTCCCCTTAGCAACCACCAGTCTGTTCTCTGTGTCCATGATTCTGTTTGTTTCACAGATAGGTTCACTTGTGTCATATTTTAGATTCCACATATAAGTGATATCATATGGTATTTGTCTTTCTCTTTTCTGACTTACTTCACTTAGTATGATAATCTCTAGTTGCATCCATGTTGCATTATTTCATTCTTTTTTATGGCTGAGTAGTATTCCATTGTAAATATGTACCACATCTCCTTTATCCGTTCATCTGTCGATGGACATTTAGGTTGTTTCCATGTCTTGGCTATTGTGAATAGTGCTGCTATGAACATAGGGGTGCGTGTACCTTTTTCAATTAGAGTTTTGTCTGAATATATGCCTAGGAGTGGGATTGCTGGATTGTATGGTAATTCTATTTTTAGTTTTCTGAGGAACCTCCATACTGTTTTCCACAGTGGCTGCACCAACTTACATTCCCACCAACAGTGCAGGAGGGTTCCCTTTTCCCCACACCCTCTCTCCAGAGTTTGTTATTTGTAGACTTTTTAATGATGGCTATTCTGACTGGTGTGAGTTGGTACCTCATTGTAGTTTTGATTTGCATTTCTCAAATAATTAGCGAAGTTGAGCATCTTTTCATGTGCCTATTGGCCATTTGTATTTCTTCTTTGGAGAAATGTCTATTTAGGTCTTCTGCCCATTTTTGGATTGGGTTGGGTTTTTTGTTGTTGTTGAGTTGTATGAGATGTTTGTGTATTTTGGAAATTAAGCCCTGTCGATCACATCATTTGCAAATATTTTCTCCCATTGTGTGGCCTGTCTTTTCGTTTTGTTTATGGTTTCCTTTGCTGTGCAAAAGCTTTTAAGTTTCAATTAGAGTTTTGTCTGAATATATGCCTAGGAGTGGGATTGCTGGATTGTATGGTAATTCTATTTTTAGTTTTCTGAGGAACCTCCATACTGTTTTCCACAGTGGCTGCACCAACTTACATTCCCACCAACAGTGCAGGAGGGTTCCCTTTTCCCCACACCCTCTCTCCAGAGTTTGTTATTTGTAGACTTTTTAATGATGGCTATTCTGACTGGTGTGAGTTGGTACCTCATTGTAGTTTTGATTTGCATTTCTCAAATAATTAGCGAAGTTGAGCATCTTTTCATGTGCCTATTGGCCATTTGTATTTCTTCTTTGGAGAAATGTCTATTTAGGTCTTCTGCCCATTTTTGGATTGGGTTGGGTTTTTTGTTGTTGTTGAGTTGTATGAGATGTTTGTGTATTTTGGAAATTAAGCCCTGTCGATCACATCATTTGCAAATATTTTCTCCCATTGTGTGGCCTGTCTTTTCGTTTTGTTTATGGTTTCCTTTGCTGTGCAAAAGCTTTTAAGTTTGATTAGGTCCCATTTGCTTACTTTTGTTTTTATTTCTATTGCCTTGGGAGACTGACCTAAGAAAACATTGGTACGATTTAAGTCAGAGAATATTTTGCCTGTGTTCTCTTCTAGAAGTTTTACAGTGTTGTGTCTTATGTTTAAGTCTTTAAGCCATTTTGAGTTAATTTTTGTGTATGGTGAGAGGGTGTGTTCTAACTTCATTGAGTTACATGCAGTGTGCCTCAATTTCTTCCAGGGCAAAATGGGATTAATAATGTTACCTACTACCTTTATAGGATTACCTTGAGGACTACATTAGTTAATATGTATAAAGCATTTAAAACAATGGTGTGCATGGAGTAAGTACTTTAAATAAGTGTCAATTTCTTATAGTATCCTCAGCTTGGCCCACTGGCCAAGCTTTGGCAGCACACTGATAAGGGGTTTACAGCCAAGTGGTATGCCCTGGCATTCCATCCACTGAGACCCAGACTAGAAATTGCCTCCTTCCCAGCTTGGCCCAACAAGCTACAACAAACAGGTATGGTCAGAGGCAGAATGTTTTTATTTGGGTTCATCACAGAGGATGAATAGTCTCATGACATTTATCCATACAAAATATAACAATGGTTGCAGGCATAAATAAAAATTCCTCCACCTATTCTAACTACTTGATAATGCACAGTCCTTTTTTGTTGACTGCAGATAAAGAAGTATATGAAGTCGAGATGCAGAAATTTTCAAATTTGATTTCAGCAATTTCCAAAAATTGAATTATAGAACTAGGACACAGGAAAAAAAAAAAAGATGATTTTTAAATGGAAACAGCCACCTTGAAAAGTATTCTGAAAAAACATGGTTAAAACTTTTAATACTTCAAAAGATAAAAATGTTGCTTGTTGGCCTGACTTGGACTTCGAGCCTCTGAGAAATGATGGGCCTCGGTGAAGTAGTGTAACATGCCCCTGGAATATAGTCTCAGACACAAACAAAAATCACTCTCGGTTTTGATCTGTAAACAGAGACAGGATTCCCTCATTGCTGGATGACTCTGGAAAAGAAGCCCTTGCTTCCATTATGCATTTGGCCTCACAATCTTCATTGACAAATAGTTCTGAGAAGGAAACAGAAAGAGGGTCATGTATGTATATATAACTTAGGGATTCTCAGTCTTGGTACTGTTGACATTTAGGACCAGATGATTCTTGTTGGAGACTGTCCTGTGCATTGCAGGATGTTTAGCAGCATCCTTGGCCTCTATACCCACTAGATTCCAGCAGCACCGCCAGTCATAAATGGGAGTCAAATGGGAGGTTTGTCAGTGTGCCTAGAAAGTGCCTTCATCCCTCCATTCGAGGAATTTGTTGAGATAAGAAGTATATGAAGTCGAGGTGCAGAAATTTTCAAATTCGATTTCAGCAATGAAGGCACTTCTAGGCACACTGACAAACCTCCCATTTGGACTCCCATTTATGACTGTGGAGATTAAGAGAGATTTGAGGGGGAGGTTATGTAATGTGGGCCTTAAAGAAGGAGGGAGGTTTTAATAGACAAAACATGGGCAAAGGAACAGCCTTGGCAAAGGCATCTTGGCAGGTAAGGGCAATACTTGTCTGGGGAGGCCAGCTCTCTAGTTTGGGTGGAGTTCAAGTTTTGTGTAGGCCTATAATGAGCCCAGGATCTGTGAAATGTCAGGAGTTAGGATGCAGGATGGTTTGGAACAAGAAAGTCTGAAGGCAGGAAGATCCGTCAGAAATGCCGGCTGTGGTTTAGACACACATTCATAAAGGCCTAAGGGATTGCTCCTAGAATTCCTGAGACCAAAGTTTTTTTTTTTTTTCAGACCATGAAGTTCTGCCTGTAATTCATGAAACTGTGAGAATGTAATCCTAGTCACAGGACACAGTACTTTAAATTTTCCGAAGGTTGACGGGTTGTAACACCACAACTGCTACATAGGTCATTTTACCCGATGGCAAAAAAGGCAAGTACCAAGTGAGATGACCAACCATAATTCACACCCAAAGAGCCAAGACAAGAGGCCAGGGACTCATACCGGTAAGGAGTAGAGGAGCACGGCCACAAAAAGCAGCACGATCAGCAGGACCAGCAGGCCGATGATGACCCACTTAAACCGCCGCCACACGATGAACCTCATGGTCTTGCAGGGGTTGGTGAACCAGAGGAAGGAAGTTTCTGGTCGGCTGCATTGCAAAGAAATGGTTTTACCTACCCAACTCAGGAGGGACAGATATTTTATACCTCCGAGCACAATAGTTTAAAGAATGATTAGCAACATTTTATAAAGTCAAGGAAAGATATTATTCCCCTTAGCTGGCTGAGAGAGCCTTTAACCTTTTCTGGCTTTCTAAGATGCCGAAGACACACTGGACTTTGGTTTCATGGGAAGGAGAATGGTTAAAATGAAGCCAGATCACCAGCCTCTCCCTCCCCCATCTCCCCTGTTCAGTACAAAATTCAGACAACAGCTAATCCATTGCATTAAGGCAATTGGAAGGGGGGCTTTCAGACTGCAGGTGTTTGGGGATCCGAACAAAGAGGGTCTCTCACTTTGGTAGGTCCAGCTTGGGGTTCATGTTGGGTTCATCCCGTCCCTTCCCGGCTGGCCTCTCGTCGGCCTCCTTCTCATTGAGGACTTCCAACGTCATCTCCACTTTCCCCTTCAGTAAAGCAGAACAGGTTAAACACATGACATCACGTTTCACAAATATTTTCACTTCGACCCAAGGAGTATTCCCCGAGCAATGATTTTTATTCTTGTAAAACAATCCTTAGATTGCCTTAAATTTTCCTCAAGAGATTTCATCACATTTCCTCTTCCATGTGTTTCTGAACCGACTCCTTGTGGGAAACTGAGAGGACAAATTGCTTTCCCTCCTCCCTGCTTTTCAGTCTCTGGATCCCCATCATTCTAACTTTCTCACATCTGTCTCCTTGCCTGCTCACATACCTCCCCTTTGTAACTTTACTTGGACCCAGAATAACCTGAATACGGCTGATAACAATAGCTAACATTGTTTTTTTAATTTATTTTTGGCTGCGTTGGGTCTTCGTTGCTGCGCGCAGGCTTTCTCTAGTTGCGGCGAGCAGGGGCTACTCTTCGTTGTGATGCATGGGCTTCTCATTGCGGTGGCTTCTCTTGTTGCGGAGCTCGGACTCTAGGCGCACGGGCTTCAGTAGTTGTGGCTTGCAGGCTCTAGAGCGCAGGCTCAGTAGTTGTGGCACACAGGCTTAGTTGCTCCGTGGCCTGTGGGATCTTCCTGGGCCAGGGCTCGAACCCGTGTCCCCTGTATTTGCAGGCGGATTCTCAACCACTGCGCCCCCAGGGAAGTCCCACGACAGCTAACATTGACTGAGCATTAAGTGTGGGCTCCAAGAGAGCCTTCGTGCTCCCTTTGGTACCCCCACTGCGTGGAGCAGTGCTGGCACTTAGTGGGCACTTGATGTACACTAGCTGAGGAAATGCATGAATGAGTGAATGAATGAATGCTGTCTCCCTGTTCACAGATTCCTGACTGGTGCACTGGGCACTGCGTAAGCCTTCTATATGGATAATCTCGTGTAATGCTCAGGGCAGCCCTATAAATCAGGTACCGCTATGATCCTCGTGTGCACATGAGTACACTGAGGCTGCGAGAGGTCTAGAAACTTGTCTACTCTTAGAGCCAGGCTTAACTAAGGTGGTAACAGCCTTTCAAGAACCCTGGCGCCCACAACGTCACCAACAATTTGAGAGCTTCCGACCCTGACGCTCATTTAGGCGATGGAGCACAGATGCCTCCTCTGTCGACGAGTCAAAGGTGGGTGTCTGACTATGGCAAGGTGGTCCTTCTTTCCAAGCCTGTTCTTCGAAGCTATGTAAAATGTAGGTAATGGCTGCTTCATGGGGTTATCCGCAGAACTAAATGAGGTTATGTACAAACTACCCTCTAGTGGCAGGAAGCTTATAAGTGGTTTCCTGCGCCAGCGGTAGAGGAAGTGATGGACTGCAAAGGGCACAACAGAACTTTTGGGGTGATGGGAATGTTCTGGATCTTGATTATGGTGGTGGTTTCCTGAGCATATACATCTGTCAAAACTCATCAAATTGTGCACCTTAATTGTACTTTACGTGGGTGCAGTTTATGTAAATTATACCTCAAACTTTTAAACAAGATTAGGAATATAAGGCATTTAGTATATTGTCCGGTTTATAATAAGTGGTGTAAAATATTAATTATTATTAATAATACATAATGAATTAGGTAGTCTTTTTGTGACAGGGCATGGTAATCCGCACTTTTGCTTCTACATTCAAAATTATCTTCAGTTTTCCAAATGTGCTTGTAACTTATGGCCTTCATGTTCAATGGATGTCAACACTCCCTGTTTCGTCCATCTTTAAAAAAAAAATTTTTTGGGGCTTCCCTGGTGGTGCAGTGGTTGAGAATCCGCCTGCCGAGGCAGGGGACACGGGTTCGAGCCCCGGTCCGGGAAGATCCCACATGCCGCGGAGCGGCTGGGCCCGTGAGCCATGGCCGCTGAGCCTGCGCATCCGGAGCCTGTGCTCCGCAACGGGAGAGGCCACAACGGTGAGAGGCCCGCGTACCACAAAAAAAAAAAAAAAATTTTTTTTTTTTTTTTTTAAAGATGAGGACAGCTCAAATTTGAAGTTTCTTTTTCTGTACTGAATTGTACTGGAAGCTCAGCATAAATTAGCATTCCTGGTGGAGGAGAGTCCTAAAGAAATACAGCACAACCACTTGCGTTCCCAGTTTTTTGACAATTCCAATCCCGCTATCATCCACTCAACCCCAAACATATGCTAACAGCATCTGCCGCCTTCTCCTATAATCCCAGGTACAAACCGTTCCCAGAACTTAAAGTACCACCAATTTAACCTCCCTTATCTTATCCAGAGCAAATCTACTCATAAAGGGCAAAACCTAAAGGAGAAAAGGAATAAACGACCCTCAACCAGGAAATACTCATACATACAGCCATCACACGGGAGCCATCTTTATCTGCATAGCACGGCCACCATCCTTTCATGGACTTCTGTTCAAAGAGAGAGGCGGTTTTCACTTTAAGGGGGTTCACGGCTTTGAGGTCAGGAATCATGTCCAAACTGCATTTCTCTGGTGATTTTGCTGGAATGATGCTGCGATGCAAATCGAGTTCCAGGAAACCTAGCCAAGGAAACATTAAACCCAAATAAATTTCAAATGGATCAGCCGTTGTTCACAAGTGAACAGAACGTACTTGTCAGAAGAGAGGTAGACCATGACTCTGAACAGGTGACAGGTGAGTTAGAGAAACGGACCCTGGTAGGCAGTTAAAATTCTTTCCAGATAGAATGGAAAGTGGCAGAAGAAGTATCTGTCCACTGCTCTGCATCTCACAGAGAACAACCCATTTAATTTCTCAGAGATAGGAGCATAAACAGAGTTCTTCTGCAAACTCAAAATAATTAAACATCTCCAGACAAAATTTCCACTGAACTTGGACTTGGAATTTGCTCATATTGGTTCTAAACTTCCCCTAACATAGTCATTTGGCTTTGGGTCAAGAAAACTGGTACTTGGAACATGGGAAGCTCCATCAAACAGTCAAGTTCAAGTTTTTCCTAGTGTAACCTCAAAAACAAGAGCTCGAGAAGGAACACTGACTTCTCAACAGAAAGTTCTCCCCAGGAGCTAGGGTCAAGAAAACTGGTACTTGGAACATGGGAAGCTCCATCGAACAGTCAAGTTCAAGTTTCTCCTAGTGTAACCTCAAAAACAAGAGCTCGAGAAGGAACATTGACTTCTCAACAGAAAGTTCTCCCCAGGAGCTAGGAAGCCCAGCTCAGGGTGCCTGGAGAAGCACAATTTTTCTTCCATGATGTGAGGCATGAACTCTTTTGTGGTTAATAACTGACTAGCTTTGGGGCTTGGGAACTCCCAGGAAACCTCTCCTTCAGAAGAAGGTAAGTGTGTGTTGGTTCATGTCTATGGACTACGGGGACAAGAGGTGGTCTTCAACAGTGGCAGCAGAGAGTAACAGGGAGGTTGCGGCAGATTCTCTATAAACTTTTAGGCTCAGAAACTGCCCTGCATCTTACAATGCATCCACAGCCCACAAGCCTTTCTGGAACTTATGCCTGCTTTTATTTGTCTCTCCTTTTGGTGATAACTGCAACCATTTGCCCACTAGCCATTTAGAAATAAAGTCATTCTCTTTATTTGTTATCAGACTATTTCATTTAAATTCCAAGGGAAAGCCCTCTACTATGCTTTATGCTTTCTAAGTTTGCACACTACTGTGGAGAGGGAACGTTGCCTGCCATGCCATTAAACAAAGAATGCTGCCCATCATCCCAGTTCTGCAAGGATCACCTGCCAATGCAGGGGACATGGGTTTGAGCCCTGGTCCAGGAAGATCCCACATGCCACGGAGCAGCTCAGCCCGTGCACCCCAACTACTGAGCCTGCGATCTAGAGCCCGCGAGCCACAACTACTGAAGCCTGCGCACCTAGAGCCCGGGCTCGGCAACAAGAGAAGCCACCGCAATAAGAAGGCCGGGCACCGCAACAAAGAGTAGCCTCTGCTCACCACGACTATAGAGAGAGCCCACGTGCAGCAGCAAAGACCCAGCACAGCCAAAAATAAATAAATAAATGGGAAAAAAAAAAAAAAAAAAAAAAAGACTGAGGCTGTGCCCTGAGGGGAGTTCAGGAAGGAGAAAGACAGGAAGCATTCTGACCTTTGGATCTGCCTCTAGATAGTTAAGATGCATACCTAAGGAATAATTTCCATGGGCCCAGGATCTTGTATCTCCGCAAACATAGAAATGCACTAAAATCATTAACTCGAGATGTCTGCTCTTTGTGATTAGCAGTAATCTTTTGATGTCTGACTAACTTTTTTGTTCTTCCAGCAAAAACCTCTTGTGTCCTGGCTCCCCCGCTTACCTCTTGGGAGCAGTTCCTCAGAGCTATCTGAGAGGTTGTCTCCTGGGCTGCAGTCCTCAGTAAGATCCCCAAACTCACAACATTTAGGTTGTACGTTTTTCTTCAGTCAACACTTTCACACTCATTTGTTTGTTCAACTCTTATTAAGAACCAGCTAAGGGTTTCCCTGGTGGCGCAGTGGATAAGAATCTGCCTGCCAATGCAGGGGACACAGGTTCGATCCCTGGTCCAAGAAGATCCCACATGCCGCAGAGCAACTAAGCCCATGCACCACAACTACTGAGCCTGAACTCTAGAGCCTGCGAGCCACAACTACTGAAGCCCACGCGCCTAGAGCCCGTGCTCCGCAACAAGAGAAGCCACCGCAATGAGAAGCCCGCGCACCGCAACGAAGACCCGGTGCAGCCAAAAAAAAAAAAAAAAGAACCAGCTAAGTCAAAGGCACCGCACTCAGTGTTGTAACGGGATGAACAAGACAGACACAGCCATTGACCACCGTGGGCTTTTCCCCTGCCAGGAAAGATGCTCTGGAAGCAGGGAGATGAGCTAGGGGCTTCTGTAACAGCTGGCTACGAGAAAGTGAGGTCTGAACTGGCAAGTGGCAGAGATCATAAAAATAAGAAAATAAACGTGCATGATAAAGCAGGTTACATTGTTTAGGAAAGTGGTAGGAAAGGAGAGGAGGACCCACAGAGGACTCTGGGTGCTTCTGCCTAGGTGGCTGGGAGAGGCTGTGAACAGCAAAAGCGGTTCATGAGGCGAGCAGGTATGAGGTCAGGGAAGAAAGGCTGAGTTTGGTCTTAGTCACGATAAATTTGAGGTGCCAGCCAAACACAAAGGTAAAAGTTTCTGGTGGGGAATGGGGAATAATCATCGTGAGAGTTTCTTTTTTTCAAACTGAGATATAATTGACATAGAGCATCGTGTAAGTTTAAGGTGTACAATGTGTTGATTTGACACATTGCATGTTGCAGTATGAGTCATCATGAGAGTTGAAGCTTTACCTTCAACAGAGGTGAGGGCTGGTAAGTCACGGAGGGAGCCTGGGGAAGAGGCACAAAACCCCAGGGAGGGCAAAGGCCTATATTTAAAGAGGAAGAGGGGGGAACTTCCCTGGTGGCACAGTGGTTAAGAATCCGCCTGCCAGGGCTTCCCTGGTGGCGCAGTGGTTGAGAGTCCACCTGCCGATGCAGGGGACGCGGGTTCGTGCCCCGGTCCGGGAAGGTCCCACATGCCGCGGAGCGGCTGGGCCCGTGAGCCATGGCCGCTGAGCCTGGGTGTCCGGAGCCTAGCCTGTGCTCCGCAACGGGACAGGCCACAACAGCCAGAGGCCCGCGTACTGAAAAAAAAAAAAAAAAAAAAAAAGAATCCCCCTGCCAATGCGGGGAACATGGGTTTGATCCCTGGTCCGAGATGATCCCACATACCGCGGAGCAACTATGCCTGTGCACCACAATTGCTGAGCCTGCGCTCTAGAGCCCGCGAGCCACAACTACTGAGCCTGCGCGCCTAAAGCCCGGGCGCAGCAACAGACCCAACGCAGCCAAAAATAAATAAGTTTAAAAAAAAAAAAAAAGGAAGAGGAAGAAACAGAGCAGGCCAGTGAGACACCCAAGGCCTGGGAGAGAGAAAATAAGAACACTGTGCTGTGGGGGGACCAGGGTGTGTGCCAGGAAATGGAGGGGCCGGGGTGTTTAACAAGGGCCTTTTACCCCAGAGAAGGGCGGGGCATCAGGGGACTGCAGTGGCCACTGAGAGCAGCGTGGAGGAGAAGGAGGGAGCCAATCCTGAGGTGCTGGGGGTGGTGGGGGGGAGAGAGAGAGGTTTGGAAGTGGAGGCAAGGCTGTGGCATCCCTGAAGACAAAATCTGTGTCTTCCTAGCAAGACAGGAGCTGGTGCAAAGGCCCTGGGAGTGGCTGGGGCTCGCAGCACCAGTCACGGTGCCCACTTCTCAGAGGACCTGGGGCAGCGGATGGGCTGGCCGCCCCGCTCCGAGGACATCCAGGCAGGGGGTGGGACCCCACCCCACAGTACTGGAGAGTTAAATAATTGATTCCAAGTTTTAATTGCTTTTACTAATTTCAAGCACAATTTCTTAGAAAAAAGTATCCAAAGGTAAGCCTTACCCAAGTAGTCATCCAGAGAAAACTTGTCATTATCCCATATCTGAATGATCAGTTTGGGTGGGACCCGAAATTCAGTTTGGTCCATACTCCAGAAATGCTCCTAAAATGCCAACAGGAACAGACAAACCAAAATGACACCGATTACTGGATTCTTTTTTTTTTTTTTTTTTTCGATTACTGGATTCTTAACACCCTTCCCTTGGGCCTCTTGGAAACCCAGCATCAAGGCATGGGGCCTCTTCTCTCCTTTGCATCCCCACCCGAAACCCCGCCCTTTGACCTACCCCTCTACCCCAGGTGGATACAAGGCAGTCAGGCTCCCCAGGAAATCTCAAGACTACCAGCTGGGTGACAAAAAGGTTGTCCCAGGCAATTCCCAAACGGCAGGTTTCCTGCCATGTTCCTATCAGTGTGACTTCCTGCCACTCCTGCGGTTTGGAGAGTGATGATGTCTCCTGGTCTAAAGACTGTAGCCTGCCTAGATGATCCTCCCAAAGCCAAGCCATCCCAGGCCAGACGGAAATAGCCCCTGCCGACGAGTTACTTCTGCTAAGCGACCTCCCCCGCCCCCCCAAGGATGTCCAAGCACACTCATTTCACACGGGGGTGAGGAGATGGGGGCCCACATTTCACTCTTTTGTTAGTGCAGATTTAAAATGTCCTGGCATTGCTGGCTTTTGAAAAATCTTGCTGGGTTTTATATACCGTGGTCATCTAAGACCTGTATTAGCCCAGGATAATAATGACATCCCCACAGCCTGATTACACCTAAGTTCCTCTGGCCCCAAAAGAAAGGGAAATCCCCCAGGGCTTTCATGAATTTGAAGGAAGGTTATTGGATTGTTTCTCGTTTTTCAGATGACATTCCAGGAATGGTCCCTTTTGCAGGGCTCTGAGGGGCTGAGAAGCCTGCTCTGCTGCCGTCTGGCCCTGCTCGGCTGTCCTGTGTGGGGTCATGCTCCAAGGACTACTCAGGATGCTGAGAGGTCCAGCTCTAGAGGTGAGTAAATAGGAAAGGTAACTTTACCTAAAGGCCTACCTGACCCCAAATCCCTCTCTTTTCCCCCGGTCTGTCTCATTATCTGAAAGTGTGCATGGTTCAACATCAGGATGAGCCTATATGTCTCCAGAAAGTGCCCTTTGAAGGCATTCATCTCACCTGGACAGAAAAAGTGCTCACTACAGCATCAGCACTGAGTAGGGCCAGCAGCGCGTAGGGCCTGGCCAGATGGGACATGAGGCAGGTATATTCTGATCAGGTGTAGGGTGAGGAGGTGACCGGGCAGAGCTAGGAAAAGTTTATAGAATACGGCAGGAGGGGGTGGGGAAGGGAGAAATGGGACAAGGGCCTGTAAAAGACATCTGTTGGTATTACCTACCCAGGTTTTAGGCCCCCCTTTTTGGATGAAAGCACCAGATTTTCCTTCGAGATTCCCTTCCCCGAGTCCATGCAATCTGGGGAGAAATGACTTTATCCCTAACTCCACAGTCTCGCCAATCAGAGCGCTGCATCCCTGGGCAACACTGGTTCAGAGATGGACACATGGCCTCAGACAGGCAGACGCTGGGGCCCAGTTCCAGAACTCTGGTTGGTGCCTTTGGAGATTCATTCCCCTCTCTCTGCTAGAGGTTGCCGAGAGGGCAAGATACAAGCTGGGGCTGCTGGCAGCCACCTTGCACTCACCAGGGAGTGAGGCCCGTGGAGGAAGGCAGGGCAGAGGGGCGGAGAAGGTGAGAGCCGTTTCTAAAGACATCAGTTCAACCCAGGCTCCAGGCGTTCCTTAAGCCAGCCAACCCTGGACTTTTTAGTAATGTGAACCAGTAAATCACTTTTTTTGGTTTAAGTCAGTTTGAGTTGAGTTCTGTAACTGAGAGTCTTATAAATTAAGACCAGGAGGGCCCTGAACCCTCAAGGAAGTGCTCCCGAAGGAAGGCAGGCAGATGCTTAAGTTTAATAAGGAAGGTAAGGGGGATATTTCACCTGCATTAATATTTTGCCTCTGGTTAATTAATGCAACAGTTCTGCTTATCAGGGGGAGAAATCAGTCTCCCTGTGACATAAACATGTACTTAGGTTGTTGTGTGTATTGACACAAGACCCCCACTTACCAGATCCTTCCCCCGGCTGCCAACACGTTAGTGGAAGCAACGTTGTGCTCCTTATACTTCTGTTATAACTACACAAATAACTGCCATACCTGTGTGACCCTGGGCAAGTATCTACCCCACTGGGGTCTCAAAGTCCCCATCTGTACCAAGAGGAGCTGGACCCATGACCTCCCAGGCTCTGAGAAGCCCCAACCTTTTCTGAGCGTCTGCATTAAGGAAGACCCATGACATCCACTCCCCACTGGCATATTTCAGAACTCACTTTTTTAGCAACGAGACAGAGCTGTTCAGCTGGAAGGTAGTCAAAAGGGAAGACAAATCTCCAGTTAAAATTCCCTTCACCATCCAAGGACCTGTAGTGGACATCTGTTTTCTGTTTGTTTTCTTCATTGCCAGGAATCCAGCTGAAAAGCAGAAGCAAACAGACTTAGCTTCATGTGATTGACAAGTAATCTAGCTGCAGAATTGCGTAGTGATTAGGAGAGAGTGAAGGGCAGGAGAATTAATGCACTTTTCTTGGGCAGGTTCCAGTTATCTATGGAGCTGGGGGGTGATTTATGAAGGGGAGGCACTCTGTTGCATCCAACACACGTGGTAGCCAAATAAAATATAATTCCTCTAAAACCAAAGCAGGAAACCCTTTAGACTTCAGTTAACAGGGATAAGGTGAAAATTTCTGGAAAATGTCAACAATTTAGCTTCTATTTTGGGACTGGTGAAGCTTGCTGGCTATGTTTTTAGTCTCCCTAACTATAACTCATCAGTGTCTGTCATCACTGCTGATAGGCTCAATGAATATGGGTCAGTTCAAAATTTTAGCATTTTCTTTTCCATATTTTACTTAAGCAAACAAAACAGGCACGGCTCAAGTAATCTTACCACTTCATTTTTTAATCTTTCTTAAATTTACTATGATCACATTAATGAGACTAGCAAGGGAGATGTAAGCTGCTATATCCATACTCATATCTATGAAAATTCATTTCCATCAACAATTGGACGTCTTAACGTTTGACATTTGGAAAGTTCCCTTTGGCCTGTGCCTGGCACACAGCAGACCGGCTGGAGGGAGGAATGAATGAACGAACATGTCTGGGAGGAAGTGTTATCACATCTGCCAGCTATGGGGAAGACTCCTGGTTTGGAACCAGAGGAACACGAGATTTTAGACTGGAAAAGTAGTGGAATGCATGGATCTCAACACCCACTACCCATTAGAATCACTGGAATCAACTGGGGAGCTTTTAAAAATATTGATGCCGGGGCTTCCCTGGTGGCGCAGTGGTTAAGAATCCGCCTGCCAATGCAGGGGACACGGGTTCGAGCTCTGGTCCGGGAAGATGCCACATGCCGCAGAGCAACTCAGCCCATGCGCCACAACTACCGAAGCCCGTGTGCCTAGAGCCCGTACTCTGCAACGAGAGAAGCCACCACAACGAGAAGCCCGCACGCAGCAACGAAGACCCAATGCAGCCAAAAATAAATAAATATTTATAAAAATATATATATATATATGTTGATGCCTGGATCCCCCAAATAAAGACTGTCAGTAGGGGGCAGGCCTGGCTGTGAACTTGCTCTGCCATTAACCCTCTGAGCTTCATCTCCCATCTGTAAAAGGAGGTTAATGATATGTGCTCCCTTCACATGGTCAACCTGAGGACAGAATGGGAAGAGCCAGAGTGGGAAGGGGAAATCCTTAACTCATGTTAAGGATCAACTACTATGAACCAGGTATGTAGAATGCCTTATTTTATTCTTTCCAACTGTATAACTAGCTCCATCTCACAGAGGAGGAAGCTGAGGTTCAGAGGGGATGTACATCTCATACATCCAGTAATGGACAGAATTAAGTATAACTCCCAGGTCTGTCTGACTCCAAAGTCCAGGACTATTACTCTGCTTCAAAGGACCACGGAGACTAGAAAGTCACGAGCTAATATTAGGTCCTATTATTAGTAGTGGTATTGATAGCAATCAACTATACTGGTTTTACTTTTTCTAGTCAATTGACTAACCAGGTAAGCTGAGTTGAAAGATTCCTTTTGACAATTAACTTTTAAGCTTTTGAACTAACTCACTGAAGAGAGTCCACACTCTTTGGCTGTGACCTTGGTAGCTTCAGCTTCTAACCCATCCCTAAACAGCACCATCATCCTCCCCTAGACTGCTCACCCACTGTAGCTCTTCCCTCTTTTTCATGAATCTTTTCACATTTTAATTTGAAAACAAATTAAACAACTACTCTAAGTGTATGCATTTGTGTACTTGTACGTATAACTTTGTATGTAATACCCATATGCTTGTAGCGCTAAGCATGTTATTTGTACATTATCCATCTTTTCACATACAGTAATTAGATTTCCATTCCAAATATGACATGGTACTTTAGATCTTGCTTTATTCTTGGATTACTGGGGTTTATCTCTCAGTCCAGTATTGAGTTTGTTTCCCTGACTGGAAAAAAAAAATGCTTATGATAGTCAAATAAATTTGCATATATATAATTAGCTGGAATTAGTTTTCCTTGGGGAATGGTAATAAGATCCTGAAATGAGAAAGAATAATGAAGAACTTGATGAAACATTCCCTGTTTATAGTGAACCTAAATGACAGTAATTACGTCTTTAACAAAGGTTTGATTGAAGGCCACTTGGGATCATAAGTGAAACTTTGTTCTCACTTTATGAATATATTAAATTTCAACAAGTCTTATCTTTTACATATCAAGGAACCAAACTCAATCCATGTGGAATAGTAATAATAATAGTGTGATGATTAATTTTATGTGTCAACGTGACTGGCCGTGGGGTGCCCAGATTAAACAAACACTATTTCTGGGTGTGTCTATGAGAATGTTTCTGGATGAGACAAGAATTTGAATTGATGGACTCAGTAGATGGACCTCCCCATTCACCTGACCTCAGACTGGGATTTACACCATTGGCTCCCCTGGTTCTCAGGCCTTCGAACTCAGGCTGAATGATACCTCCAGCTTTCCTGGGTCTCCAGCCTGCAGATGGCCAATTGTGGGAGTTCTTAGCCTCCATTATCATGTGAGCCAATTCCTCATAATCTCTCTCTCTTTCTACAGATACACACATCCTACTTGTTCTGTTTCCTGGAGAACCCTGACTAATGCACATAGTGTTTACTATCTGCCAGGCGCTATCTTAAATGCTTTGAGTAACTCAATCTTCTGAATATTCCAGAGTGGTGGATACTATCATTATCTCCAATTTACAGATGAGGATCAGTGAGCTTACTAACTTGTCCAGCTAGTAGGGAAAGTACCAGATTTCAACCCAGGTAGTTTGAGTCCAGAGTCTGACTTCTTAATCACTGGGTTCTGTACTCACTATCAATGTATAACACAACGCGTGCCGCAACTAAGATCCGGCGCAACGAAATAAATAAATATTAAAATATATATATATATATATATAACACGAAACAGACATCAACATGAATTTGGAATTGAACTATGCAAGTAACAGAATAATGAACACTTTGCACATTGAATGCAGGCACTCAGTAAATGTTGGTGGAATGAATTATTTTTTTAAATTATGCTAATGGGGTGGTGGTGGGATGAATTGGGAGACTGGGATTGACATTATCTATTTTACACATATTAGTGTATATAAGAACCTGCTGTATTAAAAAATGTAATCATAATTAAAGTAAATCAAGGACAAGCAAGGAAACAGATTGAAAACCTAAACAACAGTTTGGAAGAAGATCTATAAAATCTTCTATATGAATCCAACAGTTTAATGGGGAGAAATAATAAATCTGACAACAATTGTAGCAGCTAATTACTAAAGGTTATCTTGACTAATGGTAACCTTTAATAAAGAAATTGGAAGAGCAAACAACCAGATGTGTATGAATTTAATTAAAACTTTGTGGAAGGGCTTCCCTGGTGGCGCAGTGGTTGCGCGTCCGCCTGCCGATGCAGGGGAACCGGGTTCGCGCCCCGGTCTGGGAGGATCCCCCATGCCGCGGAGCGGCTGGGCCCGTGAGCCATGGCCGCTGGGCCTGCGCGTCCGGAGCCTGTGCCCCGCAACGGGAGAGACAGACCACAGCAGAGGGAGGCCCGCATACCAAAAAAAAAAAAAAAAAAAAAAACTTTTTGTGGAATAAAGAGGAGGAGGAAAAGAAAGCATCAGAGATAGAGAAGCACAACTAATTTACTGGCTCAATTTTTGGAAAGTGCATTCTCTTTTTCGAAAAAAAAGCATTAAATAACAAGTATAATTTTATCTGCAGACTGATCAAGAGAGGAAACAAATACTTTTTCAGGATTTTTATAATAATTTAACGTTTTGGTGCCAAAGGCATATCTTTACCGATTTCTGTTTCAATATTATGCTCTTGGTTTTGATCAAGGGTTAATACAAGAAATAAAGCATAATAAGGTTTTGTGGTTAAAAAAAAATTATGCTAATGTTTCCTCTTTTCCATGGACATTAACTTCTGGTAATAAAATATATAAAAAAAGAAACTTTGGAAGCTCTACTTCTGTTTCTAAGACTAGTTACTCAAGGTATTAAAAAAGAGTGAAAATGAACTGCATGACTAAAAAGTCTCGTAACAAATCTGCTTAATAAACTGAACAAAACCCACTTTCTTAGAAAAGAAACACTTATCAGTTCTTATAGGCATCAGATGCCTCTGTTCATAAACAACATGCATGCAGGTTTCTCTTTCTGTTCTCTCTCCCTTTGTCTCCCTAGAGCTTCCTAAGCAGATTGCATTAATGAAATATAATAGCTTCAAATAATCAAGGATCCTATAGTGGACACTTTCAATAATGAACACTCATGAAGGAGAGCATCTGCTTTGTTCACCGAGTATGGCATGCTCTTGCATGCCAGTCTTTCTTACCCTTTAACGTAGATGTCGCTCATTTCCTCTCCTGTGATGCTTTTCTCATCCAGGATAACGTCCTTGGTGTTCCAGATGATCACACGCAGGTAGTATCTGAAAGGAGCACATTTTGAAGGTCCTTTTTTTTCTGGTCCTGAACCAAGACCCCAGTAAGATACAGCAGGGTCTCAAGATTACTTACTTCTTGGCTTTCCGGGGTGTGATATTGAAAGGAGGACCTGGTGGCCCCAAACTCCTGGGGAAAACATCCACCCACATCTGAAGTTTTCCCTAAGCCATTCAAAAATGAAAAGAGAAGTTATATTATGGGTGGTAGAGACTACAATTTTCTTTCATACATCTTAGGTGAAACTAGTTCTTCAGGCCTCCTAATTTATTAGTCCATATGGAAGGCAAAAAAAAAAAAAAAAAAAAATGGTGTAAAAGAACAAACCAAGATGAATCTTATACCTTCAGTGTCACTTAGGCCATCCGCCCCCCATTCTCTCCCAGGAGTCTCTGATGGCTGCATATACCTACCTGTATCAGTCTGAGTCTTACCTGGTTAATAAAATGAGGGGCTTCCCAATGCTAACACAACCCCCAACACACACACACACACACACCCTCGTACAATGACTAAAAGTTGGGCCCTTCACTCTCAGAACAGTTTTCCTGCTGTCACTCTATCCATCTTCACATTGCCTACTTAATATCAGTCCCAGTTTTGTGACACCCAAGAGTTTCTCCACTTACCGTAAGAGAGAAAATAAAAATAATTTAAAACTGTATTTAATTTTGTAAAAGAAAAACTTACAGCATGGCACTTTCGAAGGAGAGACTCAAACAATGACAAGAACATTACTGTTCCCCCCAGATTGAGGACTCCCTGCATTGGCTTGCTAGTGTCTACCGCCTGAGAGGGAGCTTGCAGGAAGGGGGTGAGAGCTTGGACTGACACCTGTGGCGTCATCTTGGTGAGGCCCCACTCAAGTCTTTGACAGCTACAGACCAGGCCCATATATCTGGAGTATTCTTCCAGACAGGCTAGGAATGCCACTAACACACTGTGTCAACGATACAAACCAATTTAAATTCCCCAAACTGTTTTTGGATGTTCTGTAGACTCTGCCTTCATGACAAAAACAGACTGGTCTTTAAGAAGGTTGCCAAGGAAACCACTAGGCTGGTTTCCTAATGCACTGTGATCAAAATGAATTAACTGAAGCTCTTGAAAAGGGATATATTTTACTGTGATCCTGACTCTCTTCCCACTAATCTCCAGGGCTCAAGGGTCTATTATACATCAAGCACACTGCAGAAATTAGGCATCCAGGTGTCTCCTAAGACCTAGCCAGAGTCTGTCCAATGCAGTAGGCAGAGGTGATGGAAGTATTGGTAGCCCAGGGAACAGTCTTCCTCGCTTTGTAATGTCTTAAGACTTTATTCAGTTGAGGAGTAGGAGGGGAGAAAGGAGGAGAAATGGGCTCTTTGTGGGGAAAGAAGAATAATTAGAGAAGGAAGAAATCAAAATATGGAACAAAATAAGAGTGAGTGACAAAATCATCTAGTAAGCCCAGGCTACTTGGGGTCACTTTTTAAGAGACCACAGTTTGGCTATCAGTGTCAACAATATTTGCATCCATTAGATAAATATTTCTTTTCTTTTTTTTTTTTTTTTTTT
>NC_041233.1:51417288-51422803 GCF_002837175.3 Physeter macrocephalus
GGCACGTGGGATCCTCCCAGACCGGGGCGCGAACCCGGTTCCCCTGCATCGGCAGGCGGACGCGCAACCACTGCGCCACCAGGGAAGCCCTAGATAAATATTTCTTAAAGCGTGACTTCCTAACCATCTGCATCAGAACCTCTCCAGATACTTGTTACAAATTCAGATTCCCTGCCCCACCCCAGACTTATTGAATCTGAATCTCTGCAGGCATAGCCTGGAAATCTTCATTTTAACAAGCTTCTACATGGACTATTTTGTCATTTTCTATGTCTCTCCTTGCTTCTCTGGGAACTGCTCCCCAGCTTCTGGGAATTGACCTTCCCCCATCACTATCAACATGGTCCCTGTGATGAGCCATCCTGTGTACTGTATCCCTGTCCTCCTGGCTAGAGCTGAGTGGTGTCCAGTGGTGGACAAATGGGCCAAGTTGGGGCAACCAGTCCTTTCCACATGTGGAAGTAGATGGGGCTACATTATAACATAAAAAACTCAGAAGCCGTCCACAATATTCTGACACATGGGAAGGTGATCACAGGAAGGAAAAGTGCAGGGTAAAGTAGACTCAGAGAGAAACAGACAAGAGACAGGGAGAGATGCTGGTCCAATGTTGTTCTGAGTCACTGTCATTCTCCTGTCTGGATTTAGTGAGTTACCTGAAAATTCTTACAATGAATTCCCCTTGGGTATGAAGCTAACCTGAGTTTCATTTCAATTTCGTGTATATCTAAAAGTATCCCCAAAAGATAAAAGAGGCGAGTCTGTGTCAGCTATCACCAGTGTCTTTGGAGTGTGGATGAGGGGTTCACAGTTAGAGAGCCCTTTACCTGGGAGATGTTAGGCTGAAAGGTGCTATGCAAAGTCCTTGTTTCCACGTGTTCAGGAACCAGCCCCTGAGTCCTAAGGATGTGAAGGGCAAGGCGCTCCTCAGGGGCCCCGAGGTGTTGGTGCAGGGTTTTGTTGGCTTCTGCAATAAAGAAGGACAGTGAAACAGGGATGGGCATCCGGGAACAGTTCAGCCAGATCGCCTTGAGGGATTTGCAGTACTTCACCCCAGACTCTGCAAAAATGGTCAGGCAGTGCCAGTGTGCAAACCTGCTTGTGAAAGAGTTGTTGATAGAAATAGCTCCTGACTAGGCTTCCCTGGTGGTGCAGTGGTTAAGAATCCGCCTGCCAGTGCAGGGGACATGGGTTCAAGCCCTGGTCCAGGAAGATCCCACATGCCGTGGAGCAACTAAGCCCGTGCGCCACAACTACTGAGCCCACGTGCCACGACTACTGAAGCCTGGGCGCCTAAAGCCCGTGCTCCGCAACAAGAGAAGCCACTGCAATGAGAAGCCTGCGCACCACAATGAAGAGCAGCCCCCACTCGCAGCAACTAGAGAAAGCCCGCGCACGGCATCGAAGACCCAACAGGGCCAAAGATTAATTAATTAATTAATTAAAATTTAAAAAAAAAAAAAAAAAAAAAAAAAAGCTCCTGACCAAGAGCTCTGCCCCAAGCAGGCTCATTTCTGACTTGTGGGCTGCCAATAGTGAAGAGACCAGAACGCTCCAGAATGTGTAAGTGAGAGCAGCCCCTATTTACGTTGGTGTCGGGCTCACTCCATCTCCCAGACTCCCTTGCAGTTAGGTGTGGCCATGCAAACAAGGTAGGCTAGAATATAACGTAGGTGGAAGTGACATGTGTGTCACTTCAAGACCTAGCCCATAAAACCCTTTCATGTAGGATCCTCTGTGTGCACTTTCTCTTCTGGATGCAGAAGAAAACAGTGACCTTAGACACCTGAGCTGAAGAAGGGCAGGGCTATAAGATGGAAGAGCCTAGTCCATGAAGCATTGTTTGGAAGAGGGCCACCCACCTGTAGGAGTACCTGTTTTGAATTTATGAGAAATAAACTTCTATTGTGTTAAGCCACTGAAATTTGTAAGTTTAACTATTACAGTAGCTAGGTAGCATCACTGTGGCATTTAAAAAACATAGTCCCGAAATTCTGTCACTCCTCCTATTGGGAGGTGGGGTCTATGTCCTTTCCCTTTGAATCTGCAGGCATATTTGACCACTAAAGAAGGGATGCTGTGTGACTTCCGGGGCTAGCCATGAAAGGCCACGCTGGTCTTCTTGGGGTGCTTGCTCTGGCGGAAGCTGCCAGCCGTGTAAGGAGTCTGGGTGCCCAGAGATCACCCTACGGGAAAGGGCTGGGTAGGTGCTCTGGTCATCAGTTCCACGTAAGCTCCCATCCAAGAGCCAGCAGCAAATGCCAGCCATGTGCGTGAGCCATCCTGGACATCCAGCTCAGTCGAGCCTTTGGATGACTGCAGCCCTGGCCAACATCTGACAGCAGTCAACTGCGTGAGCAACTCAAGTGAGAACTGCCCAGGTGAGCCCTTCCTGAACAGCTAACCCACAAAACTATAAGCAAAACAAAATGGTTGTTATATGGGAAAAGAATCTAAAAAAGAGTAGATATATGTATAACTGATTCACTTTGCTGTACAGCAGAAACTCACACAACACTGTAAATCAACTATACTCCAAAAATAAATAAATAAAACAATATGGTTGTTTTCGGCGGCTAAATTTTAGGGTGATTTGTTATGTGACAAAAGTAACTGGAACAATCCTGACTGATATAGCTTTTTGGGGGTACTGTTTAATTGTTGGGGGTAATCTTCTCCAAGGGGCCATGCTGCTTGCCAGTTTATTCCCAGTCCCTTTTGCAAGTTCTCACGTTAACAGCAGCATCAACATTTGTTAAACATCTTATCATCCCTGATATTGACCAAGTCCTCTTAAGAGAGCAAGGCAAATATAGTTTCCTACAATGTCAAGAAAAAACAGTTGAGGATCAGGAAGCACTTTCACTCCCGTGTGCCCCTGGCTCAGCTTTCTCTGTATATCCCAAGTGCCCTCAAAGCCACAGCCCACTGCCAGCCCCTCCAGGAAGCCCTCCTCCCTACGAAACACTGAATCATGCCACAGCTTTTATGCTCTATTAAGCTTATTTCAGTCTCTGTCATAATGCAGCTAGCTGTTTATGTGTCAGGACAGATTGCATTATAAATTACTGCTTAGGAAAGAGCAAGACCCCAAGCTCGGATGTGAGCCAGATGTGAACTTAGCAGATTCTTCAAACCAGCCCCCAGCATCCCTGAGCCTTCTCAGAGAAGGGCTGGGAGAATGATGGAATAAAATTGGAGGAGAAATTCTTCCACTACCATCTGAGCACTTTTGAGCTAATTATGCATTACATGGAAATAAGTTAATTATTAGAACTTGGTGTTCAAAGCTCAAATGGCTATGACCTGAAAAGGTCAAGTGAAACATAAGACAGACAAGAAAACGTGTCCACTTTGACACCTGACATCACAGCAAAACTCTACTATAATGGGGCTTTTGTTAGACAGTCCTGTGTACGGAATTCCCTATGGTATTAGGGTACTGCTCTGTCCACCCCCGTCCCCAACGCAAACCAGGCAGCATAATTGGGTTGCTGTACCTTGTAACCAGCTTGCCATCCATGGCAATGTGCTTACCAAATTCATCTAGGCTGTAGTCTTGTCCTCCATATCTGATTCTACTTCCGTCTTCAGAAAGGACAGGTGGTGGGAAGCCTTTGAATCTGGCTACATTTTGAAGCAACTGTGTTGGTTTCAATTGATCTCGCCAGGTGTTTACTCCAGAACTGTGAATAATATCCCACACCCGGAGTTACCGCAGGGCACACAAGGTCTGCTTGGATTCATACACACACATACTTATAGGTGCTCTCATGTTAACGGGGGAGCAGGGAATGTGCTCTACACGTTGGCTTTTGCCTAGAAATCTATTTAGGTTTTAGAGACCTAAAATCCACAATCATTTTGGCCTCAGCCAATTGGTACTCCCCCCCGCCCCTCAGTTTCCTCCTCTGTAAAAAATGAGTTTGACTGAGATCGCTGTAATCACAATAGGCAAACTTATAAATTAGAAATCACAAGCTATATCTCATTCAATACTACAGAAAGGCACTGTTTAGCACTCAGGGAAAGAGGGACATCACAGAATTGATCAGTTTGGAGTGAGGGGCAGGGAATTCCTGCCATCAAACATTGCCAGCTCTTGGTCCTGGGCATCAAGGAGGGAAGGGGCTCAAAGAATGGGAGAGTGGAGACCGGTTCTCCAGGGGCTGCTACCTGCGCCATCTCCACAGAGCACTGCACTGCTCCAGGGGCCAGCGTTGTACACAGACGCCAATGTAAATGGGCAATGCTATGGTCCTGATTCTCTGTAAGATGATTCTATTATCAACAACAGTATCTACCTGACTCAAAGGAGCAGGGGCTCGGTTAAGACAGGCCCTGAGGTGGAGCGCCAGAGCTTCCCCAGGTATTAACGTTAGATGGAGCAAACTGTCAACACACACTTACACACAGTACTGCTCAGGAATGCCGCAGTGGGACCCAAATCGGGAAAGGAATCGGTTTTCCAGGTCAATAATCGTTTCTCCTACTTTTTCATCACGGGTAAAGGTGTCGTAATCATAGACAGAAATTTTCAGGTCTTTTTCTTGAGGTAAGTAGCAGCTCAGTTCATACATTCTGAATAAACAAATGCGAGGTTAGAATCGCCATGATCCCACCCGGGCGTCTCACACAAACCAGGGCTCTGCACAAAGACTCCCCGGGCTGGGGCCGGGGCTGCAGGAGGAGGACGGCGCGGCCGGGCTAACGAGGTGGGTGGCGGCAGGCAGGGGTGCTTGATTAAGTAGTGCACATTAGTAATGAGAGCAACAGATTGTACACTTGCTCAGGAGAAGATCCGGGGCTTTAAATGCCTAACGAGAATCCCAGCTTTGCTGCTCACTAGCTGCGGGACCCTAGGCTAGCTACTTAACCTCTCTGTGCTCAGTTTTCTCATCTGTAAAATGGTGATAATAATCCCTACCATCCCATGTTGTTACAAGGGTCAAGGGAAGAAATGTTTAGAAAGCATTTGGTATGAGTGCATTGCTCAAAACCCAATAGCTATAACAGTAATAATAATAAATTATTATAAATTATATAATAATTATTAATAATCATAATATTATTAGCATATATGCCTATTATCTGGGCACCCAGCCATCTCTACCCAGCTGGGAGATTAGTACGGCACAAGCACCCTGATTTATAGCCCCCGTATCTGGGCCCCTACTATGTTCCCTTCTCTGCCTCAACAGAGACCACTACCCCATGGAACACCCTGGACTCACCCCACAGGAGCATGAGGGCCTGGAGGGGGGAAGTGGAAGGCTGCCAAGAAGGCTCCCTCCCTCCTCCCAGGCCCTCTAGCTCTGCCACTGATTTGTGAAGACTTTTCTATAGTATCTGTATTAAAATGCAGGGCTTCCCTGGTGGCGCAGTGGTTGCGCGTCCGCCTGCCGATGCAGGGGACACGGGTTCGCGCCCCGGTCTGGGAGGATCCCACATGCCGCGGAGCGGCTGGGCCCGTGAGCCATGGCCGCTGAGCCTGCGCGTCCGGAGCCTGTGCTCC
>NC_041233.1:51423048-51481164 GCF_002837175.3 Physeter macrocephalus
GCAACGGGAGAGGCCACAACAGTGAGAGGCCCACGTACCGAAAAAATAAATAAATAAATAAAATAAAATGCAAACACTTCTGAGAGAACGATAATCAAACAGTAATTTCTGTGGTAGGTGAGCAATATGGCGCCAGTTCCGAGACGGTGATAACTGTACAGCATAAGCTCCAGATGGGTGGGGTTTGGTTCTGTATCTGCACACAGAGGGGTGAGTCCCATAGTAGGTGCTCAATAAACTTTGTGGACAGAAAACTGTGAGAGGCCTCTTGCATCTCTCCTCTCTCACTGTGCCTCCACTCCTCCTCCTGTCACTGTGGTGTGTGGACCGGTTCTTGCCCAAAGAGCCAGGAGTATTAATCTCTTGAACAGAAGGGTATGTGTCAGTGGGGCTCTGGAGACAAGCTTCTAGGGTATCTCCTAGATACATCTCAGTGACTTCTCCAGACTGCTGCAGCCAGGCGGGGTCCTGCAGGAGGAAGGCGGCCCAGGATAGAAGGTGCTGGAGTCATGGCCACACCTGAAGCACCATATCCACACGAGCCCCCAAATTCCATTACTGGATTCCAAGGGACAGGTAATATGTGTCCCTTGAGAAAAAGAATTCTTTGCTCAAATAAGTTTGAGAACCACTTCTGGTGTTCCTCTGGGCAAACTGAAGGTTCTGAGAAGTCCTGCAGTTATCTTTTTAACCCAAGCCTCTTGGTTTGATGAAGGAATACGTCTTTCCTTAGAACACAATTAACATCTTCTGGCAGACTGACATCCCACTGAATGTTATGGGCTAACAATGCTGAACAGTGGCCGAGCACGTAGGAAAGGTTGCTCCTTCCTGAATTCCTTTCACGGAATCCCTGAGGGTCTCCGCTGAGAAGAACGTCACCCTGGAGAAGACTGAGGCCAGGGACCGCAGCCGTGGGAAGGGTTGCAGAGCCGCGTCTCCCTGGCTCCACCCTGCTGGGCGGGGCGATGTCTGCACGTTCACCAGATGGCGATTGGTCGTGTGGAGGCTGACGGCATCACTTCCTAACGGGGTGGCTCCAAGCTAGACTTTTCCTGCCACTTAATTAAGCTTGTGCTTGTCTCTTCCGAGATGAGGGATTCAGCCAGGGCCGCCTTTCTCCCGTTAAAGCTGGCTTTCCCTGCTTCCCTGCCTCCCTCGCATGGAGCCCTCCTTCCTGCCCTGCGTGCCTTTTCCTGTCTAGACCTCAGGGCTGGATCAGGGGAAGAAAAGGAAAACAATCATATTGCCCTGCCAGAGGATTACTTCCACTGCCTGGCCCTGGCACGCGGCCCCGGGGTGTGCAGCAAAGAGGGTGTGCATGTGCGCGCGTGCACACGCACGTACACACAAGAGAGGGAAGGATTGCATAAGGGCACCCACCAACAAACGCGAGTAGAGAAGAAGCGGATGGGCAAGGATAGTAAAGCCAGAAATTAAAATACAGGCACACGTCAAATAAGAACAAAGTGTTCTCCTTCTCGGCAGGGTTCTAGGGGAAAATAACACTATTTTTACAAATGTTTTGTGCAAAGAACATTTTTCTACAGGTGATGGCTTGGCCCGGAATATGAAACATTACCAAGGGTGCTGGAAAAGCCTGGGGCTTGGTCAGGAATTTCTACCTAAGTCTTGGCTGCCCGGTGCACCAGCTCCGTGGACACAGCTCTGGTGCCCTGTTTCTGTCACCTGCAAAGCGGGGCCGTTTCTCCCTGCCCTGTCAGCTGCCGGGTTTGACACTGAGGTGAAAATCAGATGGTGGGGGCCGTGCAGACGCTGCATTCGGGTGGCGTGGGCGTGAGTGTCGGCTCTGCTGCTCAGCAGTGGAGTGAGTTGGTGCTGACTCCCTCCGTGCCTCCGTTTCCTCTGTTGTCAGGTGAGGGTAGCCCCTCAGAGTGGTGAGATTTTTGAGATGTTCTCTATGAAGGCCTCGACATAGTGCACATCCACAGTAAAAGCTCAGCAAATAGTAGCTATTATAAAATGTGGAAGTAGTTTATAGCTGAAAAAATCCGGTCCTCTTTAGAGGTCACTTGGGTGCACCTTACCCTTCAGAAGGTTCTGATGAGATCAGTGTAACAGTCCAGAACAGATGTAAAATGGCAATGATGAAGACTGTAATGCTATTTCAAGAATCTTTGGGGGACTTCCCTGGTGGCGCAGTGGTTAAGAATCTGCCTGCCAATGCAGGGGACACGGGTTCGTGCCTTGGTCCAGGAAGATCCCACATGCCGTGGAGCAACTAAGCCTGTGCGCCACAACTACTAGGCTGTGCCCTAGAGCCCGCGAGCCACAACTACTGAGCCCGCAGTGGTTAAGAATCTGCCTGCCAATGCAGGGGACACGGGTTCGTGCCTTGGTCCAGGAAGATCCCACATGCCGTGGAGCAACTAAGCCTGTGCGCCACAACTACTAGGCTGTGCCCTAGAGCCCGCGAGCCACAACTACTGAGCCCGCGCACCACAACTACGGACCCTGCGCTCTAGAGCCCGCGAGCCACAACTACTGAGCCCGTGCACCACAACTACTGAGCCTGCGCCCTAGAGCCCGCGAGCCACAACTACTGAGCCCGCGTGCCACAACTACTGAGCCCGCGTGCCACAACTACTGAGGCTGTACTCTGGAGCCCATGAGCCACAACTACTGAAGCCCACGTGCCTAGAGCCCATGCTCCACAGCGAGAAGCCACTGCAATGAGAAGCCCGCCCACCACAACAAAGAGTAGCCCCCACTCGCTGCAACTAGAGAAAGCCCACGTGCTGCAATGAAGACCGAACACAGCCATAAAGAAAATCTTCGGGAACAGAAGACAGGGAGCAGGACATCTGACCCCATCACTTTCTGCTGCCTTCTCAGTTTTGGTAACTGAGTCAGTAACACATATACTGGCTCAAAGTGGTGGAGTCAAAGCATCCCAGAAAAGAGAGCTCAGCAGGATCGGGGAGTGAGAACCACCTGTCACAACACATGTCACTGCCTACCCTTCTTGTCTAGAAGCCACAAACCCTCCGGACTCCTGGGCCTCATTACCCGCCCCCCGCCCCTCCAGGTCTTACAGCAAATCTCTCAGACTTGGTTTAGTTTTCTTCACGGTACTTTTCACTTCCACAAATTTCTTGTATTTGTGCATTTACGTATTTATTACCTGCCCCACCGACTCGGATATTTGAATAGTTCACAGACATAGTTTCACAGCTTCCGGGCCTAGAGCAGAGCCTAGCACCCACTGCATCCTTAGCACAGAGGCCAAGAAGAAAAGAACCACAGAAAAGCGTTAGGAAATGCCCCTTACCTGCCGAACACCGGGTTGAGAGTGTTGGCGATGTAGTGGTCTCGATCTTCCATTACTTTTTTGCCCAGTGTTATTTTTATATAAGGGTCACACTGTGGGGACAAAACAGACAGCAGGTTATGTCACCATGGGGTGCCATTTCAAGGCAGTGTCTGGGACAGACTCAGGTGTGACTCTACACCCGCTCCCCCCCTGATGAGAAGGGGTAGCCTCAGACCAGGTCTGGGCAATGCTCCCTCTTGGCGCCATGCAGCCAGCGCACCTTTGGAGGAGAGGCAGTGGCCGGGAGCAGTGACAAAGCAATTCTCCTCCGAGGTCACCCAGAGGCTCCAAAGCCCCTTCAAGCTCTGAGATAAATCCCCACTGGGACAATCCTCCTGAACAGATTGTTTTGATAGAGTATCTTTCCCCTTGTGAGATAACAGAGCCCAGTTAAGAAAGAACATGACAATTACTGTGGCTGATGACTGATATTATGTTGCTATAGGAGAAGGCTCCACGCCCAAACTCTTACCAGGCCATTGTTGTCCTGGGGCTGGAGCTCTAAGCCTCGAACAATGTAAATCCTAACCGTGCATTCCTGTGGGACACTGTCAGGTAGTTCCCGAAACTGCCGGGGAGGGGCCGGCACGCTGGGGTCATCCGACAGGGGGTAGATTCTGAAGGAGCCCTAGGAGAGAGATACACAGATGTACTCGCAGGACCTTGGGCGATCAGGTCAGAGGGCTTGGGGCAGTGTCCTTTCCCCCAGGACACTGGGAGCAGCCACAGGGGCTGTGGGATTGGGGGATGAAGGGCTGCCTTTTGTGAAAAAAATAGCTATGGTGTGCTTTGCAAGTTTCCAGTGGGGAAAGTGAGTGATGATAAAGTAATTACTTAATAGATCACAGGGGAGAAGAAAGGGCAGGGCAGAGGGAGGGAGGCCTGGCAAAAACCTAGGCAAGACATGGAGGTGGCCTGGACCAGTATGCTGGCAAAGGAGGTGATGAGGAGTGAAATTCTGCACATTTTTTGAAGATAGGAATAAAAATGATTATTTTTTAAACCCAATAAAGTATAAAGGGTGATTCCCCTTTTTTTCTGCATCACCCCTGTAAACCTTCCTTCCATCCACTCCCAGGCAAACTCCCGTTCATCCCTCAAGTCTCAGCTGAAAAGTGTCACTTCTTCCAGGAAACCTCCCTGATTGCCCCTGGGTTGGATAGGTTTCCTAACACTCTCTTCTGACCCCACACTCACCCCTATGGCAGCACTGACCTCTGCGTCGTCACTGTCTATTTATTGTCTATATTCGTCACTAGACTGTGAGCTTCCTGAGGGAGGGAAATATTTCTTGTTTATCACTCCATCTCCAGGACCTAACACAGGGCTGGGCATGAAGCAGGGACACAATAAGCAGTTTCTGAATGAGTGAGCCATCAGGCCAGCTTGAGAGGCCTTATATTTTATCTTGAAACCAGCTTATGTACAAGAGAAAGCACTAAAGTTGGATTCAGAACACGTGGGTCTTAGTTCCAGCTACTTTCACTCAGTAAAGCAGCATGATGTAAGCACCTACCATGTGCCAGGTACTGGGGGCCAAAAAATGAACTCAAGGAATCCAGTCTGGCTCAGGGGTGTTAAATAGGTTTGACTCTCGTGCTATCTTTGATGGCTTGGTGGAAAGCTATAATGAGAAGGATTTTGAAACCACATGTAGGGTAAAATGGTCTGATCGATTAGCAATGTCTGCTATTGGAAAGGATTAGGAAGTAACAGCACATCTGCCACGGATTTGCCAACTGTGGTTGGAGCGAGGGGAAGTTGTGAAAGCAGATACTTACAATGTGAAAGGTACTTTAGTAGCAGCAGGGACCCAGGGAGCCTGGGGTAGGAGTGAGTCACCCTGCCAGGAGCAACCAGGGAACACTTCACAAAGAATGTAACATCGGAGCTGGCGCTTAAAAGAATGAGTAGGAGTCTGTCAGACCACAGACAGGGAAGGAAGGGCATCCAGGGAATGAAGAAGAACTTGTCCCAAAGCTCCAAGTTGTGAGAGGACAGGGTGTGTTTGGGGCTTGGAGAGGGTGCAGTGTCAGGAGAGACAAGAAGCTTGTGAAAGGCCAGCCCAACCCTCGGAAGGAGTTGAGACTTGACCCGGTGGAAACTCAAGCGATGTCTTTAAGCGGTCGAGAAACACGATCAGATTTGGTTGCGTGGAGGGTGGACTAGAGTGTGGATGAGAAGGGTGCAAGGACAATGGATTGGGAAAGTGCTGCACTGGTCCTGCTGAAAGCCTGGGAGGGGGTGGGGGACGTGTGTGTGTGTGTGTGTGTGTGTGTGTGTGTGTGTGAGGGTGGGAACTAGAGCTTAGAGAGGCTGACTCTACAGGATTCAAGGCTGGTTGGCATCAGCAGGGAGAAAGATACGGAGAATGGCTTTGAGTGTTCTGCCCCCGACCCCACTGTCCTCTTCCTCGTTAGCATTTTCTAGCATCCTTCAGATGTCAGAGGATATGTTCCTGACCCAGAGATTGGTTGTCCTTTATCCTAGGTCTATAAAGAAAATAAAGATGGATTTTAAACAGGACAGACACGCACATTTTACTCACCTTAAACTCTCCTACCACAGAAGGATCTTCATTCTCATCTGATTTGCCTCGATACAGCTTGAAAGTATCTGAGAAGTCTGTCAGGCCCTCAAATTCCATTACATCCTCTAGTTCACAGTCATATATCTGCAAACCATCAACAGATTCTTAATTTCTCATTAAAATACAGGTGGAATCCAAAATCAAAAAGACTGACAATACCAAATGGGCATGAGATGCGGATGGAGCACCAGAACTCTCACATTGCTGGCTGGAGTGCAGGATGATATGACCACTTTGGAAAAGTGTCTGGCAGTTTCTTATGAAGTTAAATATCCAGCTACTCTATGATGCAGAAGTTGTATTCCTAGGTATTCATCCAAGAGACATGAAAACATGTCCACATGGTATTAGAATGTCCATAGCAGCTTCATCATCAGGAGAATGGATAAACAAGTTGTGGTATATCCATACAATGGAATATGACTCAGCAATTAAAAGGGGCAAACTACTGATGCACAAGACAATATGATGGACCTGAAAACTACTGTGTTGGGCTAAAGAAGCCACACACACGCAAATATGTATTGTATGAGTCCACTTATTTGAAGTATAAAAAAAGGCAAAACCGATCTACGATGATGAAATCAAATCAGTTGTCTCTAAGAGGGTTGGAAGGTTGTGAGAAATTGAATGGAAAGGGGTACAAAGGAGTTTTCTGGGGTGATGGAAATGTTCTTTGCCTTGTTTTGGTTTATGTAGGTGTATATACAATTATCACAACTCACTGAATGGATTACTTTATTGTATGTAAATTATACCTCAATAAAAAGCTAGAAGAGGAGGAGGAGGAAGGAAGGAAGGAAAGAGGGAGGGAAGGAGGATGGACTGTGGGGCTGATCTGCCAGACTAGTTTATTTCTCTAAATAAGCCGTTCTTTACATGCTGGTGTTTCTCAAGCTGCATTGAGATGTTATGACAATCACATGAAAGAAAGATTTTTCCACATTCTGAAAAAATGAATAAAGAACTGGAAAACCCAAACCATTAACAGAAGGATCATCCAAAGCCAGACCGGCCTAGTCCAATAGCTTGTCTTCCTCCTAGACACACCGTTGTGATTGTACACGGCATACATGTAAAAGAATCAACTTCTCAGCTAGTGAAACTGATGCTTGTTTAGAGGACAGAATAAAGCATGTTGACATTTCATGCTTTTTTGCAAGAGCACCATGACTTTGAAGGTCTCCCTTGGTCAAACTGGACAATTGTTGGCCTAATTAGTGCGGTGCCAACCCATTCCCAACCTTCGGCCAGATGTCCCCAAGCCCTAAAGTGGCAGTCACATAACCATAAACCAACAGCTGTCCTCAAGCCCCGGGAATCTTGGCAAAGCCAAAATCCATCACAAGCGGGCTCCCCAGGAGGCCAGAGGTGCTCCTGGCCCCTCAGCCTCAGCACCCACCAGTGGACCTTTCAGTCTTTCACTCAGCTCCGCCTGTGGCCAGTTTTAACGCACGTCAGTCCCCCACCCACAGTAGCATAGGCCCAGGTACCTGGAGTTTGGGATAGCCTTTCTGAATATATTGTCCACATTTTTCATGTTCCCCTGTGGAAGCATAATATTTACTCCACCAGTCAATAACTTCTTCCTCCTAAAGAAAGACACATGAAAATGGAAAAATCTTTAGTGATGCCCTGGATTTCCAATCATTGCAAGAAAACTCATATGTAATAGACAAGAGAAACAGGTACTTCTGAACCTAAAAGAGGCGAGATTATATGACTCTTGTTTACATGCACCAAAGTATTCAGGATTCTTCTACCCAGAAGCTGGAGGTGAAATGATGATTGGCCAATGAAATGTGTTTGGCTTTAATGGCCACAGCTACACTAGATGATTTTCTTACATTCTATGGATACAATCTATTCATTTGTCTGTTTTTACTCTTTTATCCCCTTGACTTGATATTTACATATGCAGATAAATTAAAAGAAAACCTTCAGTATGTGTTTGCTATTTCATCCTCCAGTATGTGTTTTCCACTGTTTCATTTCCTTAGCCCTTTTAGCCAGCAATGCGTTGCAAAACAAAGCTCACTAAGCTAAGAGTGGGTAAAACTGGTTCTAGTTCAAGTTCCATCCTTTACGTTACAAGCCATACCCTTATGTTACAAGCCACACCACATCAGGTACGTTGTTTAACATCTCTGAGCATCATTTTCTTCATCCACTGACTAGGATAATAACACTACCTGTCCCCATCCATCTCATAGGACTGTTTTGTTTTGTTTTGTTCTTTGGCCACGCTGTGTGGCATGCGGGATGATCTTAGTTCCCCAAGATCCCCGACCAGGGATTGAACCCATGCCCCCTGCATTGGGAGCGTAGAGTCTTAACCAGTGGACCATCAGGGAAGTCTCTCATAGAGTTGTTCTCGACATCAAATAACATCATTAGGAGAAGGAGCTTTGAAAATTATAAAATGTGAAGCAAGAGTAGGGAGGCATCATGGTTTGTTTAGACCAGTGGCTCCCAACCTATTCTTGGAGATTCTAATTCAATCAGCGTGGGGTGAGACCTGGCATACAGGATGCTTTCAAAAGTTCCCCAGGTAACGTCGTGCAGCCAGAGTTCAGAATCCGGTGGTTCTTTGATTGGGCAGAAGGGACAGCATTTAGAATCACTTGTGCAACATTCTCAAACTGTAGAAGGCTGTAGTTTATCGAAGGCTACTATCAATTCCACTCAGATTTATAACAAGAATAGATCCCATCGGACCCACCCATGGCTTAATCTACCTAGGAAGAGTGAGCTTGCCCAAAATAGTGTGTCACCAGCAACACAGCCTCCTCTTCCATCTGGGAGAAAGGAAGAAGGAACACTCAAGAAAAGCTATTTCTTATTTGTATATGGTATATATATGTTTATACATACACCTTACAGTTATTTCCGCTTTATGGATCAGTAACCCAACCCTGGATTTAAAAAATTATTTATTTATTTATTTACGTATCAGCTACAGGCAGAAAATACATGAATCTTAAGTCTAGCAAAATGTGTATAATAGTTACCTTTTCTGTTAGCTGCCCATCACATATATATGGCAGGAAGAGGACAAACCATGTACAGGTCACACAGAGATGGAGACCCCATGGGCATTAGGTTCAATGAGAAAGAGAAAAGGAGACGTTATTGTCCGTCCATGCCTTATATTATCAACATTTTGATGGATTATTCAATTCAAGATGATCTCATAATTAAACACACTTTATTGGTTTCTTCTCTGAAATGTGCAAAAGAGTTACAAACAGTATTAAAATAAAAGGCTTGGAGGTAGCCACCCATGTCCCATGTTTTAATAGAGTTAGACAATCAATCTGTCCGCCAGCATAGTGATCACAAAGGAAGTGGGGTGGGGTGGAGGTGGGAATGAATACAGTTGCTCATCTTCCTGCCCCAAACCTTTTATTCCAGTTAGCTTCTAAAGTATATCCCCAACTTGGCCTAATTCTCATTCCTTCAAAAACTCCTGTCCCAAGATGTTTATGTCCAACATGACTGCAGCACCATCATGTAAGTATCTTTTCTTGATCTTTCCCCATGCCGACGATAAAGCACCAAATACATATCCATCCATAAATGGATGTCAAGTCTCTCATTGGCCAAACCCTCCCATTTGAGTTTCTGCATGGAGAATCCACCAGGAGATGAGAGAATGGACAGCTAGGATGCTGGGGCTTGACTTTTCTCTTGGTACCTGCTGGAACATCAGCCAAGCTCACCCTTACGGGCAGTTTGAAGAATTGCTACCTCCTAACTTCAAGTTCATTTCCACTGTGGGGGGACAGCGACTCCTCACTACAGGCACTTCCTGCAGGGAGTGCTGGGCGGCCACGGGGCTTCTGCAAGTGCCCCTCGGCATTTGCCGCATCGACTTTTGTTCAGCACACAGAAATGCCAAGAGAGGCAGAGAGACAGATAGATATAACAATTCTTTCTATTAGATTCATGTCAAAGCGAGATTAAAAGTTAAATCATCACAGCTGAATTGAGATTTTGGAGAGAGGAACTTGATGCCAAAAGTGTTTTCACATTCTGAATGGTTCCTGAATTCATATTTTTAGAGTCTGTTTATTTACATCTGTTCTCAGCTATTTGAAATCATTTCAAAGAAATGAATAGTTCATGATTGAAAAAGCGTTATTCAGAACAGATTACTGATGTTAAAATCTAGGATTAACATGGGAGAATTTATTCATGTCCGCTGCTCATTAGTTCACGTGGCAAAGTAGCTGAAGCAGCTAGAGTAACTTGCTTCATTATATCCAAAGGGCACAGAAGATTCTCCCCTGAAGCTTAAAATAATCACATTTGTTTAAAGATCGTCTTTCACTCCAAAATCTAGAAAGAATCTGAAAGGAGAGTTCAAGTCTTTAGACCGAGGTCCCCGCAGCCCCAGGCAGCTTCATGCATTTTCTTATCATACGTACATGCACTGTCGTTGGAGAAGCCATTTTGCTGAGTGCTGTTGACATACTGCTTAAGCACTGGAATTGGAAGGTAATTGTTGAAATGGCCATGTAGGAACGTCTGTGTTATCTGGCTAGCACTTAGCAATTTGTCCCCAGTGCTTATTTCCTGCTTTACTTGGGGTGGTGCTGAGCCCATCTGTTAAGAGCTCCCAGGGTCACCACAGGGTAGTGGTGTGAGTTTCTGTGAGCCCGAAACTGTCACCTGAAGCCACATTCTACAGCTCCCGTCAACAGCACAGTGTTGACCCATTCCCTCAATTTACCAATAAAAGGCTTGAATTGAGTTAGTGGTAATAGGTATTCATGTACACACACATGTACATGTAACACACGCATATCACATGCATGCATATATAATGCATGCATGCATGTATATCACATGCATGCACGTATATTACATGTATATGTAATCCAGGACATCAGCAAGCTTGTCATTGGCTCTTCCAAAGCTCAACTTTGCTCATTTTACTTTGCATAGATGAGTGCTATATTCCCCAAAGAATAGGTGGTATCAGATTTTTAGAGGCAATTCCAAATAGCCTTTCTTATCCACACAGTATACCTCCAGTAGGTGTTAGGAGAGCAGCTGAGTGGAAGTTATTTATAGTACATGAGAATGACTGATACTACCTTCCTCAGTCCTGCTAAGTTGCAACTTAAAATATGATGTAAACTCAGCTTTCACAATGTGTCCCTACAGTCGCCTCATCTGTTAACTACTGTTAAGAAATGAATGAGATTGGGGCATAGACTGGCTTTATTCTTCTTCTTGAGCCTCCATACCTGGGGCTACTGAGTATACAGAAGGCCCAAAGAAAAGCTGATTAACGATAGGAGGCAGGAAAGCTGGAGGCTGATTACAGAGCAGGATATTAAACTGGCTTTTTCCAGAGTTGTGAAAATGTACATAAAAGATCTTAAGTATATTATACTTAGCTTCGTCCTAGGCTACTACTGTTTTATTGGGAATATTTGGGGTTGTTTATAAAGTGAACACTGGTTTTGCACATTTGATATTGTCATTTCTGACTGTGGAGGATTCTCAGGGAATAGAATCAAACACACTGCTACACAATGCTGGCTGTAGAGCCCACATTTAGTATGGTCCAATTGTTGGTGAGTTTAATGCAGTGGGAAGAAAGTGGATTTCTTTAAAGGCACTGTTTATGGACATAACACATTAAAGTGCACTTTTCGGCCAGTTTGCACATTAAAACATGCTGTGAAAGTCCATCGTGAATGCCAACAGAAACGAGGAGATATTTGATGTTTTCTTTTTTCTGGGCTGGGAACTTTTTCCCTCTCCTTCTTGTCGAACTGGCTGGAATGGTTTTAACATAGGGTCCTGAGTGAGCATTTCCACCAATTTCTTGATTTGGAAAACCACAGTGAATATAAAAGTCGGGGATATCCCACACACTGACAAATAGGGTCATTAAAAATCCATGATACTTCTGTTTCATGTAGGGGAAAAAAACTGATGTGCTACGTGTATCCCTCTTCTGAATGTTGTGCTGCTGTGTATCTGCTCCTGAAATTTCTCTTTCTTGCAAATGATATCACTCCGACTGTCCACACTAAAGGTCCTCAGACCTGCCTACACATTAGAATCACTTGGGGAGATTTTAAAATTTAGTGTTGTCTAGATCCCTCTCCCTCATGGAGAGTGGAGCACGGGTCTCAGTATATTTTAAGTATCCTGGGTGACTGAGGGTAGAGGACATGAGTCTACACAATGTAACCGTAGCTACTGATGAGTGTAAGATTCAGGTTTTTTACCGTGATAAGCTGGTTTGTTATTTTATTTTAGTTGCACTGAATGGTTGTTTGACTGAATTCACCTAATGCTTAGATGCCTGGAAGATAAAACTGACATCATCCAATGATCAGTTCTGAAGCCTACCTTTGACGCCAGTAATGGTTTGGTGTCTTCTATTTCAACGACGACATCCCGACAGGGTGGGGCAGACAAAAAGGAGGCTGCAAGACAATTTCATAATCTAAGATACTTAACAAAAATATAGCGGTGAACATTCTACTCCAAGTTCAAGTTCAAGAGCCACACAGTGGAAGGTAGAGTTTGCTCCTGGATGAGACTTACTAAATGGAGAAGACCACGTCTGAATGTAGAAAAATAACCCAATTCATTGCTTTTCCCAAAATATGATACGGTTTTAGACACTTTTAAGGGGAATTTTATCGCCCATTTTTTTCTTTTATCTTAGACAATTAGCCCAATCCTGTACACAGGAAATACTGAAAAAAGAATTGTGTCAACACCTGTCTTTAGAGGATGTAGGAGTGAGGTCGGGGCAGTGGGGACTGGGGGGAGCTACACCAAAGGAGCTTCCTTTTCATGGAATCTGTTCTAAGACACAGAAAGGTAAAGCAGGGTGAATAGTTGCACATTTCAGGGCTGCAGTTGCAGTGGCTCATTCAGCTTGGTTCTCACAGTGTACATGGAGGGAAAAGGCACACATCCTGGCTTTAAATAATTCCCAGAATATTTGTGGCTCTGGATGTTGAGGTTAGAGCAAGGGCTCAGGAGCAGCCCCTGGGCTCACCAGGTTTGGTTCAGCTGAAGGGGGTGCTGAAGCCTCAGCCTGGGGTGGGGTGGGATGAGAGGTGCAGCTACCCTTTATGGAAGAAGGCATCAGGCAGCCAGACATTCAACAGGAGGGCAGAACTCAGACAGAACAAACTCTGCCAAGCCAAAAGAACTTTGTGTTTAACCCAGCATTTGATGTATAGGACATAAAGGAGGGAAAACACATGTTTTAGGCACCTACCATGTGCCAGGCAGTGGGCTAACCTGTTTACATACATGATCTCATTTAACCCCTCAAAAAATCCTGTAGAATATGCGCATATGTGGCATTATACCCATTACAGAGGTTAAAAAACAAGCAAACTGAGGCTAAGAGAAAGCAAGTCATTTGCTTCCAGTTAAACAATTAATCACAAGTGAAAGTAAGTAATCTAGGTCTGTCTGACCCCAAAGCTTGTGTTTTAACCATCATACCAGAGCCCAGAGCAAAGTAGGCCCTTAGTAAATGTCAGAGAAATGATCAGGGGAACACTGGGGAAGCAGAGGAGACTGACATTTATTAAGCATCTATGATATGCCAGTTGCTATGCTGTTGCTAGGTGGCACCTCCAGATCTATCAGAAGTCTCTAGGCTGCCAAGATAGCTCCCCTCCAACTCCCGACAACTGCAGCAACACAGAGGGACAGCCAGGTGGGCAGGCATGCCGGAACACAACTGCATGCAAGTTCCTTCCTATATTATCATTTCTGCACTTTACAATCCTCATGTAAACAAAGCCTCGGGGACAGGAGGAAAGTTATTCTGTGTGCTTCCAACATTAGGCCAACCAAGTACATTCCTCAACTCTTACCTCAGTTTGGTTTTAAGAAACTATCAGATTGATCTAAAATAACAGACTCTGGCCTTGGGAACACTGCTCCCCATACACCTTAAGGATTTTCCTTTTCAGGGGCTTTCTGAAGCCTTGACCTGTTTGGTTTTAAGAAACTATCAGATTGATCTAAAATAACAGATTCTGGCCTTGGGAACACTGCTCCCCATACACCTTAAGGATTTTCCTTTTCAGGGGCTTTCTGAAGCCTTGACCTCGCTTCACACTAACTACAAAGTATCATGCCTGCAGTTACATTAATCCTTGATGTTATAAAAATGTTGCTGTTTTAGGCACCATCAACTCAGCACAAAAATGCTTTGCATGGGAAATGTATGGATAAACACATGTAGGGTTTTGCTCAAGTGTGACTGTGAATTTTTTTCTCTCTTCTCTGAATCAGGGATACAGGATGCTCAGACCCACATAGCAGATGAGCTTCAGAGGTTCTGTAAAATCAATACCAAACCTTATGGAAGATTAAACAGAACTGGTTAGCAGAACAGCTCTCAAATAGAAGACATCTGTTTCAGTTTGGAGGCTACCAACGATCAGATGAATGGGTGTCAATTCTCCACTGGGCTTAATCTCGTGAGCCTAGGGGCTCTGGGATCTTGTTCACGGACGGAACCCAGTCCCCAGCCCCTAACAGTCTCTGACACATGGTAAATTAAAAAACAAGTAATTCTTGAATAAACAAGAGCAAAATGCTATTCATTAGTTATTATTTAGTATAGAACTCAAAAGTAAGTATTATACCCTGCTCTATCACTTATTAATTATGTGACCCAAGGCCAGGAATTTAAACTCAAGCAGGTGTTATTTTTTCTTCGATAGATAACAATGAAATCATATTTTTCAAATTATATCACAACAATGTTGTGATGCATTAATGAGGCAGGACAATAGATGGAAAGCAATTTAAAATAAAAATCCCCCACTCCTTCAGTGCTTATGGAGGGGCCCCTGTATTTCCCCATCAAAATATTTATCACAGGACTTCCCTGGTGGCGCAGTGGTTAAGGATCAGCCTGCCAATGCAGGGGACACAGGTTCGATCCCTGGTCCGGGAAGATCCCACATGCCGCAGAGCAACTAAGCCCGTGCGCACAACTACTGAGCCTGCGTTCTAGAGCCCGCAAGCCACAACTACTGAGCCCGCGTGCCACAACTACTGAAGCCCGCACACGCCTAGAGCCCGTGCTCTGCAACAAGAGAAGCCACTGCAATGAGAAGCCCACGCACCGCAACGAAGAGTAGCCCCCGCTCGCTGCAACTACAGAAAGCCCACGCGCAGCAATGAAGACCCAGCGCAGCCAAAAGTAAATAAATAAATACATTTATTTTAAAAAAAACTTATCACAGCAAACTTCAATCACCCATTGTCTTGCCTTCTCTGCTGGATGATACAAAAAAGAATGTTCATCCAGGAGCAGGACAATTCAGAAAGTAATAGCTTGAGCATTGGGCCCCCTCAAACAAGGCCAGGATTCAAGGGTAGCTCTGCCACTTACTAACTATATTACCTTGGGAAAGTTACATAGCGTGCTGTGAATCAAACTGTTTCCTCATCTGCAAAATCTGGACAATGAGTACTTACTTTGAGAATTTGTAAAGATTAAATCAACTCAACATGAAAAGTCCCAAGATGCTATTTAGAGACTTGCATTTACCTTTTAGCTGTGGCACGATGTCCTCCTTTCCTGCATAAGGGTCGCAGCGAAAGCGGTCCAGGCGGTCAATGGTGCACTGGCCCACAACGGGCTTGCGCCCAAACTGCCGGTGGTCGATGACCTTGATCACCAGCGGAGGCATGTACAATTCCTCCTTGGGCAAGAACTGGGGGTCACAGAGGTAGGTGTCACTTTTCTGTTTAAGACCTCACAAGGGCAACTTTGCCAATTAACTCCCCCAAAGGGACCAACCCAGGCTCTTTCTGCCCATTTGGTGTCGCCCCTGGGACCCACAGCGAGCAGTTCAGTAATGTACATGCCAGGCAAGCAGACTGGAGCTGAAGGGCCTGAGCTCCGAGCCGGGATCAAACCCTGGCTCTGCCACCGACAGCTGCATGATCTTAGGGAACTCTCCTCTGTCCCAGTGATCTCCTTAATAAGAGTAGGGGTGTTGAATTAATATATGTGAAGTGCTTAGCACTGTACCTTAGCACCTGGCTCTGCTCTGTAACAGGATGTGAAGTCAGCATTTAGTTAGAATTAGTTAAAATTTAGATCGAGATAAAACTGAACCTTCACGGGAGATAACTGTGGCTTGGGAGTCTTTCAGCCCCGGAAGTTCAGTGCCAACATGGGATGCTCATTCCTCCTCCATGCCTCCTGGTTCCTCTATATGGAATTTGGTAGCCTTGGTGACATTGTCTGATTGGGGAATCACGGGCTGGTCTCGGGTCTGCCTGGTGCGTGGTTCAGATGATTTCCACCTTCGTCTTCACACAGGAGTAGAAGCTGGGATCAACTGAGTGGCTTTCCTCAGCTCTGCTGACTGAGGCTAGATTCCAGGCTAGAGCTTGGGAGGTGGGGAAGGGGCTGGGGACGGAACAAGGATGGGTGGAGTGGCCCAGGGATCACTCTGGGATTCTGGCTCGGAGCTTCCAAGTGGCGATCATCTGTAGCATCGCAAGGGGAAAAGTATTGGCTTTGAAGTTGGAGGGACCTTAAGTCCAGACTCTGGCCACCCACTTGCTAGCTGTGTCCCCTTCTGTAAATCACTTAACATCTCCGTTTCCTCCAAAGCACGCATGAGAGGTGAAAATGCCTGCCGTGCAGGATTGGAGACTTAATGCAGGGAGTGTGAATGCAGCCAGCACCGAGCTCTGTGTAGCTACTGCTGCAATCTCGACAGAGTCACTGCAGCACAACACGCGGGGCCTGGCACTCACTACGGAACTTGCATAAGGCGGTTCCCTTCTCCAGGCCTCAGCTGCCTCATCTGTAATTGGAGAAGGTAAGCTCCAAGACCCTACAGTTCAAGAGTGGTGTGCTGGAGGCCCCGACTGGGGTGGGGAAAGAAATGGGAAGGTTCTGGACCTTCCACCCCATTAAACTGAAGAAATGCCTTTATCTCTTAACGCTTTGTATAGTAGAGTAAAAAATAAAGATTTTTTTTCTTTTTAAAAAGTTAAGGATTTAACTGCTTTAAAAATGGAAAGACGGAGTAACCTCTTCTTGCTCCAAAGTGTTATAGGGTCTATGATGGAGGACTGTGAACCAGATCTGAGGCTGCTGCCCTTCTAATAACCAGAGGGTAACTTTGATGGAACAAAGTGGCACCATCCCAGGGACACCTGGAGGCAGGGCACAGTCATGGGCTCTTAGGACATGGCCCCATCACCCCGCAGCTGCCCTTCCCCAGCCAGCCAGTCACTATCCAGAGGGTTCTGGTCCACGTACACCTGCAGGGCCTGGGGGTTAATATTCTGCTCTCAGGGGATTGACCAAGAGCCTGTTACAGAGAGCTGACTAGATGGAAAGTTTATTGGAGAAATACATTAGTATTGCTCATAGATACTTCTGTGTCACTGGGGTTGTTTGAAGCTTTAAGAAACCATCACTACAGTGTGAGAATCTAAGGGGGAAAAGTCACTGACAAGCTGTCTGCAAGACAGGGTTTTCTATGTGTTGTCAGACTGGAAATATATAAACTACAGACTTTGGAAATATATATATATATATATATATTTATATAAAATATGTGTGTGATTTGTATATATTCATTTTCAAGTACAATTCAGCTATTCAACAGACATGAACTATTACGGAGTCTTGATACAGTACCACTTTCATGAAGAGAACAGAACTTGGGAAGTTGGGCGTCTTCTTCAGGTTTTTGATCACCACTGATTCTACCCTTTCCCCTCCACACTCCACAATGAGACTCGGGGAGGTGACAGAAGCCATCTGGTAGTTTTTCATATTTCTTAAGCCCCAAGCTAGAATCTAAGAAAACAATGTAAAGAGAAGGGAAGGAAACCCAGCATATTAAAAATAATATTCAAAAGGAAAAATCCTGTCTTAATAACTGGTAAATTCTTTAAGACTGACTTGTACAGATTTGCCTCACATCTCTGAGAATGTCACTCTAGAGAACCTGGAGGTCATACAGAGAAAGCGGTTTTGCCCATTTACCTCTCCTACCTGAGCCGCTAAAAAGCAGAGGGGATAAGGGTGCAGGGGTCAAATCCTGGCTGCGCCATATCACAGCTCTGAGAACTCTGGCCAGTTAGTAACCTCTCTATCTCATCTGCAGACGGGGCTGAGAGCATTACCTATCATGGGTTATTCTGAGGCTCAAGTGTAAACTTCTTAACACAGTGACTGACATGCAGGCACTAAGTAAAAAATAAGAGCTGTTGTTTAAAGTCATCTGCCTCAGTCTTAGCAAGACTCCAAGAACGGAAATCTCCAGGTAACAGCTGCTTGACTGGACAGAGGGAGAGCCCTCAGTAGTAGGCAGGACGCTGTCCGTCAGGCTCCTTCCGTCTATATCTGCTCTGTCTGACATGTCACCATTTCTCATTCCTCCCTTCCCTCCCTATACCTCCCTCTGAGGTCCCCTTTTCTCTGCACACAAAGACACGCTGCTCTGAGTCCGTCTCCTGTCTCCCAGTTCTCCAGTTGACACGGGAAACTTAGAAATCCACTGGCTCCCAGTAAATGGGAATTCTAGATTCCCTCAGGAATGTTGGGATTGACTTGTTTTTATTGCTTTGACAAGCATTCTATTTCCATGAATATTTCAATTTTTTAGACAAATTCTATAGGAAATTGGAGACAGCAAGAGAAGATGCAGCAAGATTCCATTCCTATACGAAAGATTCCACTTCTATAGCCACATCCATTTGAGTTGATCAATAAAACAGAGTGAGCAGCATACCTCAACAGCAGTGAGCTGAACCACAGGCCTGATGCCCTGGGGGACCATGTACAGATTTGGTGCCCTTTGCGAGGGAAGAATGGGAAGGTTGGAGCCATCCTGTGAAACAAACATGGAAATGTCAATGCCTCCCTTTAGTTCAAGTAAATAGTGCCTGGAGTTGTTAACAAGTGATTTGGTTGGCTACTCTGAAAAAATATATGAGTGAGAACTCAGTAAGTACCTTGTGCCTCAGGATCAGCTCTGCAGTTACAAGGACATCCCCACAGGTTTTGTCTCCATTCATTACGGGGTACCAGAGAAGTTTGGGTGTGATGTCCATTTCTGAGTTTAGTTTCACCAGAGGAGAGCACATGCTTCGTCCTAAAAACTCATCTTTGCCCTAGAGAAACAAGCAATCCTTAAATTCCCCGACAAACATCCCTATAAATCTCCATCATTCCCCTGGCCATCTTAGAAATTCTCAATTACCTACCACTTGGTCATTGTCAAAAAGTTCAATGACAACCTGGGGTGGGTTCTGTAGGACTGTTTGGGGTTCCCCATAAATTTCAATTTCATCAAATATAATCGTTTGGTCCCATGTAGGATTCAGGGTTGAGTGGATGATCTCGGTGGTTTTACTTCGATGAAGGAAGGAGACATGAGCGTATGGATCTAAAACAGAAAAAAAGAGTAACAGTGGGGGCCATGGCTGAAGTCTGAAATGGTAAAACTCCTGGAAGAAAATACAGGGGTAGGCTCCTTGACACTGGCTTGGCTATGGTTTTTTGAATTTGACACCAAAAGCAAAGGCAGCAAAAGCAAAAATAAACAAGTGGGACAACATCAAACGTAAAAAGGTTCTGTGCAGCAAAGTAAACCACCAAAGAAATGAAAGCCAACCTATAGATGAATACAGAAAAAAATATAGATAGGTGGATACAAACTATGAAATATAATTCCGCTTTAAAAAAGAAGGAAATTTTGCCATTTGTGACAACCTGGATGAACCTAGAGGGCATTCTGCTAAGTGAATAAGCCAGACAGTGAAACACAAATACTCCATGGTATCACTTATATGTGAAACAAACAAAAAAAGTCAAACTCATAGAAACAGGCGGTAGAATGGTGCTGTCAGGGTGCCTGGGGGCAGGGGAAATGGAGAGAAGTTAGTGAAAGGGTATAAATTTCACCTACAAGATGAATAAGGTCTGAGGATCTAATGTATAACATGGTGACTGCAGCTAACACTGTATGGTATAATTTGAATTTGCTAAGAAAGTAGAACTTAAGTGTTCTCACACACTCACAAAACAGGTAAATATGGGAGACGATGAATGTTGTGGAAATCCTTCCACAATGTGTACATATATCAAATCACCACGTTGTACACTTTAAATATATGACAACTATATTTGTCAACTATATCTCAATAAAGCTGAAAAAAGATAAGGAAAAAAAAAAAAGAAGTAATCCATTTCCCCTGCATGCTAAATAATTTCACCAAACCTTTTTGCAACTGCTTGGGAGCTGACCTGTCTGAGCAATACCCTGCTGTCTAACTTGAAACTTTTGCATAAGCTAAAAGGGTGCTTGGCTTTTAGCATTGCAGCAGCTTATGAATGGGATTCCTTGCTTTTGTCCTGATGATGTATCTTTTATCTCAAACCGCAAGGAATGTGCTTAGAGTTTTATGCAACTTCAGTCGAGAAACTAACTTTGACTTTCAATGATTGAGTGCCCCCTGGTGGTGAATATTCAAAAATGCCTTCAAAAACCATTTTGGTGATGTGTATTACAGAGATAACCTTGAGTCTGCTTTAATTTGTGAGAAAAGGAAACCATTCACATATGTTGGTTAATATTAGTGCTCGGAACATACCTCACAACTGATGTAAGCATGCTGGAGTGTCAGGTAACTGCTCTTAGAGCTGTTTCCATAGCAGCCCCAGGGAAGCTCTGATGGCCTTCAGGTCCTGAAGTAGCATGCTCCCCCTATAGCCCAGGGAGCCCAGGAACTATTCGTGGTCCCACTAGCAACAGCACAAATCCCCCAGCAGCAGGCGCCCAGAACCTTCCTCTTAGAACCAGTCCAAAGGCAACAAAAGCAGCTGGGGTGTCAGTGTGAGGGGTGATGAAGCCTCATGGTTTGATGGTGCTGGGAATTGGGGAGCAGGCAGCAGAGGAGGTCAAGATGGACTCCAAAGTAGGGGAATGGGTGATCTGGTGATCTTTTTGTCAACTTAAGAGAGCTACAAAAAATATATATATAAAGGTGAGGACTTACCAATTAACCCAAGAGCCCAGGGGTAAAAACACAGCTATAAACAGAAAGCAGAAACTGCTTTTCTTAAGGTGTTTTTTTAATCACTTAATCAATTAATGATTATTAATATTAAAAGACCATGACTCTTCTCCAGCACTCAGCAACCATGCTCAGCATACTCAGCAAGTATCTAATGACTGAGCAATTGACTTCATGCATATCAAACTACTCTCAATACAGAAAGGCTTTTTGTTGTTGTGAGAAATAACTCAAAGCATCCACTTGATGAAAAGTAGAATCAAGCTAGCCTGCTGTGTTGCTGTGTAGTAACATGTGAGATGGAGACTTTTTCCATTTACCTGAAAAGCTATCCTTGTCTAGAGCCATGAGGTTTCTGGCTTGATAGATATAGCAACGCAGATGGTAAATGTAGACTCCTAAAAAGAACAGGATGGAGGTTACTTACAAGAAACAGAACACTGTATTTCTATTTGGAGATAATATATGTTTCAGATAAATGGGTTACCCAAATCTATTTCCCCACGGTAAAGAACACATATACACTGGTGATGACATTTCTTCCCATAGTAGTTCTGTCTCCTGCAAAATGAAACTTATTTAAAAAGTACTACAGGAGGGCTTCCCTGGTGGCGCAGTGGCTGGGAGTCCGCCTGCCGATGCAGGGGACGCGGGTTCGTGACCCGGTCCGGGAGGATCCCACATGCCGCAGAGCCTGCACGTCCGGAGCCTGTGCTCATCAGCGGGAAAGGCCACAGCAGTGAGAGGCCCGCGTACCGCAAAAAAAAAAAAAAAGAAAAGTACTACAGGAAGCTCAATGCAAGTGTGTCAATCAGGAGAACATACTCCTGGTGTAAACTACCTGGATTTAGAGTACTGCTTGTCATCGCCGACCTTTAAAATGACACTTGGTCTCTAGGAGTTATAGAAATAGGGCTTTCCAGACCATTTTAGCACCAGATCTAGGAAACGGTTATCTGCTAAACGTTTCTTTGATATTTCAAAGACTTTATACTCCGTATCATTATTATATTAATGCATATACGACCCTCCCCACTATGCTGCCACCCCTCTCTGCCCCTGCAAACACACATAATTTGAGAGGCAGGAGAGCATTTTGATTCATTACACAGATTCTGGGAACCAGACTACTTGAGTTCAAATCTTGTCTGTAGTGCTTACAAGCTATAAGATCTTGGTCAAGTCATTTAATCTTTCTGCACTTGGTTTCCTCCTGTAAAACTGGGACCAGTAATAGTACTTACCTTCTAGGGTAGTTATAAGAATTAAATGAGTTATTATACGTAGAGTGCCTGGCATATGCTAAGACTTACATGAGTATTTGCTATTATTATTACAGAGTAGGTCTGCTTCCAGAATTCCTGAAGGTTATCATTGAAACCAACCTTAACTTTTTGAACATTTTTTCAAATTAGAATAATCTTTTGCAGGAGCTTAATAGGTAGCATGAGTACATATCAGACAGACTATGTTGAAATCAATGATTTGACCACCCTCTACCGCAAACATAACTTTGAAAACTGTATTTTAAAAAATCGTCTCCATCAAGTGATGAAAATGAAAGTCACATTTGCATAAAGGGATTTTTATCTATCATATTTGGTGAATTCAAAGAGTTTCCTTGAGACGAACGTCATAGAAGTGAAAAACACAAATACATGTTTAAAACTTACTGTCAAAATTACAGGAAACAATGGGAGTGTTTGCTCCAAACACAGCAGTGGCACTGGGTTTCTGTTTTTCTACAGTCTTTTCATCTCCATCCTCGGTAGTATCTGCACCCTAAAATAAAAGTCAGGAAAACCAATTAACAATGCCTAAAAACAAAAGAAGAGGTAAGAATTACAAACAAATGGAATGGTCGCTTTTAAAAGAGATTTTCTTCATCCAATCACTCCATTTTTTTTTTAAAGATGAATAAAGCCCAGGACAGAGACAGAGCAGGAAGTCGAAGCCAGCCTTTCTACCCCACAAAGCCAAACCCTGCCAGTGAAGGGAAAAAAAAAAAGGAGGAGCATAAAGGATACATAAGTGGATTAAAAGGAAGGGAGGAGGAAAAGAACAGAGAAGGGTCACTGTGTAGAAATATAAAAATAGGTTGCGTCCAAACACAAATTTCTAAAAAATGGTCCCTGACTACCACATTGTTTTAAATCAACCATGACCATTTTCTTATTCATTCCTTCCACCTTTGTGCTTTTTTCTTCTCTGCCTTTTTATTGTGCTTCCATATGAATTGTTCTCCAATTTTGAAAGCATCCTTCCATTTTCCTTCCCCTCACATCTGCATATTTAACTTTCTTTGTTTGTTGAACAGTTCTAGTTTCCAAAGTATGATCCAAAGGGATGTTAACAGATGTCACCTGAAGCAAAGGTTTTGGAACAGATATACTCGGAAAAGGCTAGATGAAACAATATTAAATGTGCTTCTTAGAACCTTTCATATGTGAATGGTCTATTCATTCTACAAAAATTATCGAGCACCTAGGATGTGCAGCTTTCTCCCAAATTATGTGCAGTCTTATAGTATTGGAGTCGATGGTATTATATCCAACACTCATGTATTTTCCCTCTGCGAATATGATTTGAATTTTGGCTATTTATTACTTACAAGGGCACCTTCAAGTTTAAAGATGGCAGCTGCGCCATGCATTTCTGAAGGAGCCATTTTTCTCCTCCAGCATCTGCGACGAAAGGTATCTGAACTACGCTGTTTCCAGTGAAATTTCCAGCCAATTAAAGAAGCGTATTCCCAGCCCTCCTGGTCTTTAACTTCATCCATGGCCTATAATAGAAATAAAACATTTAATGATAATAATCATAATAACAATATTCCTTATATTGATAAAGCAGATTATGTGATCCATCAACAAATACGTATTGAAAATCTACTCTGTGCCAAAGTACTGGGCTAGGAGCCAGGGACACAACAAAGAACAAAATAGACAGGCTCTCTGCCCTTGCAGAGCTGATGGACTGTGGGGATAGAGGGAGACAAACAGGCAAGTAAAGTGAAATGAGATGAAATGAAATGAGTGGTGGCTGTACCATCAGGAGGGGCACCTTATTCAGACTTGGTAGCAGGGGTTGGGGGCGGCATGAGGGAATGGGTAAAGCAAATGGATTCTTTTCCAAATTGCTTTCTATTTCCTCACTTCATTAGCTCATAAGAACATTGCCATTATGATATAGTTTGGAAAATATTATTATGTCCATTTTATAGAGAGAGGGAAAAAAACGATACCACCCTCCCTAGAGTTTAAGTGTCTTGTCTAAGGTAATAGCTTCTATAGCTAATAAGTAAATCAGGGTATATTACTTCTGTAATAACTACTATCTAACGACGATAGCACTTTTAATCTTAAAAACTATATATAATTATCTCAGTTTTCAGTGTTTTTTTTTTTTTTTCAATTCATTCAGTAACTCTAAGTGTGGTACTGGGTTAAGAGCTGAGGAAGCAGTGAAGAAAAAGACAGGGTCCTTGCCCTCCTGTAGCTGACATTTCAGTGGTGGAAATTTTATGTAAATATCTTAAAAGTATGACTAGATTTAGTGGATGTAAAATAATACTGAATAATATTTATGATCTCAGAAATAAGAGTTCCATGTAGGGGTTATTTTTTTCAACTTTGAATACACAGAAAACCCAGGTCAAGGACAATCTTGTAATTGACCTTCTGGCAGTATTACTAGTGACACCAAAATATTTTATGCAGCCAGGAGTAAGGCAGGTTAGGGAACATGATCTAAGTCTCAACGATACTCTTTGGTAGAATAGAACTGGGCCATGTTTCTGGTCTTCTGACTGGTGGCTCAGTGTTCTTTCCACTTCACCTCGGTGCTCTCATGTGGAAGGAGGGAGTCAAGTGCCTCTAGAAACTTCTCACCCTATCAGGATAAGGATGATTGCAAAACAAATATTCATTCATTAGCTCATTCATTCTACTCCATTATTTATTAGGAACAAGGTCCTGAGCTTTGGAACCTTAGAAGTACCAAAAAAGCTCACTATCTAATAAAAAGGCACTTCATGACATCTACTATGAGTCAGGCACTTCGTGGAACAGAAAGAGGTCGTATTTGGAATGACCTTAGCCTGGGTTCAAACACTCTATCACTTAACTAGACACATGGCCTAAAGTAAATCCATTTAACCTCTGTGAACATTATCTGTAAGATGAGGATAAAAATGCAGATTTTGTGGATTGGAGATGATGTATATTCCGTACCTACCATCACAAAAGGCACACAGAACATACCACTTATTGTTGTTATGAGTATTATTTTTCCACTCTATTTATTATTATTCCACTTAAGCCTATAATACCCTAATTAGATGCATATTATATCCATTTTGCAGATGAGAAAGGAAATGAAGCCAGGATTTGAATCCTCAGGTGTCTTGTTCCAAGTCCTGAGCTATTGCCACTACTACATTATGCTACCAAAATAATTTGTTTCTACTACTGCCTCTTGAGTGGTTCTCATTATTTAGCCTGCTTCAGAATCACCTGGAAGACTTACTGAAACACGGAATGCTGGGCTCCACCCTCAGAGTTCCTAAATCAGCAGGTTTGGGGTGGGGATACATTTTTATAACCATTGAGCAGGGCATCAGGCCCTTGACTGGCAAATGGTTTCTGTAGAAATAGCCCAGTTAACTATGGTTCTGTGTGGTCTGGAAGGTGGAGCCCCCAGCTCCTTCCCATTGCTCCTCTTACCCTTGCAGTACTTGAAGTGGTTTGTGTTAAATCTTTCTTGCGTTTTCGGACCAGCCTTCGGCGTCTATGAGTATGATACATTTTTTCTGCTGCAACCCAGGATTTGGGCTTATTATCAGGAGGAATGATAATTCCATACTCCCAGCCTGGAAGAGAGTTTGTGAATGGTTATCCAAAAGAGATGCACTTGCCAGATTGCCAAGTAAAGTTCCAGGAATCATTCGGTCACTCTCTGCCCCCCAACATTCTCCACTGTCATGATTGAACGCCACTGCTCCTATCACTTTGCTGCAATCAGCCAAACTGAATACAGCCCTATTCCCCTGGATCCCTCTTCAAGAAGCTTCCTTTGTGGCCCTGGGGTTCTCCTCCATGTTTCTACTTCCAGTCATTCATGGTAATTGAGTGCATCTAAGAGTAAAGCACAATGCAAGAGGCATTTGGGGACAGTGATGAAGGGCATGGCCTGTGTAGTCAACAGCCTGGGTTCGAATCCCTGCATCACCACATGGGGGCTGTTTACTTTTAAAGTTTCTTGCAAGTTAGTAAACCTGCTGATGGTCCAATTTCCCCAACAGAAAGGTAAAATATACCTTTTTCAAAAGAATTAATCAAAATAATGCATGCAAAGCACTAGGACCATGATTAGCATATAGTTTGCACTCAAAAAACATTAACTATTATTAAAAGGCCTGGTGTGTGCATCAAGATCATCAAGAAACTTATAATCGATTTGAAACCTTCCTTATCAATGCTAGTTCTTTCGTGTGTCCTATTCCCTCTTGTAAGAAATTTAAAAGTCAAATTTTCTCTCTTGATAATTCTAAATGTTCTAGTTTGTTTAACCTTAGATTACTATTTGTAGAAAAGGAAAAATATCAGACTTCCCTGGTGGCGCAGTGGTTAAGAATCTGCCTGCCAATGCAGGGGACATGGGTTCGAGCCCTGGTCTGGGAAGATCTCACATGCTGCAGAGCAACTAAGCCCGTGCGCCACAACTACTGACTGAGCCTGCGCTCTAGAGCCTGCGAGCCACAACTACTGAGCCCGCGTGCCACAACTACTGAAGCTCGTGAGCCTGGAGCCCGCGCTCCACAACAAGAGGAGCTACGGCAATGAGAAGCCCGCGCGCCGCAACAAAGAGTAGACCCCACTCACCGCAACTAGAGAAAGCCCACGTGCAGCAATGAAGACCCAACTCAGCCAAAATAAATAAATAAATAAATAAGCAAGCAAATAAATAAATTAATTAATTAATTAAAAAGAAAAGGATAAATATTACCAGAAGCTATGTCAATAATCTGCATTATTGCTGAGTAGGGTGACTTTTAAGGCATTTTGCAGTTCTTCTTTCTGAGTTAGGGGGCCCCTGAGTGTGATGTTCCCAGGGATGGTATGCCGTGGTTAGACTAGAGAAGATCCAAACTCCAGTCCCTTCCCAAATTCTCATTGGATCCCCGGCATCTCAAAGTCCAGCCACCCGGCATCCTGTTACCTTGTATCTTTCATTCTTGACAGCCCCCCACCCTGCACCTGTCCAAGTACTTGCTTGTCCTTCAGATTTTGCGTCTGAATAGTCACAGGTAACACCACCTGACCTGGTCCTCTTGGACGAAGGGGGCGTGAGACTCCTCCCTCCCAAGGAAACTTGACTTTAACCAAGGCATTGCTGGAGAGCCCCTGGTCAGGTAATAGGTCTGAAATGTTACCTCTCTCATCCACTGCACGATTAATGTCATAGACCCATGCATCATCTTCCCATTCCCAACCTGGAGGGCAAGTGAGCTCGCTGGGTGATGCTGCTTTCTCACCATTCTTAAAAAAAAAAAAAGAAGAGAAAGAAGCCATAGTGTGTTAAATAAGATGCAAAGGTGAGATAGAATTCCTCACACTTAACTATAGACTCACTCATTTCAATACCATCATACACATCAATCTTTCTCAGAAAAAGCCATAATCTTTATTTATACACAATTGCTAAACAATAACTAGATTTTTAAAGAATAGTTTCTGCTTCCACTATTAGGGAATATGTTATGTTAAACCATGGGAAATTGTTTTTGTAGGTCAAAAATGATCAAATATCAGCAACATCATATGGTTCAACTTAATATTATGAAATGATGCAACTCTTTATGAGGGGTTATATTGTAGAGAACCCATCAGAGATGGATAAAGCATGAAAACCACGTTTTCAAGAATGGAGTAACGCTACAGGAGGTTGTACATGCTGATCACGTAAGACAGCAAAGTCTACGTGAAATATTGACTTAAGTTCTGCATTAAAACTGATAGTTATGAAAAAAGTTCATAGTAAAGGAAATAAAGGAGGTCTGTAAACATAGAAAAATAGCTTCAATTTAAGAGTGTGAAAATTGAAATAACAACAGGATACCATCTATTCATATACTGACAAAGATGTTAAAGTGGGAGGGTGAGTGTCTAGAAAAACAGCCCCCTATGCAATTGCTAGAAATATAAATTTGTACAACCTCTTTGAAAGTAGTTTGCCAATATTTGTCAAAATTTTATATGCATTGAAACCTTGACCAAGCCAACAGGTGCCTCTCCTACAGACAAACTTTCATAAGTGAATAAGAATGTATGTATAAAGATGTTCATTGTCATATTGTTTATAAAAAACAAAGACTGGGGGGGAAAACCCCTAAATATCCACAAGGAGAGGATTAGTTAAATAAATTATAGAGGGGTACATATAATAAAACACTCTGTAGGAATTTTTTCAATGGCTCATAGATCTATATGTATTGATATCAAAAGATGTCCAAGATATATTATGTGAAAAATACAAGTTGCAGAACTGTGCATACAACACAATTCTATTCAGGTGGGGAAAAAAAGAAGTTATATATTTGTATAGGAACAGAAAACTGCTATCAGAGGTTCAATGGTTATCTCTGGGGGTGAGGGTGGGATATGGATCAGGGAGAAGAATTACTTTTAATTTCCTTTTATGCTGTTTGACCATTCTAAAGACATGAGCATTCAATTTGTTATGATTTTAAAAACTAGTTCCATAATAAATATAGTAAAAAAAATTTCACAACCCAGAGTTTACCATGTACCAACATCTAGTTAAATAGGCCCCATGTCTTTCCTATAGGAATTAATTACAGATGCGCTTTGGAGGCTCCAGTTATAAAGGGAAGGCTTTATGACATGAGATAGAGCAGAAGAGACCGGGCGGCCCCGCCTTGTGGTTGGTCATCCAGCGATGGTTTCTCCGAGCTCACGCAGGAGGGCTTATCCCCGGGAGCTGCGCTCACCGCATCCGTATAGGTGTCCTCTGCCGGCTTCCACTCGCCCCCAGGGTAGCGACTCTCGTTCTGATACACTTCATCTGTGAACTCTGTGTGACCCGCATCCGCCTCCGTCAGCAAGCTGAGGGACAGGAGGCTCGCGTTACCAAAGGAGAAACATTACCAAAGGTGGTCACCGACCACCCCATCTATTTCCAATGGCGGGGAGACATCTACACCCTGGGGGTGGCCCCCGTTCCCTCCTCGCCCTACCCCCGTTGGGTTCTCCACTCCAAACTCTTCTTTGTACTAATAGCTTTTGACATTCCTTTGAAGAGGGGCCGCTGGAACAACGAGCCCTAAATTACAGAGAACTTCTCAAATTAGCAGAGTTGCTCCTGCCCAGTAATTAGGGTGGGGACTGGGCAAACAGCATTGTGGGCAGCTTCCTCTAGGGACCAGGCTTCTGTTTCTGTGTCAGGTCAGGGCCATTCAGCATTTTCTCAGCAAGACTCTTGGCTAACAGTTCAAACGAATAAAGAGTCATCTTGCCTCTCTCCACCTATTTTAAAAAATGGAATGGAGACCGTCTCCTGGGGCCTAGTGTGGAAACTTTTACTCATGGCTTGCTTGGCCTACGTAACACAAACTGAAGGGAGGAGTTTACATTTTCTGGATAGTTCCGAGGTAGGGATGACAGCCAAACCAGGTCATTTAAGACTCCAAAGTCCATTTGGGCACTTGAGAAATCCATACTGACCCCCTGCCATGCCAATTTTCCTCTTGGATTTGGAACTATTTTGACAACCCAGAGAAGCAAGTACAGAGGTTCCAACTTTGACTTAAGTCTTCTGCCAGGTATCCACTCAAGTGAGGTTTCTTTTTTCCTTTTACTGTCTCTACATCTTTCCCCTGCTGTATCCTCCCCTAGAATCAAGCACTGGAAAGAAATCAGAAAACAGAAAGTTCCCACCCTTTGTATCAGTTGGGCTTGTCCATCACTCCTCTGGGCCCCAGAGAAGGAGAACAGAACTGGCTGCCACCTCTGGGGTCCCATCCAGCTCCGACAGGCTCTGCCCTGCTTTTCCAGTCCCAATTCCCCCGGCCTTTCCCTGTCCTCACTAACCTTCCTTCCTTCTTTCCAACTCAAACCCCATTTCCCTTCCCCTCACCAGCAACCCCAACTCCATCCAAAGCAAGTTGTCATGGTTTAAAAGCAATAATGTGCAGACATTGGGTCTTAACAGACCAGACCCAGCACACTTCTTTCCCTCCTGCCCTAATCCTGTGTCATTATGGGAAACAAATGTGGACAGAGAGAGCAAAACTCTAGTTTAAGGTCTTAAAATCCAACTTCACAAGCTTGTTTCCTCCAAACACAAGTACACTGTCCTGAGCTGGAGAAAAGAGGGCATTCTGGTTCCAGTGCTTTTGGCAACATGTAGAAACCAGGCTTTGGTTTCCTCCGGACTCCAGGGGACACATGCTTGCCCCCTGTACGGTTTCTTTCTTCCTGTTTAATAATAGCCTTTGACATATAATTCACATACGATACAATTCATCCACTTGAACTATGCCCTCGACTGTTTCCTGCAGACATTCCAGCATAACAGTTGAGAGCTGGTTTTGGTGCCCAGGCTGGATTTGGGTTCTAGCCCTGTCTACACCACTCACCCAGTCTGTGTGCCTTTGGACAAGTGACTTAATCCCTCTAGGTCTCAGTTCCATCTGTAAAGTGGAGATAATACTATTTTTTGTTGGGAGATAATTCTTTGTGAGTCTAAACACAGGCTCCATGACCTTTGTTAGAGACTATCTTCTCCAGGACGTTTATATGAGGAACAACCTCGGAAGACATAGTGTTTCTCTCTAGAGCAAAGGGCCAGCATGCTTACTACCTACCCATTATAAAGGATTCAGGTGCCCTAAGCTCAGGGTTCTTTTCCTATTATACAATCCACTTCATGTGCAAGTGTCACCTGGCCCTCTTTTTGTCGCCCTGTGGGAATTGGGGCTTGGAGAACAGGAGCAAATGTTGATACTCCGGTACTACTATTTGCTGTGGGCAATAGAGTCCTTTGTCTCTGCTTTAGGAGTCTTGTGTCTCCTGCCAACATCCACGATACTGTGGCAGGTGACCTTGCTAGCTTGCAAGTAGGATAAAAATCTCAGACTCTTCATGATTTTTGACACTACCTATCTTGTAGGATTGCAATCCACATTCAGTAAGATGATGCATGTGTTTAGCCCATTGCTTCACACATTCACATGTAATAAGTTCTCAGTAATGTTAGTACCAGGTGCTGTTTATACTTCTTTGTTTTATTATGGGACATTGACGACATCTTTCAAGTTTCTGTGAGTTTCTGTGGACTTACTTCTGCTCAGTGGGTGTTATGTAAATAGGATCAAGAATGATGATAGAGGGCTTCCCTGGTGGCGCAGTGGTTGAGAGTCCACCTGCCAATGCGGAGGACGCGGGTTCGTGCCCCGGTCCGGGAAGATCCCACATGCCGCGGAGCGGCTGGGCCCTTGAGCCATGGCCGCTGAGCCTGAGTGTCCGGAGCCTGTGCTCCGCAACGGGAGAGGCCACAGCAGTGAGAGGCCCGCGTACCACAAAAAAAAAAAAAAAAAAAAAAAGAATGACGATGGAGAAGATTCACTTAGCAATTTCTAAGGAAAGACTTCATTACCATCCTTTTTTCTCAGAAAATGAAAAACTTACCTTTTTTCAGGATCAACTATCCAGTCTCCTTCCCATTCCCAGCCTTTTGGAGGCAAAAAGAATTCCCTCTTGAGTTTTATTTTTCCTGTGACATCAGAAAATTTATGACGACCCACTAATCCAGAAGTGCCCCATTTTCCAAACATAAGAGCTTGATTTTCATACTATTAAAAAGAAATTGGAGAAACATCATCAGGGAGCAAGAAATAAAGCCAACACATAAATTTGCAAGTCCATCTAGGACCTAGGCTAAACAATGAGGAAAAGTGAAAAAGCTTTATATTCAGAAGGTATGGACCTAAGTTGCACTGTTGCTGATCATGCAACTTCGGTAAATCATTCATCTGTCTAAGACTCAGTGTTCTGATCTGTAAACTGAGGATAATACTACCTTTCTCATAGGGTTGTTGTGAAGTTCAAATGTACAAATGATTGTGAAAGTGCTTTGTAAACATTGATATATCATGCTAGTTGTTTCTACCATTATTTTCAATGGCTCCAAATAGTGCTCCGAACCTAATCTTCTAGATGCCTACAAAAGTCCTCAATTTATGAACATGTAGTCTTCTAAAACTTTATTTATAAGTCTGCTGCTGAGAACTTGGGCACATTTCCCCACAGAAACAATATTATAATTAATGATACATTTCCTGGGCAGCACAAAGAACCCATCTGAAACATGAAGGTCCTTTAGCACCCAGCTTTTATGTGGCCTAAAAATTCTGAGCCTTCATCCCCTCTGGAGTATGGTGAGTAGACCAAGACCTTTCTGGAAGCAGGTTTTGTGGCAATGGCAGACCCAGGTTTACCGCGCATTCCTTTCTAAGATAGAATTTATAAAATCTACAGTGGTCTGTTTTTCACTATGTCAACCATAAAGAGGGTTGAGATTTGCCAGTGGTGAGAGTCTCTGTTTGGGTCCAAGCTGATATCTTTGTCTGCTGATGAGCTCACTGAGAAGATGATTTGCATAAGCAGCAGGGGAGTTTTTGGCTGAAGGATGATGAAAGAAGTTTGGGCAGGGGCCTGATGAGGAAACTGGAGGTCTCTGAGGTGCTTCACTTGTGCTAATGGTCTCGCCCCACAGCTGCTAGTTAAAGGCCCCAAAGCCACACGAGGCTCCCATCTCCATTGCTGCTGCTGCCGTCTTGTCCATGCCAAGGTCCTCACCTGGATTATACTACAGCCATGCTGGCTTCCAAGCAGAAGTGGCAGGAACTGCTCCTCCATTCTGTGTCCTTGTCACTTGGAAACCAAAGAAGCCATGCATGTGCCCCCAAGTCTCACAGCCCCTTGTGCCTAAAGCTCAGAGCAATATCTAAGACAGCACTAGTGAGACCTCCAGAAATTTGCGGGGGGGGGGGGATTTTTGCAGAGAACTGAGGGCTGGTATTAGCCCAGGAAGGCAAGAACCAGTGAAATTTCCATTACTGTCATTAATGTGCCCCTTCTCGTACTCAGAGGCTGTTAGAATTTGGAGAAACTAGTGTCACGCAAAACAACTAAAATGGGTGGATCATCTCTACACCTGCTGAAACTAGAGTTCACTCTATGCAAGGAAGGATCTGGAAACGGGAAACAGAGGAAGGGTTGCTCCTTGCTCAGTGCTAGCTTCTCTGGGCCCCAGCCACAGAGCTGTAGGGCAGGTGGATGCCGAGAAATCCCACAGGAGGGCAGGAGCAAGCGCCTCCCACATGTGCTCTGATGCCCCCTCCACACCGCCCAGATGACTGACCGTCAACGTCTGTGACTCAGGGCCTCCCCTGAGGCCTCCAGCCCGCCCTCTATTTCTCTCCAGTCGCACTTCAAAGCTTGCATCCTAAGGACTTTGTGTGTGTTTCCCATGGGTTTCACTGCTTCTCAAAGTGGACCTCGATGCCCCGTATCCACCCACATTGCAGGTGCTAATCCCTAACTCAGCTACAGAATCACCATCCTCGGGTGGGATTCTTTTGAACAAGACACCCAGTTTTATTACTGTGATAGATTTTGAGCTCCTTGAGGACAGGGCTTGGCTGCTTCATCATCTTCAGCCTCTGCCTCTGTGCCCGACCTAAAGCCATCACTCCCTAAAAGCTTGGACGGGTGGATGGATGGATGGATGAATTCTGTCACCATTTATTGATTTAATAAATATTTATAGGAGCCTACTATGTGCCAGGCACTGTTAAATTTAAAAAAGCAAAACTAAAAGATGGCCATGGGTTTTCTCGCCCAGCAAGCACATCAGAACCACAATCCTAAACCAGTGGTCAGGCATAGTGGCAGCAGAAACACAATTACAAATTAGCTAGAATGAAGATAGCCTTCTCCCCAATTATTTGAGCATGAAGGCCTATCTGTAAAAGAATGGAGCTCATCTGAAAATTGTCAGGAGAGACCCACTGAATATATCTAATAAATTTACAACAATAAGTACTTTCAGTAAAAAAAGAAATCCAACTAACGCCACTTTTAGCTGTAAAAGTTTGTGAAAATTATTTTCATTGGTTTAACTCTAATGAGATTTCTAATTAGCTAAACGGATTTTTAACTCAGTGAAGGATTTACAAATCATCTCTATTGTTTTTCAAGTATCCGGGCAGCATTTCCTTTGCCCTTGGGCAAACCCCTCTGAGGCTTCCCCAACTGAGGAGTGAGTCTTCTGTGGTTTAAAGACTCCAGACACTTTGCTGTATCAACTATATTTTCAATGAAAAAAAAAAAAAAAAAAACCACTCCACACCCCAAGCAGGCTTCTCAAGGTCGGCACCTCTCAGGCGTCCTCATTCCTGGGTTGCTCGTGTGTGTGTGAATCACTCTGGGGTGTCCCAATGTAGACCTCCAGTCAATCTTTCCCTACCACCTTAGTTAAGGGCCCTTGAATGTGGGGTTTTAGGTAGCGATTATGGTGGTGGCTGGTTTGACATCTGAATATTTTCCCTTAGGATGAAAAGTAAAGTACTCCCACACAAAGAGGAAAAGAGTGATGTCATTAAATGTACCATTTCAGCAAAGACGGTGAATGTTCCTTCTGCGAAGCTATTGAACTTCTTCTCAACAGCACTTAAGCCCAGCCAGATGTTCACACGCAACTCCACAGGCACCTTTGGTCCATTGTTTTTTTCCTGTGGGTACTGTGAGATGCAAAATAACATGACCCGTTACACTGGGCACAGTACAGGCTGTGCATTAAGCTCAAAACAAAAGTAGACTGAACATCTAATCATTGTTTTCAGCAGACAAATTTTCGTTTGTGCAGTTAAAATATTTCCAAATGACCCTTCTGCAAAGATTAAAATAACAAGTAAAGCAGGAACACCTGGGTGTCCCTGAGACCTTTTCAGGAGGCTCACAAGGTCAAAACTATTTTCCTAATAATACTAGGATGTTACTTGCTTTTTTCACCGTATTGACATTTGCTCTGATGGTGCAAAAGCAATGGTGGATAAAACTCCAAGCACTGTAGCAGGAATCAAGACAGTAACACCGACCTGCACTGGTAGTAGTAGTTTTCTTCATCACTCTCAGTGAAGAAAACAAAATGCCAGTTTTACTTATTAATTACTTTGATAAAGCAGTAAAAATGGCTAATCCTAAATCGTGATCCCTGAATACATGTCTTTTTAATATTTTGTGTGATGAAATTCTGCTGCATAGTAGTGTATGTTCTGAGAAAAAAAACTTATGCAATTGAGCTGTGAACTGAACTAGCCTTTTTTTTTTTTTTGAAATAGAATACCTTTCCTTCCTGAAACAGTGATTGGCTGACAAATATGGTTATTCATACTTATATGGGGCAGACATTTTCTTGAAAATAAACAAAGCGAGCCTGTCATTTCAAGGATAATAGGTGACTGTATTTTGTTGCAAGGATAAAATTCAAGGTTTCAAGTTAAAATTAGAATTTTGGAAAATTTGTTTCTGTCTCGGTGGGTGAGCTTGATAGCATCCCAATACATAAGGGCTTTTCTTGTAAGTGATATCAATGAATGTGATTTTTTTTTCTATTTATTTATTTATTTTTGGCTGCTTTGGGTCTTCGTTGCTGCGCGTGGGCTTCTCTCTAGTTGCAGTGAGCGGGCGCTGCTCTGTTGCGGCGCGCGGGCTTCTCATTGCGGTGGCTTCTCTTGTTGCGGAGCACAGGCTCTAGGCGTGCGGGCTTCAGTAGTTGTGGCATGCAGGCTCAGTAGTTATGGCTCACGGGCTCTAGAGCACAGGCTCAGTAGTTGTGGCACACGGGCTTAGTTGCTCTGTGGTATGTGGGATCTTCCCGGACCAGGGCTCGAACCCGTGTGCCCTGCATTGGCAGGCGGATTCTTAACCACTGTGCCACCAAGGAAGTCCCAATGAATGTGATTTTTAAAAATATTCTATGATGAAATGTGTCAACATTAGGAAGATTTGCATAACTCAGTGAATCAATATTTTCCAAATGAATGCTTAATGTTACAAAATCATGCATGGCTAAAAGAACCATTCAAAGTACAAGATAGACCATGGATTTTAAGGTAGCAGAGAATGAAAAGTTCACTGATATAGGTCAGATTCCACATGGAATTAACCTTTTAAAAGCTACCACTTGAGTTTGGTATTGTATCAAAGATGAGTACCCATAATTATCTGAAAAAGTTATTAAAATACTCCTCCCTTTTCCAAATACCTATCTGTGTGGGGCCAGATTCTCTTCATATACTTCAACCAAGCAACTTAGTCCATCGGACGAAACGTAGAAGCAGTTTTGAGAATCCAGTTATATTTCTGTGAAGCCAGGTTTGCAAAAATGCAAAATGGTATCACTCTGCTCTCTGATTTTTAAAAGAAAATAGTTATATTTTATAAAAATATATAGTTTATGTTAACCTATAATGGATTTATTATTGTTTATTTGTCAGTTTTAATTTCTATTACAGTAAATATTGATAGATGTAACTCACATACACAAATGCTCTCTGGGGTCTCCAATGACTTTTTTAAGAGTGAAAGGGGCCCTAAGACCAACAAAAAACCCACTGAATTAAATAACTCCCTAAACTGGATAATAAGTATTAACAAAATCAATAAATATATCTCTTAAAAGCATTTTGCTGTTTATCCACTGAGTTCGGAAACCTAATGCAGGGAACACCACTGCAGGCTGGACCCTCAGGGCTGCATTTAGCAAAGAAACACAGTGGTTAGGGCTCTGCCCAAATTCCTGACACTCACATCTTCTAGGACCACAGCTTGCAGGGCTGGGAGGCAGCCTGTGACTGGCCAAAGGGAAAGAAGGAAGCAGAAGGGGAGCTTCACCTGCCAAAGGCCCTATCTACAGAGCTCTCCCACCCCCTGTGAAGTTTCATTTATTAATCAGTTTGCTTCCACGCACTGCTGAGGTCAATTATAATTGTGGTTCTATCTTAAGTAAAATTTATTCCACCAAGAGACACTTGAAAGAAGATAATCATTCTGGTTCTATTTTCACCCTCTTGATTAAAGACCAAAACATCTCCCTGTTTTAAGAGAACACTCTACCCTGACTGCTTTTTCTCCTTTTGAATTATTTTCCTCTCCCTGAAATTCCAAGGAACTCGGTTGGAGTCTGGCAGGGAGAGGGATGTAAAACTTGCATCTGGCAACTATTTGGATCTCTTTGTTTCCATCCCCAGGCCCTCCTCTGGTTCTCCTTAGGCACATAAGGGAAGTTCTTAATCCAGGGTCCTGGGATGGATTTATGGGTTCTACGAAGCCCCTGAATTGGATGCAAAATATCGGATGCATCGGAGATGTGCATTCTTTTGGAAGAGAGGGCCAGTAGCTTTCATCAGGCTCTTAAAGGAGTCTATGACTCCAAAAAATGTTCAGAACCCTGGCCCTAAAATAGTAATTCTCAAAATTTTTCAATTTGAGGACCCATTTGGTTAGGGTATAGATTCCATGGACTATCTATAAGTACCTTCCCTTTTTTTCTGCTTCCCAAACGCTCACTAGAAAGGAAGAGAGGCACTGCTTCATATGAGACATTAGAAGTAAGTAGAAAATCATTCCAGAAAGCAAAGCATTCACAATGCCATATTAACATTAGTGTCACAGAGACCTCTATGGAAGTGTCCTTGTTTGAAGCCAGCAGACCTCAGGCCACTCTGGGAATTACCACCCTAGAGGAAATGCCAGAATAGGCTGAAATGGATCACAATTGCCCTAGCCACTCAATGACTGGCAAATAATATAAATCAGCCCTTCTTGGGAATATGGGTTTTGCACTTAAGTCTTTCACATTACACAGTGACGAAGCCATACCTTCAGAAAGATGGTTTGGGTTTTCCCACAGTATTTCCCAGATGCGTTGTCACCACTGGTGGAGTATAAAACCTGATGCGCGGGAATGCGTGCGTAGGCCAATCTTTTCTCTCCCCGGATCATCCAAATGATGATGTCAGGCATGCTGTTCTGAGGCTGGTCACGTGAGTGGATGGAAAAGGAAGCACAGCTATAGTTAGTCTAAATGCAGAGACACCACAGACCCTGCAGCCTGGACCCTCAGGGCTCCATTTAGCAAAGAAACACAGTGGTTAGGGCTCTGCCCAAATTCCTGACTCTCACATCTTCCGGGACCACAGCTTGCAGGGCTGGGAGGCAGCCTGTGACTGGCCAAAGGGAAAAGAGGGAAGCAGAAGAGGAGCTTCACCTGCCAAAGGCCCTATCTACAGAGCTCTGAGAGGAATTTTGGAAAATACCCCCTTTTATCTCTCCCATCATTTGAAGAAAGCCATAGACGGCAGTCCAGGGGTTACAGGCTTCATGTATTTCATAGGACATAGAGCATCTCTACCTCACAATTTGATATTTTCCAAATATGAAATATTAACTTAGTTTTTTTAAACCTCTTTTTTTTCTGATTATAAAGGTGATATAAGTTCACTATAAAAAAAACTTTGAAAGTACCAAGGCCTAAAGTAAAAAATAAAAATTTCCTGTAATCACATGTGTGTTTTTCAAATGTATTTCTATCCACAAATATATTACTACCCACCCTCCACCCCCCACCTTTGAAGGTCAGTAGGAAGGGTCTTCTACTCCCTTGTTCTTCCAACCCACAGAGGTCAATGGCAGCCAACAGTTATCCAGCACTCACTGTGAGCCCCTCACTGTGCGCCCCACACTGTGCTAAGGCCTTTACGCTCTTCACCTTCTTTAATCTTCATAAAGCAATGCTGTGTTTTATCTCCATTTACTGTATGGGGAACTGAGGCTTGGAGAGGTTGAGTACCTTGGCCAAGGTTAAACATGGTAGATCTGGGAATCAAAGCCAGGTCTTCCCAATCCCAAACAAAGGTACTATACAGATCTGCTACTATATCACTCTAATTGAAATATTCTGATTGTACCATGACACTGGTAATGATTTGTCCACTATGAAGACTTTTCTAGGACAACCAGCTCAAAATTCTTCTTCTGCCCTGACCTCAATGATGCATCCATTAGCACCTCAGCCCGGTAATGCCTCGATTTCATCATGCTTTAGATCTGCTCAATATGCAAGACAATGCGCTAGATTTTCCTACTACCATCTCTATCCCTGGTGCGCTTCTACAGAATCCCTCCTCCATGTCAAGTGTAGTTTAAAAGCCTTACCTCTTCAGTCAGTTGCATTAATTTATCGAGCCAGTCCTCGATTTCTGCCAATGTGGACTTCACCTCTGTGGCCTCAGACCTCATCCTCACAGCTGCCTCGTGTATCTGGGAGAGAGCTCTGGATCGCAGCTTTTGGATGTGAGTATCAAGAACTGTGACATTAGGTTTTCCTTCCATGAGAGGCAATGTGTATCTAAAAAAGGAAAAAGAACCAGAGAATATGCAGAAGAGCTTGCTAGGCTTCAGGACTGTCAAGTTCATTTACGGCTAGTTTCCATCACACAAACCACATCAATTTCCTAATAGACTCCACAAAGTGTGACCAGGTTTAAGCTGAAGGTGAGTGTATGTGGCTTTAAGGGCAGACCTGCCAGACAGACTCTCCTAACTCTCATGGGGAATGCAGGGGGATGAAAATTCCAAAGCGATTCCTTGGGTTTGACCCAAGGCCCGTGGAGTCCCTGGGAAGAAGATGGAAACAGTGGCAGCAGTTGGGAGGAACTGGCCTTGCCTTCTTTTGCTTCCTATGATCACCGTACAGACCCACAAAATGAAGGAGAAGAATGGACGTTAGAGATCACTTAGCGGAAGGCTTCTTAACCTAGGGCCCATGCACCCCTAGGCAGTCTGCGGGTGGGCCTCTGGAGGTCTGTGAATCCCTGGAACTTATAAAGAAAAGTGTCTGTCTGTGTTGACAGGCAGTGTGACATCATGATGAAGACGACATCATGATGAAGAACACAGGCTTTGGAGCTGACTATCTGGGTAAAAATCTGGGTTCCACCATTTACTAGTTCTGTGATCTTGACCAATTACTTAATCTCTTGTTTTCCTATCTTCAAATGTGGGAAAATAATAACTACCTTTTAGGGTTGTGGTGAGAAGTAAATGAATTAATATATGGGGAGCCTTTAGAGCAATGCCTATCGCATAGTAAAGTCTAAATGATGTTGCCATCATCTCATCAGGTACTCAGAGGGGTCTATTGCCTCCCAAAAACGTTAAGAACCACTTGTGTAGGTCAAGCTCCCACTAGAACAGCTGAGCTGGAGCCAGGATTAGACTTTTTCTGCCAGGGCCCCCCTCTCACAAGGGTTGCTGATGGGGTCACATGGTGAGGATGTCACCTATTCCAGGAAATTCTGCTCACATTGTTTCTACCTAGAATTTTCATTGGTTAGAATTTTACCCGGCTTTTTAAAAATATATATACTTATTTATTAATTTATTTGGCCACACCAGGTCTTAGTTGCAGCACTCGAGATCTTCGCTGCGGCATGCAGGATCTTTTTAGTTGCAGCATGCGGACTTCTTAGTCGCGGCATGCAGACTCTTAGTGGCGCCATGCAGATTTCTTAGTTGCGGCATATGGACTTCTTAGTTGCTGCATGCGGACTCTTAGTTGCGGCATGTGGGCTTCTTAGTTGTGGCATGGGGAGTCTTAGTTGCGGCATGCATGCGGGATCTAGTTCCCCGACCAGGGATCGAACCCGGGACCCTTGCATTGGGAGCAAGGAGTCTTACCCACTGGACCACCAGGGAAGAACCTTACCCAGCTTCTTAAATGAAGGAAATCCTAAATGACTTCCCTTAAACACAAATTTCCTAAAATTAAAAAGTGCCCAATTGGATTCTTCAAAAACCAATTATTCAAAAACAGTATAAATAGATATCTCTTAAAATTCACAGGCATTTTCTACATGAAAAGTATTACCAAATGTTTTTGTTTGGTTGCATCGGTAATTATGGCAATGCATTGGAAATGTTAAGTCCCTGAAGTGATTCTCTGAGGCAAAAATATAGACAGAAGCTGCTAGCTCAGAGGTCACACATAAGACCTTCAACAAATAGATGCTGATGGTGGGGAAACACGTAGCAGGAAAAGAAGTTATGCGAATAAACCCAACTTTGGGCCTCAGATGGGTCATTTCACCTCCTTGGGCCTCTGTTTTCTCATCTATAAAATAAGGGGACTGGAAGAGATGACCTCTTAGGACCCAGATATAAATTCTCTGAATTCAAACAAGCACCCAGCAATACTTTGATCTCAGCTGCATGACAGTTACCTAGCTAAACCACTAGAGGGCACAAGAAGACTGGGAGACTTTGGGTTACGAGCTTGGGGTCTGGGGTAGGGGCTGCTGGACAGCCCTGGTTCCTGCTGCTGGTCAGAAGTATTGAATATGGTTTTCTTTTGGAACTTCCCTGACCACTGCTCTATCGGCCAACATTTAAAATGAGTTTAGAATGATCACTTCCCCCTTTGATTTACAAATACCCTGAGATCTGAGCAGTTACCCTAAGTCACAGTTACGAAAGGTTCTCTGGCTTTTGGGTCGAATCTTTTGCCTTCACCTAAGGGAGGCTTGGCCAGAGTACTCATTAGGCATCCAGTAAAAGAGCGAGTAAAAAGGCTGTTGCTAAAATTGTGTTTATGAATTCGGAACGCTGTTCTAAATGGTAATATCAATGCCCCACCCCCAGATCCCATTTTCTGTGGGAGCCAGGAGTCACCTTTCCTGGGGCGGGGGGGGGGGGCACACCAGGACCTCTGGGAGGCAGATCAGCTCCCTCCCCGCTTCCCCACCCCCTGCAGGAGGCCGCACTGGGACTATTTCCTGGAGTGGGACCTCAGCCTCCCTCGGCTGCTTTAGAATTGGCACCCGATCGGAAAGTGGAGCTTTTCCTGCTGGTGATTCAGAGACTCTTCCAGCGACAGCCTTCTGAGAAGCTTGACTGATTCAAATTCATTTTTCAGGCAAACAATAGAAAATTCTAGAGACTCTTCAGGCCTTACAGTTTAAGGGAGGCAAGCACGGCTGGGAATTCTCAAGTACGAATACGATCGCTATACCTTGTGTCTTCTATGACTTCATCGATCAGCTTCAACCACATTTCTGCCAGCTGGTTTGCGGGAAGTTTACCTTGTATCCCTGATTTTAGAGCCTCTATTTTTGATTGCTGAAGAATTTGGAAAGGGAGGAAATAATTGGTAATTGTGCATTATACCTGGTAAAACTTTCATTTTCAAGAAAAAATACACAAGAAGACAACAGAAAAATGAAAAGTTTTTTTCTTTTACATTTAACAATGCTCACCATAGCTCAACTCTATTTTTCTTCAAAATGCAATCAACACTGATACATATATTTAAGTAATAAGACAAGATTTTCATATAGCTTTGACCTTTGAAACCACGCAAATTTTAAGTATTCAAAAAGCAAATAAAAGAAAAACCAACAAGGATGGGGGAAGGAACTCTAAAATGGAATGTAAAACAGAAAAAAAGTGAACCTAACTATATTTCAGATGAATAACATAACTACACTGAAGTAACCCAAGTAACTTTTGAGCACAATATTTTTACTATATTCCCTTAGTTTGAAGGAAAGAACCATAAACATATCAAACTCTAAATAGCTTTGTGTTTTGCGGTACTTCACCTATGGATTTTGGGATTAAACTAATGAGTAAATATATCGAGGAAAACGGAAGCCAGGTTTCTCACTGTTGGAGAAGGGAGTTGTAAATACAGAAAGAGTGAAGACTAGAATAAACCCCATGATGTTAGAATGGAATTGGGGTTATCCTTATAAACTCATTGCATTCAGTATATTGAGAGATATAGAAATAAACATACATATGTATATACAGGTATGTTCTCATGCAAGTTTGTCTGCTGAGAAGGCCTAGAAGCAATGACATCTCAGTAGTAGTGAGCACTCCAATACCCTGACCTTGTTCTTCACATTCCATTCCTACTAAAAGGAACCAGGGCTCCTTGGAGAAATGGTGATTCCAGGGTTGAGGTACAGAAAGTACAAGATAAGCTCAGGACAGATTATTGCATCACCTTGAGCATCTGCCAACAGAGAGGTTGAGGGAGAGCCCACCATGATCCCCAAAAGCCTGACCATGGAAATCCACTGTCCTGTCCAGATTAGTATGGAATTAGGACAGCTTGGTCAATGAAGAGAGCTGATGAGAAGAACAAAGATGAAAAATGCTGAAGAACACCCAAAACATAATTAGAATAGAGGTGTGACCAATTCTCTACCAAGTCCCTTGAGATGGAGATTGGAAATTAATACCACAACCACAATGCATAGCAATTGTACCTCTGTTACGTAAACAATTATGCTTAAGTTAAATGTATAATTCTCCTTCAATATTGTCTTTAAAACATACAACAATATTTTCAGATTTTGCCATGGGGTCTTAGATCAAGTATATTCCAGGACCCCCAAATGTCATGGTCCAACCCTGACAGGTTGGATCTTAGAAAAATTAATATTCATGTAAGTTGGAAATCAAAACACTAATACCAGATGGATTTTATCAGTACCTGATAGAAATAACTTAGTATCTTTGACTTAATTAGAAATATCCCAAACACGTTCTTCTCCTCATCAATGTCGACTAGAAGGATAATCAAAGATATCACATCTATGCAAGTTCCCACCAGAGGGAACCCCCCCCAACCTCCAAGCAAGGAAGTCCACTGAGCCCACTTCTTCCCACAGTAGAGATTCTTACCGCTTTGACAGCAAAGCTCTAAGTGTTGCATGTTTCTACTGGAATGAACCACTCTCCACACCATACTTCACATACAAGTTGCGGCAGAAACTGTGAGTTGTCCCCCTACTTCAACATCCATCCTCTCTTTTCCACAGCAAGACAACTTGCACCTGGACATATGCCTGCCCAGGCATAAGACTGTATTTCCCAACTCCCTTGTAGTAAGAGGCAGTTGTATGACTGGATTCTGGCCAGCGGAAAATGAGTAGAAATCAAGCCTGTGACTTCTGAGTGTTTCCCTTGAAGGAAAAGGCCTGTGTCATCTTCTCCCCCTCTTTTCCCCTTCCTTCAGGCTCAAGGGTCGGGGTAGTGGTGAGCTGCCTCTCCCGTGCAGACTGTGACAACTCCTTAGCGATAGCAGAGCAACAAGGGGGGAAAAAGCCTGGGTCCCTAACGCCAATGAACTTCCATATCAGCCTTGGATTACCTACCTCAACCGTTACTAAAGAAATAGCTTTCATCTTGCTTACCATTATATTCTGAGCTCTTGTGGTACAGTGGCCTAACCTGCATTCTAACTAACACATAATTCACTCTGTTTGGTGAAAAGGAAATGCAGAAAAGATAAAACTCACCAGCCGTTCTGCCATGACTAGGAGAGTGTTCACTGTATCCAGGCGATGACTAATATCCTCCCAGTATGAAGTCAGTGTAACAACTGGCTTTGTGTGGGTCCAAGGCAAGTAGTAATAGTAGTTCCCTGGTGTAGAAAATTGAGGGTCAGTGAACACTGGACACTTAAAATAAACAACACGTCTACTGAAAAGATGTGCAAACTGGACTGCTTGGGTAATCATAGGCCTGGGGGTGTGGTTTGGGGTGGTCTGGTTCTTTCATTTTATTTAATTAAGCAACTGAGGAATAAATAGAAAGTTCTTATTCATTTAGCCTGCTCTGAAAATCTCTACAAGACCCTAGTAAACCTAGCACAATGATCGCAGGATCTTTTGGTGATTCAGGACCATGTGTCTGAGCATCACTGATGATTACATAACAGAGCAGAATAGAGAGAACATAGGAGATTAGACTATGTATTGTCCCCGAAAACTGTTATTCTAAATAAATATTTTTGTTGGAAGTGGGACAAGAAAAAAGAATTTTCTGGTTTTTTAAAAGCCTTAGCTAGATACATGGAATTTGATATTACTAAGAGCCTTACAGTAATTAAGAATTATTAGCCAACATTTTCTAGCACATTTTATATTTTAACACTACTTGTACAAAAATTAGGTAAAAACTCTGGCGGCAACCGTTGGGGCATTTGATCAGAATTTCTCTCTCCCTTCTCTACACTCTCCAACCATTTGTCGATATCTTTATAAGGGCACTCTCATACTCTGCCTTCTATTATGGTTTATTTTATACACTAGAATGTAAGCTCCTTAAAAGCAGGGACTGTTTCTCATTTATCTTTGTTCAAATACAGCTATTTAATCCTCATGGCAACTCTGGAGAAGATGAAGAAACTGAGGGTTAGAATGAAGTGATATGGCTAAGGTCAGAGTGCTGGGAAGTAACTGAGCCAAGACCAGATGCTTGATTTTCCATCCACTTCAACTACTCAATCTAAGAGTGATCTGGGGCCCGGCAGGGCAGAGGTGGGCTGGGACAGGAGCTGCCTGGGGGGAGGCTCAGTGTTCAGCTAGTTGCCATCTTGTGACTTTACAAAACACAGCAAGTGTTAAAGTTGAGCATGGGAGGGGCCCCTGGAGTACAGCCAAGGGTCTGCAGCTTCTAGGGTCTGACCATTCTTGAAGGTGCCTGAACTCCAGCCACCTCTCCTCCCCATTCAACCTTTCCCGTTCCACTAAGCATATGCTGGGGATAATGGCTTCCAGAGGGAGAATACACTGCATGCTTCTCGTCCTGTGGTGTACCCACTGTAAATGTGTACAGGAGAGAACGGCCAGTGTCCGTCTTACCATCAAACATGGCACGGCTGTATTGAGTGCTTGATGCCAAAGGCTTACAGGTCGTGTCAAACTTGTTGCCATAGTTCCCAATGCTGACTTCAAACTGAATGGCCTCGCCAACGTCTTGCAACATGGTGGCCGAATGGAACACAGCAGACAGGCTGTACTTCCGCCTTCGCTGATATTTCTACAAAGTATGAGCAGACATAAGGCTCAGAGAAACTCCTTTTGCTCCAGTTTACATGTGGAATTCTAGCAGATGTAATTCTAACCATAATAATTCGTGTTGAGTTAAATGCCAATGGAGAATGTTCTTGGATCTAGTTCCCCCTAGTACAGTTCCCCCTGTACTCAAACAAGTGGGCAAAGACAGAAGTACCAGGATGTTCATTGCAGAGTTGTTTGAAATAGAGAAAAAATGAAAACAATACAAATGTTTAACAATAGGCCACTGGTTAAGCAAATTATGTTACATCCATATAACGGAATGAAAGTTCATAAAAAGGCTTAGGTAGGTTCATATGTACAAACATGGAAAAAAGGTATATTTTTAACTGAACCCATTAAATATATATTTTAATACTGGCATATGCACAAAGTCTGAAAGAATATAAATCAAATTGTTAACAGTAGTAGTTATGTTGGGGTAGGTAGAGAGATTATGGCTAACTTTACTGTCTAACTTATACATTTCTAATAGCTTGAACTGTTTAAAGTATTAATTTTCTAATCAGAAACAATTAAGACTTTTAGGACTTCCCTGGTGGTGCAGTGGTTAAGAACCCGCCTGCCAGTGTAGGGGACACGGGTTCGAGCCCTGGTCAGAGAAGATCCCATATGCCGCGGAGCAACTAAGCCTGTGTGCCACAACTACTGAGCCTGCGCGCCACAACTACTGAAGCCCATGTGCCTAGAGCCCGTTCTCTGCAACAAGAGATGCCACCGCAAAGAGAAGCCTGTGCACCGCAACAAAGAGTAGCCCCTGCTTGCCACAACTAGAGAAGAGCCCACGCGCAGCAACGAAGGCCCAACGCAGCCAAAAATACATAAATTTATTAAGGAAAAAAATGTCTTTTACTGTCAGAGTCTCTTCAGCAAGTGGTGTTGGGAAAGCTGGACAGCCACATGTAAATCAGTGAAGTTAGAACACATCCTCACACCATACACAAAAATAAACTCAAAATGGCTTAAAGACTTAAATATAAGAAATGACACCATAACACTTCTAGAAAAGAACATATGCAAAACATCCTCTGACATAAATCCTAGCAACATTTTCTTAGGTCAGTCTCTCAAGGCAATAGAAATAAAAGCAAAAATAAACAAATGAGACCTAATTAAACTTACAAGCTTACAGAAAAGGAAACCATAAACAAAACAAAAAGACAACCTACAGACTGGGAGAAAATATCTGCAAGTAATGCAACTGACAAGGGCTTAATTTCCAGACTATACAAACAGTTCATACAACTCAATAACAAAAAAAAGCAAACAACCCAATCAAAAAATGGGCAGAAGACCTAAATAGACATTTCTCCAAAGAAGACATACAGATGGCCAATAGGCACATGAAAAGATGCTCAAATCGCTAATTATTAGAGAAATGCAAATCAAAACTACAATGACATATCACCTCACACTGGTCAAACATGAAAGAATGCTCAAATCGCTAATTATTAGAGAAATGCAAATCAAAACTACAATGACATATCACCTCACACTGGTCAAAATGGCTATCGTTAAAAACTCTACAAATAGTAAATGCCAAAGAGGGTGTAGAGAAAAGGGAACCCTCCTACACTGTTGGAGGGAATGTAAATTGGTACGCCCATTATGGAAAACAGTATGGAGATTCCTCAAAAAACTAAAAAAAAGAGTTGCCATATAATCCAGCAATCCCACTCCATCATATATCCGGAGAAAACTCTAATTCGAAAAGATACACGCACACCAATGTTCACAGCAGCACCGTTTACAATAGCCAAGACATGAGCAACCTAAGTGTCCATCAACGGATGAATGGATAAAGATGTGGTACATATATACACGTCAGCCATAAAATACTACTACTCAGCCATAAAAAAGAGTGAAATAACGCCATTTGCAGCAACATGGATGCAACTAGAGATTACCATACTAAGTGAAGCAAGTCAAAAAGAGAAAGACAAATATCATATGATAACACTTATATGTGGAATCTAAAATATGATACATATGAACTTATTTACAAAGCAGAAACAGACTCACAGACATCGAAAACAAACTTATGGCTGCCAAAGGGGAAAGGGGAGGGGAGATAAGTTAGGAGTTTGGGATAAGCATATACAAACTACTATATACAAAATAGATAAACAACAAGGTCCTACTGTATAGCACAGAACTATATTCAATATCCTATAATAAACCATAATGGAAAAGAATATGAAAAAGATGTGTATATGTGTAACTGAATCACTTTGCTGTTCACCAGAAACACAACACTGTAAATGAACTATACTTCAATTAAAAAAAAAGAAGACTTTTACTGTCAGATTTAAAAATAAATGAAATTAGGTACACTTACTTTTCTGAAATAGAGATCAAACATTGTTCCTTTCTTTTTAAAATTTATTTTGTATTTTTAAATTTTTTTATTGACGTATAATTAACTTACAATATTTTATTAGTTTCCGGTGTACAACCTAGTGATTTGATATTTTTATACATTACAAAATGATCACAAGTCTAATTACCATAAAGTTATTACAATGTTATTGACTATATTCCCTATGCTGTACATTACATCCCTGTGACATTTATTTTATAACCGGAAATTTGTAGCTCTTCATCTCCTTCACCTTTTCACCCATCCCCCCACACCCCTCCCCTCTGGCAACCACCAGTTTGTTCTCTGTATCTGTGAGTCTGTTTCTCTTTTGTTATGTTTGTTCATTTGTTTTGTTTTTTAGATTCTACATGTAAGTGAAAGTGCTCTTTTTATAGAGCACAGCCAGAAGAAAGACAGGGAGATTATTTGACTGGCTATAGCTTAAGTGGTTGCATTATTTGGGAAAGCTCACTTGGCTATTTGTGACTTGTTGTCCTTTACTTTTGATTTCTTAATCTTGAGATATTGCCAGGCCTAGGTTTTTGGTTGCTTATGTAGGCTGCCAAGACTTGAGAGCCACCACCGTCTAATGGTCTCCTTGTTTAATTATACACTACATTGTTGTTCATCCATTCAAAAAATCAATGGATTCATGGTTGCTTCCACATTTTGGCTATTGTGAATGCTGCTGCTATGAACATGAGTGTACAGATATCCATTTGAGTCCCTGCTTTAAATTCTTTTGGGTATATACCCAGCAGTGAATTGCTGGATCATATGGTAATTCTATTTTAAACTTCCTGAGGACCATTTTAAGAACATCTGACAGTGACTGTAGTTTGCTGTCTTAAAGCAGCGGTCCCCAACCTTTTTGGCACCAGGGACTGGTTTTATGGAAGACAATTTTTCCACGGACGGTGTGGGATGGGGACACGGATGGTTCAGGTGGTAATGTGAGCAATGGGGAGCAGCAGGTGAAGCTTTGCTTGCGTGCCGCTCACCTCCTGCTGTGCGGCCCGGTACTGGTCTGTGGCCCGAGGGTTGGGGACCCCTGTCTCAAAGAACCTTGGGGAGAGAGGTCAAGATGGTGGAGGAGTAGGACATGAAGCTCACTGCCTCCCACAAATGCATCAGAAATACAACTACATGTGGAACAATTCTAACAGAATAGCTACTGAATGCTGGCAGAAGACCTTAGACCTCTGAAAGGGCAAGAAAATCTCCATGTAACCAGGTAAGACAAAAGAAAAAAGAAAAAAAAAAAAAAGAAAGTGAGAAAGGAATTGGGATGGGACCTGCACCCCTGGCAGGGAGCTGTCAAAGAGGCAAGGTTCCTGCACCCTGGGAAGTCCCCTCACCAGTGAAGAGATCAGCTGGGACAGAGGAGGAGCTTCGGAGCCTCAGAGGAGAATGCAGCAACTGGTTTGCAGCAGCTAGAATGGAGAGAGACCTGCACAGGCTGTCAGTGCCATCACTTTGCACTCCCTAGCCTAAGATCCCTAAAACAGAGATTAAAATAACAATAGAAAAAACTCAATAAAACCAAGAGCTGATTCTTTGAAAGGGTAAACAAGATTGACACACCTCTGTCCAGGCTCACCAAGAAGAGAAGAGAGAAAACTCAAATAAACAAAATAAGAAATGGAAAAGGAGACATAACAACCAATAATGCAGAAATACAAAAAACCATAAGGGAATACTATGAACAATTATATGCCAACAAATTCAACAACCCAGAAGAAATGGACAAGTTTCTAGAAACATACAGCCCACCAAAATTGTATCAAGAAGAAATAGATAATTTGAACAGACAGATCACTAGAGGTGAAATAGAATCTGTAATTTAAAAAAACCTCCCTACAAAGTGTGAAGTCCCTGTGAAGGCCAAGAGGGCTTCACAGGTGAATTCTATCAAACGTACAAAGAAGAACTTATACCAATCCTTCTCAAACTCTTCCAAAAAATTGAAGAGGGGAGGATACCCTCAAAGACATTCTATGAAGCCAACACCACCCTGATACCAAAACCAAAGATACCACCAAAAAAGAAAATTACAGGCCAATATCTTTGATGAATATAGATGCAAAAATTCTCAACAATGTATTAGCAAACCAAATCCAACAACACATAGAAAAGATCAAACACCACAACCAAGTGGGATTCATCCCAAGTTCACAAGGATGGTTCAACATATGCAAATCAATCAATGTGATATACCACATATACAAAAGAAAAGACAAAAACCACATGATCATCTCAATAGATGCAGAAAAAGCATTTGACAAAATTCAACATCCATTCACGATAAAAAAAACTCTTACCAAAGTAGGTATAGAGGGAACACATCTCACCATAATAAAAGCTATTTATAACAAACCCACAGCCAATATACTACTCAACAGTGAAATGCTGAAAGCCTTCCCACTAAAATCTGGAACAAGACAAGGATGCCCACTCTCACCTCTTCTATTCAACATAGTAGTTGAAGTCCTAGCCACAGCAATCAGATAAGAAAAAGAAATAAAATGGATCCAAATTGGCAGGGAAGAGGTAAAATTGTTATTATATGCAGATGACATGATTCTATACATAGACAACCCTAAGGACTCCACACAAAAACTAGAACTGACAAACAAATTCAGCAAGGTAGCAGGATACAAGATTAACGTACAGAAATCGGTTGCATTTTTTTACACTAAGAATGACATCTCAGAAAGGGAATGTAAAAAACAATACTTTTCAAAATCGCACCCCCAAAAATAAAATGCTTAAGAATAAACCTGACCAAGGAGATGAAAGACTTATATGCTGAGAACTATAAAACATTAATAGGGACTTCCCTGGTGGCGCAGTGGTTAGGAATCCACCTGCCAATTCAGGGGACACAGGTTCAAGCCCGGGTCCAGGAAGATCTCACATGCCACAGAACAATTAAGCCTGTGTGCCACTACTACTGAGCCTGTGCTCTAGAGCCTGCGAGCCACAGCTACTGAGCCCACATTCCACAACTACTGAAGCCTACACTCCTAGAGCCTGTGCTCCACAACAAGAGAAGCCACCGCAAAGAGAACCTCGTGCACCGCAACAAAGAGTAGCCCCCACTTGTTGCAACTAGAGAAAGCCCGCGTGCAGCAATGAAGACCCAACACAGCCAAAAATAAATAAAAAATACAATAAGTTGTTTAAAAAAACAACATTAATAAAGGAAATTGCAGATGATTCAAAGAAATGGAAAGATATCCCATGCTGTTGGGTTGGAAGAATTAATATTGTTAAAATGCCCATAGTACACAAAGCAATCTATAGATTTAATGCAATCCCTATCAAATTACCCAGGACACTTTTCACAGAACTAGAATAATCATAAAATTTATATGGAACCATAAAAGACTCATAATTGCCAAAGCAATCCTGAAGAAAAAGAACAAATCAGGAGGCATAACCCTCCCAGACTTCAGACAATACTACAAAGCTACAGTAATCAAAACAGCATGGTACTGGCACAAAAACAGACATGGATCAATGGAACAGAATAGAGAGCCCAGAAATAAACCCACACACTTTTGGTCAATTAATCTTTGACACAGGAGGCAAGAATATACAATGGGAAAAAGTCTCTTCATCAAGTGGCATTGGGAAAGTTGGACGGCCGCATGTAAATCAATGAAGTTAGAACACACCCTCTCACCATACACAAAAGTAAACTCAAAATAGCTTAAAGACTTAAATATAAGACATGACACCATAAAACTCCTAGAAGAGATCCTAGGGAATTCCCTGGAATCCCAGTGGTTAGGACTCCACGCTTCCATTGCAAGGGGCATGGGTTTGATCCCTGGCCAGGGAACTAAGATCCTGCAAGCCACACAGCATGGCCAAAAGAAAAAGAGCAGATCCTAGGCAAAACATTCTCTGACATAAATCATACCAATGTTTTCTTAGGTCAGTCTCCCAAGGCAATAGAAATAAAAATGAAAATAAACAAATGGGACCTAATCAAAGTTTTACAAGCTTTTGCACAGCAAAGGAAACCATAAAAAAAAAAGAAAAGAAAAAAGAAAAGACAACCTACAGAATGGGAGAAAAATATCTGTAAATGATGCAATTGACAAGGGCTTAATTTACAAAATATACAAACAGCTCATACAACTCAACAACAAAAAAACAAACAACGCAATCGAAAAATGGGCAGAAGACCCAAATAGACATTTCCAAAGAAGAAATGCAAATGGCCAATAGGCACATGAAAAGATGCTCAACTTTGCTAATTATCAGAGAAATGCAAATCAAAACTACAATGAAGTACCACCTCACACTGGTCAGAATGGCCATCATTAAAAACTCTACAAATAACAAATGCTGGAGAGGATGTGGAGAAAAGGGAAGCCTCCTACATTGTTGGTGGGAAAGTAAGTTGGTAGAGCCACTATGGAAAATAGTGTAGAGGTTCCTCAGAAAGCTAAAAATAGAATTGTCATATGATCCAGCAATCCCACTCCTGGGCATATATCCAGGAAAAACTCTAATCCAAAAAGATACATGCTCCCCTATGTTCACAGCAGCACTAATCACAAGAGCCAAGACATGGAAGCAACCTAAATGTCCATCAACAGATGAATGGATAAAGAAGATGTGGTACACATATACAAAGGAATACTACTCAACCATAAAAAAACCCGAAATAATGCCATTTGCAGCAACATGGATGCAACTAGAAATTATCATACTAAATGAAATAAGTCAGAAAAAGAAAGACGAATACCATATGATATCACTTATATGTGGAATGTAAAATATGACACAAATGAACCTATTTACAAAACAGAAACAGACTCATGGACATAGAGAACAGACTTGTGGTTGCCAAGGGGGAGGGGGTTGGGGGATGAAGGAGTGGGAGATTAGGTTTAGCCGATATAAGCTATTATATATGGAATGGATAAATGACATAAATATATGTCCTACTGTATAGCACAGAGAACTATATTCAGTATCCTATGCTAAACCATAATGGAAAAGAATATTAAAATGAATATATACATATAACAATCACTTTGCTGTACAGCAAAAATTAACACAACACTGTAAATCAACTATACTTCAATTAAAAAAAAAAAAAACCTTGGGACATCCCACTATTATGAAATCTCCATTTTAGTTAAAGAAATTTTTGACATAGTACAATTGAAACCTCCCATGGGATTTCATTAGAAACCCGAGTCTCAATCTTTTTGAAAGACTTTCTAAAACACTGATTTGCAACCTTAGCTGCAAATTGGATTGCCCAAAGAGCTTTTATATATTTTTATATATATATTTATATATATTTATTTTTATTTATTTATTTATTTATATTTATATCTGGGCCCCATCTTCCAGAGATTCTGCCTGGGCATTTCAATTTGAAAAACTTCCCTACCTTAGTCTGCTGTCACTTTGGTAGAGAGGGGCTTAAGGGACTTTTGTCACTTGTCAGGAGTCCCCTTAACTACCTACAACTAAGCCCCCTGAACTATCCATGGTTCAGAAATGCTGTGGAAATTTGAGGTTTGGTTTAAATTACTGAATGAAAATTACAAAGTAGGAAGTTATTTGTATTAATCAGACCTTATATATACAGCATAACTTCTTTGTAAACCATCTAGGATGATATCAGAGAAGGGAAGGAGCAAAAATATGAAACATAATTTGGGGCCTAAGTCAGGGCCCAGAAAAAACGAACAGCATTTAAGCCAGAGCTGCCTGTTACTGCAGAAAAGAAAGAAGGCACGTCAAGAGGTGCTGCAGAAAGGCGGGGATGCCGCCTCTGGCCGGGCTGGCTCTGCCCTGCACACCTCCACACGGCCAGGGTTCCATTAGATCTCCCTGGATTTCCCCACGCAGAACTCACACTCACCCGCAGAAGCCCTGACAGGACCCTCACCCTGGAGGGTCTGAGCTGTAAGATAATAAGTGGTGTTTCTGGCCAGCACAACTCCTAACAGAGTGGGCTCTCACTGTGAGCCAGCCACTCAAGATGGAGCAGCTCCCTCGACCACTTTGTGGGTCAAAATCCACGAGGGGCGCCCCTACCATCTGCTCACCTGCCCCAGAGCCCCATGATCCCGGAGTAATAGTGAAGCTGAGAATTCTGCCCTTCCCCAGCCCTTTCCTACTTCCCCTGTGCCCTCAAGCACAAAGAGGTGGTGAGAAGTAACTAGCAACACAGTTTAGGGCGCTCTGTAGCCTCAGCTCCACCCCCCCCAACTTAGTAGCCTTGGGGCAAAACCACCTACAACAGGGAAAGTTGAAGAATATAAATTATAGTCTACTGAAATATAATTCAATGCATCCATTGATGGATGTTTAACTTTGCAGGGCCTTGGGGCTCTCTTTCTGATCTTCAGTGACCCGTGCAAGTTGTAGGTGTAGGTGGTATTACGGAGAGTTTCAGAAGTATCGATAAATTTGGGGAAGGGGGTGAGTTTTGTCAAGCAGAATACTGATAGGAGGTAGCAAGTAACAGCTCATAAAAGTGGCCGTGGGCCCAGGAGGCAGGGACATTAAGGGTCAATGACAAGGAAACTGTGCCAAGGAAAACTGCCCAACTTGCCACCTTTGGTCTAAAGGAGCTGACGGATGAATCTCAATGTGTTGTTTCAAGCAATATTTATTGACACTTAACGTGGGACAGACCATTGGGAGCTCTAAGCCTGGGGCTGCAACAGCTGATCTTCTTCTACCTGCCTGATTCCTTAGGAAAGCACCCAGGCTGAACCCTGCTGCATCCCTCACGGGGTCTCTTAACCAAGCTCATCTGGAGCACCAGGTTGACTTCTGCTCTAGGGACATGGGGGAGCTCTGGGCTCTTGGGCAACTGAGTAGGAAAAACTCACTCTTCCTCCTGTGTGTCTCCTTTACTCTCACACTACGATCACACTGTGAATACTTCTGACGCCAGATGTGGGGAGGATATTCCCACACTGAGCAATTCTGCCACACCAGCTAGGTATCCTACAATTTAACTCAATTTTGACACTGTCCACCTGGAGATAATATCAGATCCCACAGGTTAAGGGCTCAGTCCCACAAAACTCCCCTACCCACTTCACCTGCCCTTTTGACCCATTAGCCATAAATTGGAGGTTCCCACAATCCCCTCTTCAGGTTAATTTGCTAGAGCAGCTCATAAAACTCAGGAAAACAGTTTACTTACTGTTTATGGGTTAATATAGAAGGATATGATAAAGGATGCAGATGAACATCCAGATGGAAGAGATGCACAGAGCAAGGTTTGTGGGAAGAGGCGCAGAGCTTCCACGCCCTCTCCGCACACACCACTCTCCCAGTACTTCCATGAGTTCACCAACCCGGAAGCTCCCTGAAACCCATACCTTGGGGATTTTATGAGGCTTTTATCATGTAGGCATGATTAACCATTAACCCAATTTCCAGCCCCTCTCTGAAGAATAATGGGGGGTTGGGCCGAAAGTTCCAGCTTCTAATCATGGCTTGGTGACCAGCCTCCATCCAGGAGCCCACCAAGTCACCTCATTAGAACAAAAGACTTTTTTATCACCCAGGAGAGCTAAGCGACTTGGGAGCTCTGTGTCAGGAACCAGAGTCAAAGACCAAATATTAGAACAAAAGATGCTCACAAGTGCTCTTATCACTTAGGAAATTACAGGGGTTTTAGGAGCTCTGTGCCAGGAACCAGAGGCAGAAATATATATTCTATTATTTCACAAGGACCAAGTTGCCCTTTTGTTGAAGCCTCTTCAACTCTACCAGAAAGTTTCATTACTTGCATATGACCGGGTCACAGGATCTTTTTAAGTTGGGCAAGGGTCATGATCACCTTCTAGATTGGCCACTCTCATGAAATCCTCTCAGCAGCTGCACAAATCTGCTCATCTCACTCTCTTCCTGGACTCCTGGTTGCTTGAACTGTGGGTTTATCCTTGGCATCTCAGCTCCTTTCCTGCTTTTTAATTTTGTTGGGGTTTTGGTTTATATAATTCATTTCTGTTTTTATTACATTTGTGACACAAACCATTCTGGGTTTAATTATTTGGAGCAAAGAAAATGAATTCAGTTTTGTATTTCAGTTTTAAAAAGCTATTCTTTCATACTGTTGACATATACCGTGGGCAGTAAATATCATTGGTTCTTTGTTTCTATATTTTGCTTTTATTTTAATTAACTTTATGACATAAGCTTCTTTACCTGTTTGTGTTTAATTATTTGGAGTAAAGAAAACTAATTTGGTTTTGCATTCTAGTAGCTAAAGAGTTTTTCCTTTACACTTTGCTGGGCTTCTTCCTTTCCCTTCCCCTTTTCCCCTCTATTATTAATGTTTAGAGCAAAGAGAAGGGTCGTGGACTTAAACTGTGTTCTGGTGATGGAACAAGGAGGCACTGCGATTGCTGAGAAACCACAACAACATTTCCGCCTAACCGCAATTCCAACTGAATCTTCAAGAGCCATCGGTAACTACTCAAGGCCAGAATGACCCATGCGTTTCCATGGAGCCCTTTGGGTGGTTTCTAGCCATTCTCTGGCATGATCCTGGCAGTAAATAGTACGTAAGCTACTCCACCTCTCCCCCTACCTGCTCCTCTTTTCCCTTTTTCTTAACTTGTCCTTAAGATCTATTATGATTCCTGGACTTCAGAGGTGATAGTGCTGTGGAGTGGACAGACTCAGACCAGGACCCTGCTGACTGGACGAACCTGTTGCTTTTGACTCAGTGTCTCTTTAACAAGTAAAAAACAAACCGATATTAATTTACACTGCATGATCCCACAACATGAACCCTTCTTGGAATGCAGGGTAAGTAAGGGGAGGACAGCAGCCTGAGGAAGCCTTTTGGGCAGGGGAGAGGGGTAGGATGGGGTGGGGGAACCCGCAAGGAGAGGCCACAGGCAGGGGGGCATCAGTTAGCTGGCTGCCCCGGCAAACAGTTCAGATTTCTGGAACATGTAAGGACCAACCCAGGATTCTTAGACACAGCTGGAGAAGAGGTGGTATGTATGTGTCTATATATAAAATAATGGAGTATTATCCAGCCACAAGAAAGAAGGAAATCCTCTATTTGCCCGACAACATGGATGGACCTGGAGGGCACTATGCTAAGTGAGATAAGTCAGACTGAGAAAGACAAATACTGTGTTATATCACATATATGTGGAATCTAAAAAAGCTGAATTCATAGAAGCAGAAAGTAGAATGGTCATTACTAGGGGTTGGGGAAATTGAGGAGATGCTGGTCAAAGGGTACAGACTTGCAGTTAGAAGATGAATAAGTTCTGGCAATCTAATGCACATCACTGTGATCACAGTCCATAATACTGTATTATGTATCAATACTTTAAAGTTGCTAAGAGACTAGATCTTAAAAGTTCTCACCACAAAAAAATGACAGTTCTGTGACATGACAGAAGTGTTAGCTAACAGTAGGGTGTATTCATACTACAACATATAAATGCACCAAATCAACACACTGTACACCTTAAACTTAACACAATGTTATATGTCACATGTCAATTTCTTTTTAAGTTCAAAAATTAAAAAAATAGGGCTTCCCTGGTGGCGCAGTGGTTGAGAATCCGCCTGCCGATGCAGGGGACACGGGTTCGCGCCCCGGTCCGGGAGGATCCCACATGCCACGGAGCGGCTGGGCCCGTGAGCCATGGCCTCTGGGCCTGCGCGTCCGGAGCCTGTGCTCCGCAACGGGAGAGGCCACAACAGTGAGAGGCCCGCGT
>NC_041233.1:51481217-51494837 GCF_002837175.3 Physeter macrocephalus
CCACAACAGTGAGAGGCCCGCGTACCGCAAAAATAAATAAATAAATAAATAAACTATCATGATTTATCAAAAAGAAAAAACAACAGTCATAATAATGGTATAGGATGTGCCAGAAACAATTCAGTGAGCAACAGAGACAGGGTTAATTTAATATCGGGCTATCCATCACACACAACACACATGCTAGCAAATCTGTACTGCAGATGTCAATTAACTGACAAGGGAAAAAATTAAGCGTTTAACTGTTTCATGATAAGAATATTCTTTTTTTTGTATTTATTGCCTTGAATTAATTACACTGACATTTGAATTTACTAGGAAAAAACTACATCTGTGGCTCTTTGCCATAAGAATCATGGATGTTATGCATAAGTTGTCCCCATAGTGGGGAAAGAGGTGATTTTAAAAAAAGAAAAAGAAACAAGGACCCACTGTATAGCACAGGGAACTATACTCAATATTTTGTAATAACCTATAAGGGAAAAGAATCTGAAAAAGGATATATATATGTATGTGTATATCTCTATATATGTATGTGTATGTATATGTATATAACTGAATCACTTTGCTGTACACCTGAAAACTAGCATGACATTGTAAATCAACCATACTTCAATAAAAATTTTTTTTTAAAAAATAAAGAACAAGAAATAGTTGGTAAGGTGAACTTGGAAGATTTCCTTACTTTGAGGAGGAGTGGCGTCTCAGAGCTGCTGTAATGTGGGCATTAATATAAACATGCCTTCACATGCTGGGAAGCCTGAGATATGGCAATTACTTCTGAAAATGGAAGTGACTAGTGGTGGCTGCTATATCATTTGGAATGGCTCTTGTGGCCTCCTCCCCACAACACACCCAAGCCCAGTTAGCAAACAGGCCATTCAATTTGGGGGTATCACTGCTCTTGGTGGTTTTCAGTAGGGTAGTAACATCTCAAAGATAAAGCAAGTCTCATCACCCCCATAGGGCTGTGGTAGATACACCAAGAGGGTGTGGAGCGGCACTTACTATGACTCCCATCTCTCCACCTCTGCCACAGCCGACCCTTCAGTCCCTGGATCCCCCCTTCAGGCCTGCTGGCCTCAGGCAGGCCAGCACTAACCATCCCACCTCCAACCCTCTGTAACACCCTTTCCCTACCACACACGGTCCACACTCCAACATTTACCTCAACAACCAGCAGGTCATCATTTGAAATGGGCTCAAGCTTTTTATCTGGGGGTGTCTTTTCAAGTAAAGTGCTTAATTCAACCAAGATTCTGCCTCTGTAGGCAACTCCTTCCCCCTGAAAGGCAACAGCACAGGATTATTCTTCTAGGCATGAACAACAGTGAAAAGATCTGTCCCTCTATTGGGGCTCATCCAGCTACAACTTTAAGTTTCTCCTTCCCAAAATGAATCAGTCAGCAACTCTCTCAGCTGGTCTTTGGTATCTGAAAGAAGAACCAATGACTTCAGGAAGGATCCCAAAGAGAGCCAGGGCTGAAAGGGATCTCAGTCACGGCTGGTGTCAGAGGCTTTCGAGTCATGCTCAGATCCAGAAAGGGTTCCCAGATGCTGGGGTGGGAGTGGAAGGGGCTCGAAGTCTCCCTCACCCAACTTTAGCTCTGCATTTATCTGCATTAACTTTGCTCCTTTGCTCAGAAAAGGGAGGCTGCCATGTTGGCAACCAGGGCAAGTCTCAGAGTAGCCAGGAAATAAAAGAGGAAGATATTTTGGGTGCGGCTGAGGGTATTAATTGTGGCTACTCCTCCCAATATACCAAGAAGTGTTGGCAACAGAACCCTCTGGAGAGGAAGTGAAAGCTTCCACCTCCACCCCCACCCCCATCCCCAGGGCTTTCTCTCTACCCTAGCTCTTTTCTTGGGCTTTGGGAGCTAACTAACAGACAGTACTTGGGCTTCTAATGTGGTGGAAAGACGACTTCCCATCTCTGAGCCTCCATGTCCTTGTCTATAAAATGAAGAGGTTGGATCGGATCAGGGATAGCAATGTCAAGCGTGTCACCTCCAGTCTTTCGGCAAATTCCTAGAACATGGCATTGAATGGAATACTGAGGTAGCACATTTGCTTTTTGGAAAGAGCCAACATTGATTACTGACATCTGCCTTAAGTTTAGGATGGGGGAATGGCCATGCTATGCATTTGCCACATTAGATGATCTCCAGGATCCTTTCCTATTCTTGCATTCTAGGACTTGAGGAGTATGAGACTTCCATCCTTCAACACTTGATCGGTCATCTGGTGGGTCTCTGGGGGTGGGGGGTCCCCTAAATGAGACTTGATTAATAACCATTAGAAGAAGGAATCACATGAATCAGTGCTCATTAATAACAAACCTTAATTGAAGAACTAACCTTTCCAGTATTTAGCTCATCATAGGGATCTGGGAATCCCGTGTACTCTCTGGGGCTTCCATAAAGGTTCAGATAACAAGGTCCAAAAGTTGGAACAAAGCCCACCTCTGTTTCTCCTGTATTTGCTGAGAGATAACATCATCATTAGTATCTTAGGCTTTTAACACTCAATCTATTGAAATAAATATTAGTTATTAGTTAGCTGGATGAGACAGTTTTCCTCCATTTTGAGTTAGTTGTATTAGTGCAAATTGTAAACACTTGTGAGAACTGCCATATTTCCCTTATCTTATTGCTATAAAACATTAAATAAAAAACATTTTCAGGGGGGAGTTCAGGTAAACTTATATTATTCTTACAAAAAGATGATGATATTCAAATGAAAGAATAAGAAGTTGATCTTCACATTTTTTGCAAGTTTATAATTGGCACTGTAGTAAACATGTCATTGGCAACTGAGGTAAAGATTATAATTGTTTTGGGAAGTCATTTAAATGATGTATATCAGATTAATTTTATTTGTTCTCCAAAAACATCATTTAGTCTCAAGTAGTTAGTATAAATCTGGCAGATGACTTTTAAAATACAAGACATTTAAAATTTTTACATATAACAATGAACTGTCTGCCTACGGTTATGACCATATGATATTCATAAGCAATGTGAAGTCTCCATTCATGACATTCTATCTCTGATGAGGATCCATTATGCTCCGTATTTCTGCTACCTGGTCTTAGCAAGAGCTACTCCCCAAGGAGGGGCACTGCAGGCAATGTAAGCAAATAGCGGAGTCAAAGGGAGACTGCAGGTGAAGATGGGGATGTATAATAGGAGCTGCCGCCAGCCATCTGAATGGCTCCCGTATGGAGGAGGGATGGACTTGCTTCCAAAAGCAGGGGAAGGACCACTGCTGGGAGCTACAAGGAAGCCAGCTTTGGTTCACTCAAAGTAAGGAAGATCTTTCTATGAATTAGTGGTGTCAAACAATGGGACAGACTGCACTGGGAACAGAGGAAATGTTAAGGCCAAGACTTCAGCCTATCTTTCAGGATATGGTCAAAACGATTCCCTTATGGATGAGAAGTTGACCAGATGACCTCTATGGCCCTCTTCCAGCTCTGTGCTTAAAACTAAGGCAGAAAGATAAATGTGAAGTAGCAGGTGAGCAGAATGCCGATTAATAAACAGTTGAGCAAACTATATACACGGGTAGTTTGCAATCTTTTCCACCTTTTTGAGGCTCCTTTGCACTTTGAACTTCTATTAAGTTATCATTTTATATTTTAATTTTTGACCCTTAAATAGCTGCTTATCTCTGTGACTACACTATAAATTCCTTTGGTAGGTGGGGTAAGATTCAAGCATGTTTTATTCTGACTCCCTAAGCACCTAGTCCTTGTTCTGTCTTGGAGTACTACAACATAAATATTTTTTGATTGGTTAAACAAATGAATGAAGGAGTGAAGTGTGACCAAATCTGCCAAGTTTGTTACAAACCTAAGGACTACTTAATATTCACATAAAGTGTGATTATAAGATAATGAGATTGATTTTTAAAAACAAATAAGAATGTGTCATTGTGCCAATAACATAAAGGCACATGATAAAACCTTAATTTTGCACAGTTTGCAAACTTTCTTACGTGCAGTATCTCTTTTCCCTCTCACTACAACCTTGGGTGGTTAGCATGGCAGGGATTATCATGTTTATTTGAAAGCAAACAAACGTCTCTAAATCACAAAGTCTTCATCTATTAGGGTAACAACATCTGCCCTGACAGGGTTGTAAGGTCAAGTGTGAGAGCACTGAGCAAACTTGCAAAGAATGGCGAGTGCTGGGCAAACCCAAGGACATGTTATGATCCTGCATAGTTGGAAGATGAAGACCATAAACAACAATAACAAAAAAGTGTTATACAATTATTTACAATGAAGCCAGGATAGTATGCATCTAGGGGAAAACATGAGGCATGTAGCAAAGCCTGGTTAGCACATTTGTTTAAACTTAGCTTTGCAGGACAACCATACAACACTAATACAAAAATTGTTACTGTAGCAAAACTATTTTTAAGACAGCAAAATGTAAAAAAAAAAAAAAAAAAGCTAAAGGCAATCAATTGGTAAGTTCTTAATAAGATAATAATAAACAGAAAGATCTAGAAGATAGCAAAATTACAAAGCATGAACCTGTATATGATGCAGCCCCAGATCCCGAAGATGAGACATCTACGTAGTAAAAATACGGTTGGTTAAACAACAAGAGAAACACGAACTTTATAAAAGAGACAGTGAAAAAGTTAATCAAATCCAATGCTAGGTAAGTGGTTTAGCAACACCAGAAAAATCCCAAATCCAGGCTCAAATCACATCACCCTTTTGTAATGTACACAAATGTCACTGGTTAAATACAAAATGGCTCAAGACTTCTGTGATACCCGGCAGCACCGTCATGCATGATATAACCTAATCTCGTCAGCCCCAAGGCAGTGAAGCATCAGAGAAGTAGCTTCCCACCATCAAAGGAGGCCTGGGGAAGTTACCAACATTTCATGATTTTAATAAAACATTTACTTGTCCTGTGTCTAATTTAGTTGGGACTAAGACCAGATAATGCAAGTTAATTTAGTCTAAGGCTGTGTGAGCAAAGGTTTATAGTTTAAGGTACATTCTCTGTTTCTTTCGGGGTGGGGAGGTTGGCGGCTGCTCATTGTTATTTTGAGACCCTGTTACTGACTGTTCGCAGGGCCTGCTTGAGAGAAGGCATCAGAGACAGGGGCTGACACTGTCTGTAACAATTCATTTTCACTTGCGGTGGATGTTAACCACCATATCATAAGAAAAATGCTTATTCCACTATTTATTGAAAAATTATTTTTAGGTAATTATTTAATGACTTTCTGCTAAATTAAATGAATTTAAGTAATTTTTACCCTCCCTCCCATATAGTTATAGCATGAGTTTAATTACTCTATTGGTTGCCTTTAACCAATAAATTTAATCTAGTCTTTAACCAATTTTTTATCTAACCAATGATTTAATCTAACCTTTATATCTGCATCCCTCACTTGATAACAAGAGGCTAATAGCATGCTTACCCTTGCCCACCTCTCCCTTTCCTTTTTTCACTTCTAAGCTCTATCTTCTGTACTTTTACATTGTAAGAGGCGATGACATTCACCTTCTGTTTAGAGCCTTGACTACAGGTTTAACAAAAAATTTTTTAAAACAATTAATAGTGTTCACATTATAACAACACATTACAATAAGTATTGTTCTCTGCAGAGAAAAGGAGAGTTGTAATTCCATTCCTTTGTACAGGTCCAGCAGCATGGTCCCCCTATGCCACTTAGCAGAGAATGTTTAGATGGAATCTCTTTCTCACCTTCTATCATTTGCTTAAAATAATGCTACACCTGACTTTATATTTGGACTATTATCTTCTTGGTTCAGCTCTTTATTTTTCTTGGACTTTCTAATGCCTTTTTTTTTTTTCCTTCTTCTTGAGAGAGGAAATCTATATCTTCTTCATCAAATCTCTATTATGTTTCAGGTTCTTGGTCATACTATCTAATGCGTGGCTTACAGTATCTTTTTAAAAACCTATAAAGTCCTCTCTTAAACAAGATAAGGATGAGAGGACACTTAGGTTTCCAAAAACAAAATTTTGTCTCAAATTCTCTCACTTTACTCAATGTGTTTAATCTACTGGTATTTACAAGAATTTTATTTTGGTAACAAACAATAAGCTGCTCATATTATTAATGTGTTAACACTAAATTTTTTCTTACCATCTTAATTTATCTCCTTCATTCCCTATTACAATTTCAGACCATAATACCAAGTATAGGCAATCAGTTCTCAGTATGAAAAACAACAAAATGTATATTGGTTATCAATGCTTGTTAGCATAAAATGCATAAAAACAAAATGCACATTATCTGGAGTAGACAGTACATGGTTCAGTGCCATTTGACTTTGTTCCTGCCAAGGAAGTCAGTAAAGAAGGGAACATTGTTTTATATTTGGGTGGACTGGTGTCAGTGCCACTCTTAAAAAAAAAGGTACCCTCCGTATTTTTTTTTTTTTTTTTTTTTTTGCGGTATGGGGGCCTCTCACTGCTGTGGCCTCTCCCGTTGCAGAGCACAGGCTCCGGACGCGCAGGCTCAGCGGCCATGGCTCACGGGCCCAGCTGCTCCGCGGCATGTGGGATCCTCCCAGACCAGGGCACGAACCCGTGTCCCCTGTATCGGCAGGCGGACTCCCAACCACTGCGCCACCAGGGAAGCCCCAGTACCCTCCGTATTGATGCTCAAAAATTTGTAAAAAGGCTACTGGGAAAGAGTTTTTGGATTGAAGCAAGAAAGCAAAAAAATTTTTAACTCAGATAATTGATAGTTACCTCAATTATTAATTACTAATCAATTGTTTTGCTGCCCACCATCAAAACATCACTGAAATGGTTCACTAGGCTCATCACATTTGGCTTCTCAGAAACCAAGTCCATTGCCAGGTGGCTACCCCAGTTCATTCCTTCTCCAGAAGCTCTCCGCCCTGTCTCGTTCCTGCTCTGCTGTGTGACTCACCTTCCACTTCCCCACCAGAGGCAGCAATTTTAGAGAGGTGCAGATACGTTGTCCCAACGACATCATTTTTGGTAAGACGGTCCCTGTATAAAAGAACAGGTTAAGACCTCCACCTATGAAGACAGATCTTCATTTCAACAATAATAAGAGAGAGCTGGAAAAGACCCTAGACCTCAGAAATCTTCCTGTCCAGTGGGCCTCAAGCTTTACCGTACTTTAAAACCACTTGGAAACCACCACCACCACTCCCCACCCCTGCATCCCACACCACCTCTCATGTCCTTGTCTCAAATTTTCTCACTTTACTCAACAAAGTGAGACTTTATTGAGTCTGACTTTTGAGACCATTCTGATGCAAATGGTCCTCCAAGCACCCTCTGAGAAAAACTGATCCAGTCGGACAACTCATTTCAGTTATGGAAGCTGAGATTTTTACAGAGGTCAAGGGATTCGCCTATGGCCACACTCAGTACTGTTATCATAAAGTGAATGGATCAGTTGCAGGCACATAACATGATGAGGGTAATAAAAATCTCATTACATAGAATAAGTGCATGTATCTTATTTTATCATGTTCATACTGACTACTAGGACGGTTTAACAACGACGGTGGGCTATTTCTAGGGGTGCTTCATAGGGAAAAAAATTCCCTTTCAATTCAAACATTTCTTGAACATCTACTGTTTGATAGATGCTGTTTTTCTGACTTCATTTGCTTGCCTATAACGTAAATCTTATCTATATGGTTGGGATAAGTTTGCCCGCTACAAGTACCTACAACTTTGTGTATATTTCTGTGAGTATCTTAGAGAGTCTCTGAGCCTAACATGAAATGGTCTGTAGCTGGGCACATAGTACATGTAACACACAAGGTTTATATTGATAACATCCTGTTTAATTCCTTCTCTTCTTTATTCCATCTAGTGTCACACCCACTCTAAAGTTTAGGACCCCATGCGGGGGGAAGAAAGTTTCATTCAGTATTTTGAGGAAAGCTTATACTATAGTATATTATTATGTATATTATAGCAATATTATATGTTATATATAATATTATATATTACATAGTATAATAATATTAGGTTATAGAAAGTGACTAATTAAACACAGTATACATGAGAAAAAATTATTTTTAGGTAGTAAGCCACATGTGTGGGGCTTGCATCCTCTCTGTCCATCCAGAAGAATCTGGACTACATTTAAAGAATCCTTAGCTTTCCCTCAGTTGTGTAAATACCCTACAGGGTATGTAACCAAAGATCTGGATCCAAGGATTCCCCAGATAAACAGGGTCTCTCTGCACATCCTAGTCTACTATTGCTTTGGAGAGGGGAGACGAGGTCAGGGAAAAAAACCCACCATTTGTTGTGGCCACGGGCAACTCTGGGATGGCTCAGCTAGCAATCAGCCCACTGCAGAGTCTGTAGGCCAGAGTGGTTACCTGATCTATGTAGGGTCCAAGCCCACACTCCTGACAGTTCCTGAGGCTCCTGGAGCACCTTCAGAGTGTCGACTAGGGGTCCCAAGTAACTTAAAATGAGCTCACGCTCATCGGAAGGGGCATTTTGGCCTCAGGCCCCTTCACGACCCTCAATGAACTGTGATGTAGTTACTGAACAAAGAAAGCCTTCTCCCCTCTTCCCAAAGTGCCTTGTTGCCATAGTGCCAAGAGGGTACAAACATGAAAGTCAAATACATTTAGCCAAAGGAAAAACTAGGGCCAGACAGGATGGGGACCCAACTGGGTCTCTAACTATCTGTGTGACTGTGGGTAAGTCACCTGACTTCTCTGAGCCTCAGTCTTTGTCTGTAAAAATGAACTAATCATAGTCTCTATTCTATAGGGTTTCTCTAAAGACTAAATGGAATAATGTAGGGAAGGCAAGAGGCACAGCACCTGGCACTTAGCAGTGCTCAAAACACAGCAGCTAACATCATAATAAACATTGATGATGATGATGATGATGATGATGATGATGGTGGTGGTGGTGGTGGTGGTGGTGGTGGTGGTGACAATGATGCCGGTACCAATGATGATGCTATTTATCATTTCCACTCTCAGGGAGCTAAGGGCTGTCGATTGAATACCCCATCCAACTAGAACATACCCAAGAATGGCCTCATTATGGCCAATCATTGCTAGGATGCTGGTCTAGTACAAAGTCCATCAAAAAATTTCAATGAATTTTCTTTGCATTCAGATAGGGAGCTCTGTCTACTCTCCTTTCTAACAATAACAAAGAATAGCTCTCAGAATGTTTTGGTGATTCTTCCCAAGAAATAGTTTACTCCATTTCTGAAGTCTATTTTGGACAGCCTAATGGTATGTAAAGCCTTGATTTCTTATCTCGATTTCTTGTCCTCTATTCAGATCATTTTTCCTTGCTTTTGTTTGTGAGCAGTTGAACCAAGATATCCAAAGCTTTTCTGTAACAACCACTATTATTATTTTTAAAGAAAACACCCAGTTCCAGGAGCAGTGTACCCCTTCCCTCTGAAAGAAAAGCAAATGTCCTGAAAAGTAAGAGTTAGACCATCTGAAGTAATGTTTCTCAATATCCAAATATTTAATTCTTTAATTTTGAATTAGACACAAGTCCTTTTTCACTCACCAGTCATATATTGTTAGTTTTATTTTTTCACACACTGAAGGAAACTGTTAAACAGAAAAAAAAAAAAAAGCAGTTATTTCTCAACTTATTCAGTAACAAAGTATTCTTACTTTTTTCTAAAAGCAAAGAAAGTCAAACCTTGATCTGAAGATTGACGACTTGATTCCACTCAGGGTTTGCATTTTTCTCAATTATATTTGTGCAAACCTGTACAATTATCAAAACAAAACAGTAGGTATTCAGGTTTCTTAATTTCGAAAAGTTTACAATATACGCATACTGGATTATGACTCTAGCAGTTTACTTATAAGTTATAGACTTGGTATCCTCGTTAAAGTTTATTTTTCTTGATAAAAATTTGGTAAAATATGACACAGGTTTAACATTGACCTTTGCTGCTTCTTTGCACAAAAAGCTAGTTTTCAATCGCCAGATTACTAACATTGGATTAGTGTAATGATGCAAGAGCTAATATTTAGTGAGCACTTGTTACATGCTGTCTAATAAGCATCTCTACACTAACATGTCCAAACAGATCTTTTGATCCTGCCCACCAGCCCTTCTCCCTGCTCCCCAAACTGGCTGCTCTTTCCACTGCTTTTCACAGGGGTGTTCAGGCTTGAACCAGAGTCAGCCACAACCCCTCTCTCTTCCCTTCACATGCCTCATCCAATCCATTAGTAAATGCTGACACCCCTATTGTCATCCCGTCTTCCCCCAGATGCTTGCGGCTGGTCCCCATCTGGATCTGCACTTCCTCTCCTGCCTCCCCACTTTCATGTCACTCCTGTGTAGCACCTTCCATCATCTCCCCAGGTATACTTGCAGTCCTGGTTCATATTCTGCCTGCCCCCCTCACCCCACCTCTTTGAGCTCATCTCAGTTTCGTCCCGTGCTCGCTCCACTCCAGTCATGTTGGCATTCTTTTGCTGCAAATGTGTATCCTCCTTGGGGCCTTTACATCTGCTCTTCCTTCTGCCTGGAAGCCCCCCTCCCCCGCAATAGGTCTGCATTATCCAGGCCTCTGCTCAAATGTCACTTCCTCCAAGGTGTCCCACTTGATAACCTAGCTGGATACGCCTCCAGCACCCCACCCATCACTTCTTGTCCGCTGCTTTATTTTCTGCGGAGTACTCAGCACTAACTGAAATTACGCAACTTCTTATTTGCTTGTTTATTGTTGTCGTCCCTTCTGTTACAAAGTGAGCTCCATGAGCGCAAAGACTGTCTCGCTCACTTCTTTATCCCCTGCTCGTGGGACAGCATCTGATACTTGGTAGGCTTACACTGTTTAATTCCAGAATTAATTAACTCTTTCAACAATCCTATGAGATTATAAGCATCCTCACATATAGCTCAGGAAACTGAGACTCAGAGGTTAAGAAATTTGCCTTCACTCCCTATGGACAGGGGTCAAGTCTGAATTTAAATCTGGCCTCATTTAGCTCCAGAACTGAGAACTTTTCTGCCATCTCCCACTGGCTCTCCTAGGACATAACCCAGTCTGTGTGTGCAGTTTGCCAAATCTCACTTTCACATGGTTCAAATACATAGAAGATGCTACTTCCTCATGCCCAGAACTATCCGTGGTACATCATTATTCTAAATACTATGGAATCCCACTCTCCAATCTTAGACCATCTCTGTAGGTAAAAGTGGTAGTTACAGGTGTTCCTACACCAAGAGTCCCCCAGCTTTTTTCAGAGGACTGGGATGGGGTTCCCCTGCCTGACTGTCTAGTTTCCGCAGCTCAGTGGAGTATGGGTGGTGAGAAACATGACAGGAGTGGGCAGCTGGGTACTGGGGGCTGTCCTCTACCACATTTACCAGGGATCATTATTGTTGGCTAGGGACTTCGCCTAGTAGTAAGATAATGCTTAGACCTGGGAAATCACTTCCGCTATTCTAATCTTCCAAAACACTGAATACTTTGAGTCCTGTATACTTTCCACTCCAAAATAAACCTCTGGAGAAGTCTGGCATGTTCAGACTCAGATAATCTGGGTTTCTGCAGAGTGCCCAGCTCATCAGGGGGCTAATTTAACAAAGAATAAGCAAGAAATCACTCCAAGGAAAGCATGGCATTTTAAAAATGTGTTTCCAGAGGCATGTGCATTTAGATCACATACAAACCTTTTTTCCAGCAAAAGAAACTTCTACAAAAGGATCCACTAGGTTTTTCTTATCTGCACTGCCTCCAAATATTTCCTTTACTGTCTGTGAGAAGGCATCATCCACTGGAAAGCAACATGTCACACAGCAGAAATTAAATTTGATTCTCTTAAAAGAACAGAAATCACTCAGCAAAATTAAAAATTTTCCCCTGCACAGAAAAACAGTTGCAACAAGAATCATTCTCAAAAGTGGCAAGTACCAGAGGCACTGGATTGCAGAAATCCTTTTTGTCTTAGCTGAGAGAAAGAGAAAATCAACAGGAGTGCCTTGAAAAAGAAATCAATAAATTATTATGATGAGAATCAACCATTTATTGAGGAAAACAGTAGGATAAAGAAAGTCCATCCAAGTGGGGTAAGAGGCAATTCAAAAACTCAGGCCTAGTTTCAATTTGGGAAAGGTTCCTTAGGTCAGCATATAGGCCTCATCTGACTTTTTCTGAGAAATTCAAGGAAATTTGGCATAATCATAAATATTATGTTTCATCAACTACAAACAGCAGGCCTCTGTTTTAACAAACTTAAAAGTGAACAGAGTTCAGCTGAATAGGCCCAAGTAGGCCATATAATGTGAGGTTTAATTTAGTCACTTCATTTAAGATATTTCTGAGGGAAAGATGGTCTGGGGAGGCAGTACAGGGTGTTAAACAAGGTGTGGGGGCGTTCCCCAGGAAAGTAGCAAAACCTGAAGCGCTCCATGGCCTGTACAGTGGGTGTTGCCTCCTGGGGACTGGGAGAGGGGTCCTACGTCCCAGGGCCCAGCAGGAAACAGACAGGCCAGGTTAGGCAGAGAGGATGCTTGGTCCTCAGCAAGGACAAAGGAGTAATTGGACTAGCCTCTGCGAATAGAATCACTCTAAGCAATTCTCTTAAATGCATCCAATCTCTTAATATATTAGTGACAGACTTCTAGTTATTGGCACTTAACCACCTTTTGCTCAGCCATTTTTTTTTAACATCTTTATTGGAGTATAACTGTTTTACTGTGGTGTGTTAGTTTCTGCTTTATAACAAAGTGAATCAGTTATACATATACACATGTTCCCATATCTCTTCCCTCTTGCGTCTCCCTCCCACCCTCCCTATCCCACCCCTCTAGGTGGTCACAAAGCACAGAGCTGATCTCCCTGTGCTATGCGGCTGCTTCCCACTAGCTATCTATTTTACATTTGGTATGGAGAACAGTATGGAGGTTCCTTAAAAAACTACAAATAGAACTACCATACGACCCCGCAATCCCACTACTGGGCATATACCCTGAGAAAACCATAATTCAAAAAGAGTCATGTACCAAAATGTTCACTGCAGCTCTATTTACAGTAGCCAGGACATGGAAGCAACCTAAGTGTCCATCGACAGATGAATGGATAAAGAAGATGTGGCACATATATACAATGCTCAGCCATTTTTAATAATCGATAGCAAACACATTTATTTGTTTATAAAATTTCAGTTTCATTTGGGATGAAAGGAGTTGGCAGTGCTGACTGCTGACCTCTGTTTGGTATTCTCTAGGATAAGGGGAAGATGGGGAACCCTGAAGAGAAAAGGGATAGAGATGAATGGGCCAGAGGCTCCATAATGGCCATGGGTCATGACCAATAAGGCTGCCCCTTGAACCTGTTTGGGTAGCTTTCAGTGGGACCAAAATGAACGAAAATAACTCCACGAAGGTCTTTAAAAAGAAAGACAGGGACTTCCCTGGTGGCACAGTGGTTAAGAATCCACCTGCTCAGGTGCTTTGTGACCACTTAGAGGGGTGGGATAGGGAGGGAGACTCAAGAGGGAGGAGATATGGGGATATATGTATATGTATAGCTGATTCACTTTGTTATAAAGCAGAAACTAACACACCATTGTAAAGCATTCATACTCCAATAAAGAGGTTAAAAAAA
>NC_041233.1:51494942-51521694 GCF_002837175.3 Physeter macrocephalus
ACTGAGCCCACGCGCCTAGAGCCTGTGCTCCGCGACAAGAGAAGCCACCACAATGAGAAGCCCGCACACCACAACGAAGGGTAGCCCCCGCTCGCTGCACCTAGAGAAAGCCCACGCACAGCAATGAAGACCCAACACAGCCAAAAATATATAAAATTTTTTTAAAAAAAGAACGGAGGCCTACTGTAGTCAGGAAGTTATTACCCTAAACTACTGCTAAGAAAGGCAATTAGCATATGCTTCAGTTAATGTCACCTTCAAAAAATTCTTTAAAAAAAGAAAGAAGAAGACAGACATACAGCGGCAGCACCGATCACTATTCAAAGTATAATTTTAACACATCTAATCACGCAGATAGCCGACAATCCTGGGGCAGGATTAAATCGATACGTACTCTGGGGGATGTCCTCCGCTCGGTAGATCTTCAGCAGGAAGGTCACCCATCGGAGGGCAATGCCAGCAGGGAGTAACAAGTTACTCTCCACATCATCACTGTCATTACCACGATCTTGTATCTCAGGCTATTGGGGACACAAGATGACAAATTATACACACAGGAAAGCAGAACTTGAAGAAGCCAAATTGGTGCTTATAAAATAAAACCAATCAGAACTGTTTTCATTAGGATTTCCTGTGTTTTGGGCTTAAGAGTTCAGCACCAATTCAACCTCAAAACTGCTCTGCAAAATCAATGCTCATGTTTCTTGGATCAATACACTACAAGAAAATAATGTATCCTTTTGTAATCTTCTGAGCACTAAATAGTAGAGAAAGAGAGATAGCTCCTGAAGTTCTTCTAATTTCTTTCTGGCCACTGGCTTGCTGCCCAATTTTCTAGGATAACAACTGTCCCCTTAGGTAGCGATGCCTGATTGTGCAAGGGAGCCATGCTCTGTAGATGCAGTGATGCAGGGAAGTCTTAAAAACACACGTATCTTTACTGAACGAAAAACCCACTCATAGACACCAGGAAGGAGCCTAAGTGAGCTGGAATAATAATTCTGTCATGAAGCAAAGAACAACTTCTGGAAAATTGGAGGAACTGGAGGGTTGGAGTTACTGATTGAAAGCTGTGCTCCATTTCACAACTACTGGTGCCCACTGGTAACTCCTAGTCCTCTTTTTTAGTGAAAAAAATGTAGAGGGTAGAGAATTTGGGGCTCACGGGAGGCTCATCTCCGGTTCCCAGGACAAGCATGCTGACTTTCATGTAGCCTTTAGCACCCGAGCTGGTATCTTCAGGGTCATTGAGGAGAAGCCATTTTCTCATGACAGCGTGACCTAAAATAAAGAAGGCGTAAAAGGACAGGGATACTCTAAAGAGAAGCTGACAGGTCTGTGATTTCATCTGTGGTAAGATAAACAAGCATGTCCTCCAATGTGTCTTCATGACATGCCAAATTCCCCAGCTGAGACTCTATATTAATGTCCTCTGCTTTGCCCCTCCCCACCCACGTCCGGCCCTGGTGTGACTTAAACAAGACTCTAAGCTCTATTCACTGGTTTTATACGTTGATTTTGATAAAGTTAAAATGCCCTCAACAAAAGAGAGAAATTATCTATTTGTTACTATTTGGATGATTACCACTAAAAAAAAAAAAGCCATCCATGCTAAACTGCTACTACCATAATTCCCACTAAGTATCCTTTCCTCTTCTCAATCAAGAAAAACATTTTTTTGATTCTCCTTGATCCCTCAAATTTTCTAGATTCTCAGAGTCTTCAAGTTCAGGGGAGAACATTACTTACCAGGTTCATCATAAATGAATCCGACATCAATCTGGTAAAAAATAATTTAAAGTAGTTCAAACAGATTTTAAAATCAGTTTTTTCACTTCTAGAAACCATTGTTATTATTACACTTAAAAATAAGGCTTTTGACTAGACAAATTTCTTTGAGATCCAACATTTCCATCTTACCCTCTCTGTATACCCAATGCCTGGCCTGATGTGTGACACATAGAAGGCTCTCAATCCATCATTTTGAATGAATGAGCTAGTCTTAGAGCTGGCAGAGACATGGTGGCCAATGTGTCCTGGTTTGCTTGAGACTTTTCCCGTAGCACAGAAAGTCTCACATTCTGTGGAAACTCTCAGTCTCAGGCAAACCTGGACTTTGGTCACCCTATGGGAAGTCACCTATCCAATATTCCTCCTCCTTTTTCTCCAACTGATTAATGCTAATGCTAATACTAATACCCACTGATTGGGCACTTCAATATGCCAAGTGCTGTGCTAGGTGCTTTATATATCCTATCTCACCTAGTCTTCACAATGATCCCATTTTACAGACGAAGAAACTAAGGATCACAGAGGTTGACATGTGGCTAGTTGGTGGCAGTGTATGAACACAGGTCTGCCAGACCCAGATCATCTTCTAGGACTTCTAATGACTGGGAGCTCCTTCCTTCAAGAAGCAGCCCAGGGCTTCCCTTGTGGCACAGTGGTTAAGAATCCGCCTGCCAATGCAGGGGACACAGGTTCAAGCCCTGGTCCGGGAAGATCCTACATGCCGTGGAGCAACTAAGCCTGTGCGCCACAACTACTGAGCCTGTGCTCTAGAGCCAGCGAGCCACAACTACTGAGCCCATGCACTTAGAGCCCGTCCTCTGCAACAAGAGAAGCCACCGCAATAAGAAGACCATGTACCGCAATGAAGAGTAGCCCCCACTTGCCACAACTAGAGAAAGCCTGCGCACAGCAACAAAGACCCAGTGCAGCCAAAAAATAAATAAATAAAATAAATTAAAAAAAAAAAGAAGCAGCCCATTCCACGTAGAATTGCTGAGAAGGCACCAACCAAGTCTTTGTCGTTCACTGCAGTGTGAGTTACTTGGAAAAGCATCTTGATTCTCTTCCCTGGTTTGGCTTGCCTTTCATGCTCCAGGTTTACAGTAACTGGCTTTGTAGATAGAGCTCTGGGCCACTGGCAAGTGGAGCCGGGTAATGGGCTTCTTGCCACAGTCAAGCACCCTTCCCTTTGTAGCAGTGCACTGGCTTCCATCCACAGCAGGAACTCTGTGAAGGGCCCTGGTGTGCCAGTTTCTGGGCATCTTGCTTTAGGACACTGGTAAGTGCTGTACTTTGGAAGTTGACTAGACCCAGGTCAGAGGACACTCAACTGGCCTCTAGCGCCCAGGGCATTCATGTCCAGCCTTCAACAACAATCATAGCATCACTGCCTTACACATAACCTTAAGATGTCACCAAGATGGGCATCCTGAGACCTGGCCAGGAATCAGATTCCTCATTATGAAAGTGCCCATCTTTGTTATAAGTTGAATGAAACAGACAGTTGACACCCACCTTAAATTCCCCCATCAGACAATCTGCCCGCAGAGAATGCGAATTATAAACCTGGAAGAAAGGAGAGCAGTGAAAAGATTATCGGCTTCATCTGGCAGTTAGTGAGCGCTACCTTCCTACTCCGTGGCCCCCTTACCCGAATGCTGATGACCTCATCCATCAATTCAGAAGGAGTCAGGTGGACATTGTAGAAAAATAACTGTCGAAATAAGAGAGAAAAATGTTTGAATGTCAGCAGGGGTAGTCTAAGGTTTAGTGGGATCTGATGCTACAATTTGGGGGGGGGCTTCCTAAAATACTACAAGACACAACCCCCAATTAGGTGTGACCACATGAACCCACTGAAGGACCTTGGAAAAGGCCCTCAGGTTAAGTGTCATGAGCTTCAACTTAACCTCTGCATGTCAGAAAAAGGAAAAAAAGTTAAGTAACAACTGTAGTGTTTTTTTAACTAAATAAAATTGTTCATTTGGGACCAGATATCTAGTAGCTAACTAAAGATCTAAGGCAGGGACTTCCTGGTGGCGCAGTGGTTAAGAACCCGCCTGCCAATGCAGGGGACACGGATTCAAGCCCTGGTCCGGGAAGATCCCACATGCCATGGAGCAGCTAAGCCCGAGCGCCACAACTACTGAGCCTGTGCTCTAGAGCCCACGAGCCACAACTACTGAGCCCGCGTGCCACAACTATTGAAGCCCACGTGCCTAGAGTCCGTGCCCCACAACAAGAGAAGCCACCGCAATGAAGAGTAGCCCCGGCTCGCTGCAACTAGAGAAAGCCTGAGCAGCAACAAAGACACAACGCAGCCAAAATATTAACTAATTAAATAATTAAGGAAAAAAAAAGAGATCTAAGGTTATTTCATGTGCTCAAGGCTTGCATGTCTGGAAAGTTGAGGTTAATTCTCTTCCATTTTTAGCACTATTGTTTCTATCCAGTGACTCTCATTTTGTTCTTTCTAACAAAACACCTTTAAAGTCAACTCTGCCCATTAGATAATGTTAGGGCCTCAGTAAAGTCGGTAGAAACCACATTTTAACTCATTGTTACAGTTAAGTTTAAGGTTGATTCCTGGGAAATGAAATTTGGGTATAAAAAAGTTGTACCATAAAGCCAAAGTTTATGTGCTGATAAACTTTTGTCCTAAGAGAGAAAGACTGAGCATTTACTTAAACTGAGACTTGTTTCTACATTTTACTTAGAAATATTTCAAATTCACAGAAAAAAATGAAAATTGTAAATAAACACCATCTTTCACCTATGTTCACCAATTGTCATCATTTTGGGACACTAGCTTTTGGCTTTGTCACTTTTTTTTTTTTAACTGAACTATCTGGAAGAAGGTTCTAGATAACGTAACACTTCACTCCTTAAAAATACATTTGCATGCATCTCCTAAGAGCAAGGATATCTTTTCATAAAACCATAATATAATTATCACACCCAAGAAATTTAACATGAAACATAATCAATTTTCAAATTTCTACAATTTTCCTGAAAAAAGTTCTTTTTAGCTTTTTAAAAATCTAGAATAAAATAAATAAATAAATAAATCTAGGATTCACTCAAGGGTCTTACATTGTATGTGGTTGTTGTATCTTTTTAGTTTCCTTTTATCTAGAACAATACTCCTGGCTTTTTTTTTTTTTTGTGGTACGCGGGCCTCTCACTGTTGCGGCCTCTCCCGTTGCGGAGCACAGGCTCCGGACGCGCAGGCTCAGCGGCCATGGCTCACGGGCCCAGCCGCTCCGCGGCATGTGGGATCCTCCCAGACCGGGGCGCGAACCCGTGTCCCCTGCATCGGCAGGCGGACTCTCAACCACTGCGCCACCAGGGAAGCCCCTCCTGGCTTATTTTTGTTGTTTGTTTATTTCTATCAAGACCAGTTGCTTTGCAGAATATCTCACAATCTGGATTTTTGTCAATTTTTCCTCATTGTTAGATTCAAGTTGACCACTGGACAAGAAATGACACAGATGATGCTGATTACCTACATTATATCACATCAGGACACACATGTCCATTTGTCCCATTATTGGTGATAGCAAGTTTAATCACTTGGTTAAGAATATGTGTGTAAACTAGGGATTTTTTAGTAAAATCCTTTTATTGATTTATGAATTGGTCTGTGAATCAGTTATTTGATTCTTCCCTTTTACCAAGAGATCTAATCTCAAAAGAATTCATTAAAGTGGAAGATTCTGAGCTGGAGATTCCTGCAGAATGAGGCTGAATAAATATTTGTCCTGCCTTATAAACACCTGGATGGGTCCTATGCTCTAGGCATCAGGTCGTTCCAAATCTCATCCTCCCTGCAATCTTGTCTTGTCCTCCAACGTGACTCTCTCCCAGCCTTTCCCGAAGTCCACTTCCAGTGCCCCATCTCCGTGGGCACCCACCTCTGTGTTAGCTTTGACACTACCTAGCTGCCTGCTGTTGCCTGCAATTCATCTAAGAAGTTAGAGGTGAGAATAAGATGGGGCCTTTGAAAAGCTGGGGTCCAGGCTGAACAAAGGGAAAGAAACAGGAGCACCACATGGAAGAAACCGGTTCCTTCCGTGAATAGAGGTCAGAAAAAAACCAACACCAGAGCCAGGGCTGGGATTACAAGCTGTAGGGAACTAAGAGGAACCGTGGTACCAAAGGCCTGGCCTCAGAGACCAGAGCATGAGACCCAAGGAACCTCAGAAATGAATCGCCTCAGCAGAGTAAGGCTGGACTCTGAAAAATTCCCCAAACTTCCCATTTCTCTTCAGAGTCCTAAACGTGGAGTTTTGTGGCACTGAAGACAACTGTCAAGGTATTCAGTATTTTTGAGGGGTGTTGCAGAAGAGGTCAACAGAACAGGCTATAACCTCAGTATGGAGGAAAAAAAAACCCTCTCTGCTCATAATTGCTTTTTTTAACCTATATTATTTTTATAGTCAAGTAGGTTTTGACACCTTTGAAAATCGGGTTACTTAGTTACATGGAGTCACCCCTCAGAGACATCCGCTAATTAAAAAGAGCAAAGGCAGGTGTAAGTGCTTTGTGTGCTCCATCATAAGGGCTGCGAGGACCCATTAGAAAGGTCTCCCTCCAGAAGTTGTTGCAAAACCATCAGAGAGACACTGGCAGCTCTGAGAACCAGCGACAAAGCAGGCCACTCGACTTCAAGACCCAGTGGTTCTTAGCGCAGACCGTTGAACGCCGGAACTTTGTACTGTGTGTGCACAGGTGTTCCCCTCCCACAGGGAACTGGGGAGAGGTGGGTGGAAGCCGGGAAGGTGCATATAAATAAAACAGACTCACAGAGCAGGACATGCATTCACCTGTTTACCTCATCAAAAAACGGATTGTTCCCTCGCTTGATTCTTGTTCGGTGGGTCTGGCCACAGACGTGGACTTTGACCACAGGCCTGATGTTGTTGCCACTTAACTGCCGGCCCTCGATCACCCAGACACGGATCTGCAAGCACAGGAGGGGAGTCGTCACTGAGCCTTTCCCAGCACGGCATGTAAGAGAATCCTCAGGTGTGGCCTCAGCTCGTTCACCTGTCAGGACAGCTGAAACCAGGCCAGCACAGCTTTGCAACGTCCTGTGCTTGCGGACTGGGGGCAGCCACCTGCGCTCATTCTCATGATGGGAACTGGGGTTGGGGTGCAAAAACCAAGATCAGTAGTGGGGTTGCAATAGTCCAGAGCTGGCCCAGGAAAGCACAGGACACGATGGAGGCTGCTGCTCAGACCCCAGCCTCCTTCTTGGTCTTCCTGAGCCCTGAGAGGTACCAACTCACTCCATGGCTGTCTCCCAAGGAAGTAGCCAGAGCTGTGAAAAACACAATACCTGTGACTCTATTCTTTGATTAGCTCTTTCCTACCACCGAAGGGGATTTTATTTCTCTGAAGAGCCTCATGTGGATTGACTACATCTACTGCTGCTTGCAGAAGAAAGATGGGGAGCTCTTCTTATTGGGTTTGTGCCCTGACATCCCTTTTTATTAGTTGAGCCACTGCCCACAGGCAGAAGCTCTTCCAGCAACACCACAATTGCCAGAAGCTGGACAACACAGTGTTAGTACAACGGGAATACGGCCCCTCGGGCTGTTCCTACCTGGAAGTCCTGTGGCTTGTTGGACAGCATCCACCGGCTGTTCTTCCCTTTTGTGAGCCTCCGGGCAAGGTGAGCTTCCGACACCATCCGTCCCGGCCCCCTGCGCCCTTGGACCCTGACCGTACTGTCCAACCCGTCCTCATCACCGCCATCCTCCTCCTCTTCTCCTAAAACACCAAAAAGGGATCAGTCAGAGACGGCCCTCACCCTGCATGCGTCTGAACACTCTGGTTTCCTGGACCCAAGAGGGTTTTCTGTGTTCCGGAGGCAGCAGGTGAAGGAGACACTTCTCGGTGACACTGACTTGGGATGAGTTGTGACTCAGATACAGCTTCTTTAGGAAAATGTGTTCACGTGCATCAGAGCACTCATTCAGGCTGTCTTCAAGGTGACAGGGAGAACGTCAGAGGCCATGGGGAGAGCGAGGAGATGGTGCAAATGGACCCAGCCAGAAATCACTCAGTTCTGACCTGGGAACCCTGCCTGAGGTCAGGGGCCTTCCTGCAGTAGGACGGCAAGGTGGGGAAATGCCGGAGAAAATTGAAGCCTTGCAGGGGATACTTCAACTCCACCCTTCCCACTACAGATCTTTTCTCTAGATCTTTACTCATGAGGTTTTGTACTGTCTCCTTTCTGCCTGAGCCTCCTGATTCTCAAATGCCCTCTCCACCCTCATGGCAGATGAGAAACTCACCCCCAGTTTCTTGCCACGCAGACCAAGCTGGCCGTCATGCTCTCCCTTTGTCCTCCTGGTCTGTCACTTCCATACACATCTGTCCCCTAGCTTCCCTTCACACTCAGGGGGAAAATGTGTTTCAAGTGAACCCCCTCCCCATGCCTGAGATCCCACTCCCTGCTGATTCTTTGGGGACCCCTTAAATGTCCCCCCTTTCAAGTACCTCCAGTGGCTCCTTCCCCATAGGGACCGCCCCTCTGCCTTCAGATATACACAGATCTTTCTCTCCTAAAATAACAAAAATCAACTCTGCCTTCTATATCTCCCCTTTTCATTATTCACAAACTCTTTAAAACTCAATGACAAACTTCAGTTATTTTTTTCTTAATAGACAAAAAGTTTGAACTCCTGGTAATCTGTACAATATAATTTAAGAGAGACTAGAAGACCAACTAACTACCTTATCTAAAAAATACCAGCATTTGCACTTCCCTACCTTTGGATCTTGAACCTCCTCCTTTACAACGCAAAATCACGTGGGAGACAATTTCAATATGGAGTCCTCTGCCAGTCACTCACGTCATAGTATGAACTAGTTCCATCAGATCGCCGTGTAGCACGGCTCTTAAAGCTTGGGCTTTGGAGTCATGCTGTTTGGGTTGGAATCCCAGTTTTGAGCTATGTGAGTCTGAGTAAGTCTCTTAATTTCTGTTTCAGTTTCCTCATTTGTAAAAAGGGGGAAATAATAGTATTTACCACTAGGTTATTGTAAAAATAAAATTAATCTATATGCAAAGCCTTTAATACTGTGCCTGGCACAAAGCACAACCCAACAAATTAATCTTTTCTTCCTTTTTCTCCATTTTTTTAGTTTTGTTGAGAAGTCAGTTTAGTTGGAGCACTTCCTAGCAAGCAGTTAAGGGGTGGGGGTGGGGGGCAGTGAGTGAACAGCACAGGGGACAGGGCCTAGAGTAAGACAGGGGCAACCACAAGGAAGTAAAAGGTCCCCCCAATGTGCTTGCCTCAGAGTTCAGTCCAGGAGGAATCTTCCTCCTCACCACCCCTCCATTCATTCTCGTCCCATCTAAGCCCGGCGCCTGTTCTGCAAAGGTCAACCGTGAACCTCTTCTTGCTAAGCTCAGGGCCCTTTTCTGAATCTTCATGCCCCACCTTCCATGGCATTGGACACTAGGGCCCACGCATACTTCTCTGAATTGTGCAGCTCTCCTGCTGGCACTGACTACATATTTTCAGGGTCTTTCGAGGCCCCCCTCTTTGTCTCCAATTCATCAAGTGTGCATTCCCGCTCCGTTCCTCAGCCCTCTGGCTCCTTTGACCCAACATTCTCTGGAGCCACACATCAGTCTTTCAAGGAGTCACAGACCCGCAGAATTTAGACTAGAAGGGACCTTAAAGATCCTCATCTAACCTGCCCCTCACCCCATTTTATAGGTAGAAAAACTGAGGTCCAGAAAGCTGAAGCAACTTGTTAGGTTATTAGGAGCTGAGCTAAAACCAAGACCACATCTTCACCCTCCCCTCACTGGTTTAAGACTGGATCTAGAACCAGGCTGCAGGTGAAGGTGATGCTGTGCTCCTAGTTCCTCAACATCTTTGTCAGGACACCAGGAAACCCCACAGAAGCCACAGGTGGAGAACAGCCACCTCTGCGTGATAACCTGGGCCTCCTCTTCCCTCTTCTTTAAGAGGCTTCGAAAGAAGGGTTTGCCTGGGGCCTGGATCCAAGCTCTCAGAATGTCCTTCCTCTTCTCCACCTGGCGGGCTGCTCACCTCCCTCAAGTTCCAGATGAAATACTGTCTTGCTCTGTCCCCACCACCCCCACCGGATAGACTGAGTCCGCCCTCTCGTGTCTACCACACATTGTTCTATCCAGTCCTCACCAGTCTTGCACCAGTTATTAACCTGTGCGTCTCCCCACTACCTTCCCCTCTTCAGAAGCTGGGGGCTTGCCCTTTTCTTCTTTGCAGCTGCCCTGTGCCTGACACGCACCCTTCTAGTACATAGCAGGGGCTTGACGAATGTGGAATGAGGAAACAAACGAACGAGGACATCCTGACCCCTGCTTGAGCCCTCTCGAGTTCTCCAGCAGTTTGGCAAAGCTCCCGCAGGGCTCGCGGGAGAGGGCACCCAGATGCCAGGGGGCGCTCCTCCCAACCCTGGCACCAGCCTCAGGGAAGCACGGACAGTCAGGCTCCCCTGTGCAAACCAGACTGGGCAATGGCTGGGCCACATGACTTTAAGGCTCCTCCAACAACTAACATGAACTTTCTTGGACCACCTTGGGCCCAAGTGCGATGTCCTCCCTGCTGTGGACTGTTCCACTTGGGGTTGGTGGTTGTTTACGGCAAAAGAAGGGGTAAATCATAGCCCTTTGTGGTGCTGGACTCTGAACAAATCCTCTTTAAGCTCTTGATGGATGTTCCAGAAACAGACTGCAGGTAACAAAGAGCCAATTTCTTCTGGAAATCTCTGCTAGTCAGACTTTGGGCTGAAGGGATGGATCAGAGGGAAACCACACCAAGTCATGTCTACCATCCGCATCTCTCCGTAGCAGCAAAAGGCTGTTTGAGCAGGAAATCACCCCTTTATGTGGCAGGAAGCTGCACAGAATTAAACAATGCTAACACCCTAAGTGTTGCACAAAGAATGACCGGGGCCCTTAGGGCACTGCGAACACACCCTTCTGCACGAGTTGTGAAATTACCCAACATTAGCCACTGAACTGGCGTGCCCCGCCCCGTATTGAGACCCAGGCATGCCCTGGAACACAGCCAAGAGGATCTACAAAGTATGAGTGTTTCATGACCACAGAAGGCAACAGTGTGTTAGGAACTGCCGACTGAATAGGAAGTTGCTGGTTGTCTTTGCTTCCTAGGACTGTTGTACCAAAGTAGCACAAACTGGGTGACTTAAAACAACCAAAATTTATTCTCTGACAGTTCCAAAACCCAGAATTCCAAAATCAAGATGTTGGCAGGGCCATGCTCCCTTAGAAGCCTCTAGAGAAAAAGACTTCCTTGCCTCTTAGTGGCTGGTGGCTCCTGGCAATCCTTGGTGTTCCTTGGGTCATGGCTGCATCACTCTAACCTCTGCCTCTGCTGTCACATGGCCTTCTCCCCTGTGTGTCTGTGGGTCCTCACCTATTCTCCTAAGGACACCGGTCATTGGATTTAGGGCCTGCCCTAATCTAGTATGACCTCATTTAACAGATTACATCTGCAAAGACCCTATTCCCAAAAAAGTTCACATTCTGAGTTTCTGTGTAGACAGGACTCCAGTGGCCATCTTTTGTATCTTTCCAGTTTGTTCTTTCTATGACTCCAGTCCACAGTGTGCAGTCACACAGGCTGCCCCAATCTGTGGACGACATCACATCCCCTGCCCACCCCCTTCATGTCCTTTTCTCCTAACCTGTTAGATTCTGGGATCTAACACTGCAGTCGCTCCTCTAAGTGCCCCTCAGTCCCTCCATTCCCCTCACTTCATCGTACTCACCTGGTTCATTTGACTCTCCACTTACTACACTCATTCACAAAGGTAACTGAACTTGAACACACACCTTACCGACTAGTGTCACTTTAATTTCATGATCTCAAACCTTCAGTGGACTCACAGGATTGACCAGCTATCCTACCATGTTTCCAAAGTACCTATGTCCAAGTTCTCCTAAATCCTGGTTTGAAATGGCCATTGATTAGCTAACAAGGTCAAATCCCTTCACTTTTCTGAACTCCCACCTGTTTTGCACCTTGAAAGCTTCCAACATTCTATCCTTCTCACCATCAGCTAATGACCTTCCTTCTTATTTCACAGAGAAAATAGGCAATCAGGGTGGCCAGGACTTCCCTAGCCAACAGGCTTCTTTATCCAAACACTTCCATGCCTCTCATCTTTTCCACCTAAGCACTAACTGGGCCACTATCCCACCTAATCCTCTTCCATTCCTTGATGGAGACTCCTTTCTTTATGAATATTTTTGCTTTTTTGGGGGTCAATATTTACTATTTCCCCACGGCAACCCTGTTTTTCCAGAATCTTAGAATGCCAGTCTCTGCCTGTGATATTCATTTTGCTTCTCATGACGAGGTCTTGTTAAATGGTCGTACTGGTTAAGGCAGAATTTAATTTACCTTGGGCCAAAGGTCATTGCAAAATCAGGAGAAGGCTGGTATGGTATCATCAGTGTAAGTTAAAAAGTACAAAGCAGAACACGAGAGAGTAAGTTTCTAAGCATGAAAACATTTTGGAGATAATATGCTGATTTAGCTGGAATGTTGAATAATAACTTTGCTGGGTTTCTAACATGTTCGAAGTTATATAAATAAATATCTGCATTCAACCATAAGCAATTCATTACCTTTCACTCTGATTTTTGGGTAAATGGCACTATATGGGCCCTGAGAATCTTCTGGAACAGTTCCAATACATTGACCAAAGCAAAGGTACCATAAAAGTGCCTGTAACCAAACAGTGATGCAAACACAGGCTGGCAGGGAAATTCTGGCAGCATCTACCTTTGACTGATGGAGGTTGTGAGCCAAGCTAGGAAATGCTGCCCAAAGAGCTCTGTCTGGATCAGGACAAGATAATGTTAACCAGATAAAACGCTCAACTCCATGGCTTCTCAAAGTGAGCTCCATAATCAGCCTTCATCAGGATTTCCTGGAAGTTCCTGTTAACCATACAGATTGGGGGGTTCCCCTTCAGATCAGCTAAATTAGACCCTCTGGAGATAGGTGCTGGAAATCTGCACATTTAAAGATTTCCCCCGATGATTTTACTATGTCTCTAAAATTTAAGAACCACTTGTTTATTATCATCACTTTGACTTTCCTAAATATCCTGGGGGGAAAAAAAATGGCCTAATACAAAGCCAATTAGACCTAATCTAATAGGACAAAGCCAATTAGAAACCTAATCGTGGAAACAGTGCCTGCAATGATGTTCTAACACATTGATCATGTTCCAGGGCAGTTCTGAACAAGACAGTCCCTTGTTCAGAAAACTTCCCATGGATCCTCATGGTCTGTTCATCAAGGACAAATGTCTCAGTCTGGCACTCCCGGCCCTCAGGAACATGCTTCCCTTTTACTACTCCTCTGAATGAATCAGTCACTTTGGCCTATACACTAGTGTTCACCAAAATGCCCCTCTTTAACAAAAATTTAAACCATATCTATTGCTCATCCATCATTCACTCATTCATTCAATCAACCATGCATTTATTGGACATTGTGGTTTTCCAAGTGCTGTACTAGGCGGTAAGCATACACAGTTGAAATACACAGCTGAAAAAGCACTTTTTCTAAGAAATTGTTTCCCACATAATAATTAGCTTAGTCTTCCCTTGAGGAATTTATTAGATTCAGCGCTGACCTATAGTTATTCATGTTTATATCTTACCTTTCTACTGAAACACAAGCTCCTGGTGGCAAACAATACCTTTCTCACCTCTGTATGCTCTACAGACAGGTAGCAGTAAATGTTTTCTGAACCAGATTGAACTTAACTTCAAGCAAAGTGACTCTGGTGTTCATGGAATGAAATGAATTTGAAGTGCCCAACTCTGGCTATGAATGTTTTTTGGTATTTTTCTTTTTTTTTTTTTTGCACTTCTAGCATTGAACAATGTATACTTTTAACAGGCTGTTCTTCAAAAATAGATGTGAGATTTTAAAAGTAGTTTATTCTGGCCACGGGGATGTAGGCTCCAGTCAAGCTAAATGACATCTGGCAAATCAAGTTGGCAAAGTAACAGGCTTTCAGAAGGTCAAGCCGGTGGTCTGAGTCAGCCCACCGCTCTTTCATGGGAAAAGTCTCAGAGGCAGGCAATGAAAAGCAGACCTTCTGACACCACACACTTTCAGTTAAGCCACCTATGCCCCAGGCTCTTCAACCTTTGTCATTTTGAAATAAGAGCTTCAGGAAAGCATTCCTTTAAAGGGAACCCCTTAGATACAAGCCAAAGACCTGATCCATGAAAGCAATCATTGATAAGCTGGGCTTCATTAAAATTAAAAGCTTCTGCTCTGTGAAATACAATATCAAGAGAATTAGAAAACGAGACAAGAAGTGGAGGAAACATTTGCAAAAGACACATGTGATAAAGGACTGTTATCCAAAATATACAAACAACTCTTAATCTTAAAACTCAACAATAGGGACTTCCCTGGTGGTGCAGTGGTTAAGAATCCACCTGCCAATGCAAGGGACACGGGTTCGAGCCCTGGTCCGGGAAGATCCCACATGCCGCAGAGCAACTAAGTCCATGTGCCACAACTACCGAGCCTGCACTCTAGAGCCCATGAACCACAACTACTGAGCCTGCGTACCACAACTACTGAAGCCCATGAGCCTAGAGCCCATGCTCCGCAACAAGAGAAGCCACCGCAAATGAGAAGCCTGCACACCTCTATGAGGAATAGCCCCCACTCGCCACAACTAGATAAAGCTCGCACGCAGCAACCAAGACCAAATGCAGCCGAAAAATAAGTTAATTTTAAAAAAATTAACAATAAGAAAACAAACAACCTGTTAAAAATGGGCCAAAGACCTTAACAGAAACCTCACCAAAGATATGCAGTTAGCAAATAAGCATATGAAAAGATATTCCACATCATATGTCATCAGGAAAATGCAAATTAAAACAATGAGATACCACTACACAGCTATTAGAACGGTCAAAATCCAGAACACTGACAACACCAAATGTTGGTGCAACAGGAACTCTCATCCATTGGTGGTGGGAGTGTAAACTGGTACAGCCACTTCAGAAGGCATTTTGGTGGTTTCTTACAAACTACACATACTCTTACCCTATCACCCAGCAATCATGCTCCTTGGCATTTATCCAAAGGAGTTGAAAACTTAGGTCCACACAAAAACCTGCACACGGATAACCTGCACACGGCAAGTTATAGCAGCTTTACTCATAACTGCCAAGCTTGGAAGCAACCAAGATATCCTTCAGTAGGTGAATGGATAAATAAACTGTGGTGCATCCAGACAATGGAGTATTATACAGCACTAAAAAAAAGAGCTATCAAGTCATTAAAAGACTATCAAGTCTATCAAGTCATGAAAAGACATGGAGGAACCTTAAATGCACATTACTAAGTGAATGAAACCAATCTGAAAAGACTGCATACTGTATAATTCCAACTCTGTGATATTCTGGAAAAGGCAAAACTATGGAGATAATAAAAAGATCAGTGGTTACCAAAGGTTGGGGGTGTGTGTGGGAAGAAGACGAATATGCAGAGCACAGATGATTTTTAGGGCAGTTAAAATATTCTGTATGATATTATGATGATAGATATAGACCATTATACATTTGTCCACACCTGTAGAACCAAACGTGAACTCTGAGGTAAATGATGGACTTTGGGCGATTATGATGCGTCGATGCAGGTTCATCCTTTGTAAAAAAAAAAAAAAATGCACCATTCTGGTGAGTGACATTGATAATGGGGAAGGCTATGCATACGTGGGGGCAGAGGGCATTCGGGAAGTCTCTATATTCTTCTCAATTTTGTGGTAAACCTAAAACTTCTCTTAAAAAAGAGTCTTAAAAAAACAAAAAACTAAACCTCACGAACCTCTGAAGTATTCAGTTCCCGTGGTCTATGGTCATAATTAGTTTCTTCAACTTGCAGAGGTGAATTTTCCTGAAAATCTTCACTTTTGTGTCCTATCGTTAACATTTCAAATGTCTTCTTTGCAGATCCCACTATGTGGATGGTAACCTTTAAAATCAGTATCAGTAGTGGTGAACAGTGGTTATCGTAGGTTGCGACTATGAGAGATTTGTATGTTCTTGTGTCTTATATTCCCTGTGATGTTTATATTTTTATAAGCAGATATGCTTTTGAACTCAAAAAACACCCCCAATGAGTTCATGTTTTAAAATTTGAAAAGATCTATTGATATTTAAATTAGAGGGAGTGGACTCGTTACTTTTATACAAAATGGTAAAGATTTTTAGAGTCAATTTAAGGAAAGTGAAAAAAACCAATTTCTTGGCCAGATGTTCTGTTTATGTTAAGGTCCGTGATGGCAGGAGGTGTGGCTGCCTTGCTGTTATTTCTGTCTCATGTTTATTGCTCTTATTTCCCCCAAGACTGTAAGGTGTTGGTTTTTTTTCCTTAGTGTCTTCCCTAACATGGAGTTGTACTAAGTACTCAAAGATATCTTTGCTTAGCTGAATTGTCACATTAAGACAAAAAAAGTTTTATCTTAAAACATCCAGATAGGGACTTCCCTGGTGGTCCAGTGGTTAAGAATCCGCCTTCCAATGCAGGGGACGCAGGTTAGATTGGTCAGGGAACTAAGATCCCACATGCTGTGGGACAACTAGAGAGCCCGCATGCCACAACTACTCAGCCCGTGAGCTCTGGAGCCCACGCACTGCAATGAGAGATCTCACGTGCTGCAACTAAGACCCTATGCAGCCAAATAAAAAAAAAGTTTAAAAAAAAAATCCAGATAATCTAGGACATTAAAAGATTTTTTTAAGTTTCTTTTAGCCAGATTATAAAATCATTATTCACCACGCCACCAGCTGTGGTGAATGTTAATCTCATAGAACAAAGATGGCACTTCCAGATCAAAGAAACCTGTTCATTTTTCAAATAAATAAATTTCACTTTGTCATTTCACACTTAAACATAAAATTGCCCTGCGGACACAGCTCATTTGCAGGCCAGCACTTGCTAACATTCTTTGAAATCCAAATAAAAGGAACCCAAGTTCTGGCTCATCTCCTATCTCCGTCCAGCAGTATCAGGTATTAAAAAGAACTTCTGAGGCAGACCTTGGCCACCTGCCATTGGAACCCGCTGAAAATCAGCTAGCTTCCTAAGAGGATGGGGGACTCAGTCCACATGCACTGCTGGAGCTTGACTTGTGCTGCCAAGACAAACCCTGAGGTGAGGAGAAGGAGCCTTGGGCAAAGGGAGCCTGGATGGCAAGGGTTTTCTCCCCAGTGGGTTTAAAATGTCAAGAGTTGGTGCTTTTCTCATTTCTAAGGAAGCAGTCTTTGCTCCGAGGAAATGGCGTGTTTTCTGAGCTTGGGCTTACAAGGGTCCATCTTAGGAGATGGGACCTCCCCCTATACTCCCAACAGCTTGATAAATTGCTCATTCTCGAAGCCTTCCTGGTCCATTAGGACACAACCCACTCCCCTTTTTTAAGATATTTAACAAAAAAGCATTTAGTCATCTCAACATGACTCTGAGCCAAACCAGATCATTCTTTTCTAATAACTCTGCTTTTTAGAGGAAACAATTTGAATGTTCATACAGACTGTGGCACTCAACTGAGCTCATAACTACAGCTACCCAGAACCGTTTTTGTGATAATAATAATAATAAAGACCACATTAAGGTAGAACTTACTCTATGCCAGGCACTGGGCTAAGTGCTTTCTATGCATTATCTCATTTAATCCTTGCAACCACTTCATGATGTGCTACAGTTCTCCCCCACCTTACAGTAGAGTAACCGAGATTCAGACAAGTTTAGTGACTTACCCAAGGTCACACAGCTAATTAACAATAGACGCAGAATCTAACCTAGGCTAGTGTGACCCCAAAGCCCTTGCTCTTATCCATAATGTTACACCTTCAGAAAAAAAAAAGTCTTGTCTCCAAACCTGGACTGAAAGCTCCTGGAGGGGAGGAGCTGTATTTTAAAGAATTACCACCCTCACTGCAGCATTGAGCAATGGGTAAGGAAACCCAGCAACCAATTTCTTTACTCCATAAATACTAAGAGGTTGTGTGACGCCAGTTCACCGTAAACTATAAGTTTACTCTTTCTACTTGAATGAACCTCAGTGCTATTTTTTTCCTAAAGGCCCGGCTCAAGGGGTACCTCAAAAGGGCCCATTTAACATTTTGGCTCTTGAAATGGAATAAACATAATGAAACTGTCTTTTATCTACCAGTATACAGGGCTGAATAGCGTCCTCCCCAAAGTCTTGCCCATCTGTAACTTCAGAATGTGATCTTATTTGGAGATAGGGTCTTTGTAGATGTAATCAAGTTAACCTGAGAGGACACTGGATTAGGGTGGACCGAATCCAATGACTGGTGTCCATATAAGACGTGAGAAATTTGGACATGGACACACAGAGAGAACACTGTGTGATGACAGGCAGGGACTGGAGTGATGGGTCTACAAGCCAAGGGACACCAAGGATTGGCAGCAACCACCAGAAGCTAGGACAGAGGCATGGAACAGAATTTCCCTTAGAGTCCTTGATTTCAGACATCTAGCATCCAGAACTGCAGGAGGATAAATCTCTATAGTTTGAGCCACCCAGTTTGTGGTACTTTATTACAGCAGCCTTAGGAAACTAGTAAATAGGATCTGGCTTAGGAAAAATATCAGTGTAAGAAAAGGCACCCTGGTCCTCCCAGTTCAGAGGCTACACCGGATAGCCCACCAGTTGGGGCTGCCTTTTTGGGCCCGAAAGTACCTACTGTCCTTCCCAGGCCAAAGCAAACACTGGTGATAGCGGCCATCAGCAGAAGAGAAAGAAATTGGTCGGACCGCTTGGTTCAGCCCCGGCTGGCGTGCTGCTCAGGACTGCGCTGTTTCCTCTGTGGTGTATCTGTCATCACTGCTCTGGCAGCAAAGGGGGCCACAGATGTTCTCAAGCCACCACAGGGCCCTTGCGGGGCCGAGAGTGTCCAAGGACAGAGCAGCGTGCCCGGGGTGCCAGTGGGCAGACGGTGAAGGCAGAGCGCATTGCTGATGTGCTGGTACCCTTATAAGAGGTAAGGGGCTATGTCAGTCCCAAATGTCCCCAAGGAAGAAGGGGCCAGGTGACCCATGCTGGACACACAACTACATGGTCAATTAATGGGCCCAATCCTTAATATCGGGCCGTCTGTGGGCTGGGAGACCAGGGGCCATGGCTGAGAGGGGGCCGAGGCAGACAAGAAGTCACACAGGAAGGGGGCAGAGCATCACAGGGCAGGAAGGGAGGTGCTGCCACAGGTGCCAGGAAGACCCCTCAGGTGGCCAGAGAGCTGAGTTCAGAGCCAAGAAAAACTCAGAGAAGCCAGGACCGGAGGAACCAGGCCTGGCAGGAACCAGGGCCAGGGTGCCCTCCCAGGAAGAGGGATTTCAAGGTGGGGCGAGTGGGCCCTCCCTCCCTGGGGCGCATGCCAAGGCTGGGAAGACGGGGGTGTCTGGTGAGACCCCTCGGCGCAGAGGAAGCCACAGAGACACGTCTAGCATCCCGTCACCCTGGAAAGACGCTAAGAGGAGGTCGGACTCAGCTGCGTGAAAGGCCTGACTGTCTTGTAGGCTGCCCTCCACCTGCGGCCCAAAACCCACCCCGAGTCCCACGCCCCAACCCCATCCAAAGCAGCACCTGATGGCCCTGAATGACCCACAACTCACGTCCGTGAACAAGGAGCACAAGGTGGGTTGTGCGGCAGGAAGCACTTGGTTAAAGGACCGAGGGGCTGTTCGGAGGCGGGACGGGGTCAGGGCCAAGGGAGAGAGAGGCTCCAATCCAAGGGCTCCGACCACGAGACTGGCGGCTGAGAGCGCAGCCTGGTGATGGCACATTTAGGAGGTGAAGACACGTGAAGAGAGTAGAGGCCACTCCTGAGACTCACAACCAGGCAACAGTGTATGGGGTGCAAGCTACAAACCCAAAGCAAAGCCCTGCCTGGGACCTTCTGCTGGACGGGCTCACGGGAGGCTGCTCAGTCATGTAACCAAGCAGGACCCTATGAGGCCTTCCCAGAATAGACCCCGCCCATGTCCTCCGCCTGCCTTTTGTCTGTAGAAAAACTTTAGACATTTAACCAGAGAAGTGAGAAAATGCAGAAAGGAAGAACAACAGCCAAGCAAGGCAAAATAATAATACTTTAGCCGTTAAACAAAGTCAGGGACCTTTAGTTCTTCCTCAAGGACTACAGATACTATTCTGAGCCGTGTCCTTTGAGCTGTTTTGCAGATACTGAAACCCCCCGCCAGGTGGAAGAAGTTAACTGTAGGCTGCCCACAAGCCCGCAGACCCCCGACCCGTTGGAAACAGGCGGTTGATGATGCGGACTCCCAATTACCTCACCACCAACCAATCAGACGAATGCCCACGAGCTGATCACGCCCTGCTCCTTGAACGTTATAAGATTCCTCACTACCCCCTCCAGGGTGGGACACACAATCTTGAGCGCATTAGCCCGCTGTGGCTCCGTTTACCTGGCAAAGCAATAAAGCTATTTCTTTCTACTTCACCCAAAACTCTTGTCTCCAAGATTTAATCTGGCACCGGTATTCTGTCACCGAATTTCGGCAACAGTAAAGGACTGTCTTGCTGTCCCCTCTCCTTTGAAGGGCATTTGGTAAACTCTTGTAATGTCCAGCTCAGGGCAGCTCCACCTGCCCCATGGGGCCCTGTCTAGGTGGGCAGGGAGCTACAGAGAATATAGAGACAAGGAGAGCTTGCTTGGAGAGTCCTTGTGTGCCATTAGTACATCCCCCCTGGTGTGGGCGGGGCCTTCAGGAGGGTCAGCTTACCTCCCAAGCCTGGCACGCTGGTCCCACTGGGGTCATCCGGATGTGGAGCTGAAGGTGGATCATAGCCGATCACCAGGTCAATGGTGGCCTGGGTAGAAAAAATTCATTGCAGACAGAATCAGTGCAGGGCATCAGAATGCTACAGACTCAACACAAACCAATTCAGCAGGAGTAAAAGTTCTAGCAGGGGTGTGCAGGGGGACGGGAAAGTGAGAAGAGAAAGAGAGAAGGATGACACACCCTCCACTGTTTATATCTTCCCACCGTGTGAGCCCAGGTGGAGTGGGCGCACCTGGGAAAGCAGTTAACTGGTACAGGTTGCCAAGTGTATCATTGCTAAGGGGCAGCCTCATAACTGGAGGAAAGTTTTGTGACAAGGAAGCTTGAACTTGTAACAAACCTCCTTCCTAGGCTGGAGATGGCCTCCAATCACAGAATTACAGTCACAGAGGATCATTCTAAGTGTTTAAGTTTTTTGTTTGCTCATTGACGTCTTTGTTAATTGCTGAAATTTATTTTCACACTTCTCTCCAAAAAGAGTTTTAAGTGACTGACAAAAAGTTATAAAACGATGTGATTCATAAAATGGGGTTCAAAAAAAGGGAAACAAGTCTGATTCAAGAGGAAACAAAGATGCAAAACATGAAGTTGAAGATAAGTGCCATCCCTCTTGCATTAAATCTGACCGCAAGTTGGCTAGAAGCCAAGGCAAGAAGGAGAACATAAAATGTTATAGACCTTTCATTATCAGAAAGGAAGAAACATACTAACTCATTACAGGAAATAAAATTATTCCCATTTTTTAAAAATCTGAGTTAAATTTCTCACATGGGGCATGATTTTAGGGCAGGGTTTCCTATACTTTCATATTTTATGAACCGATAAAATTTCAAAAACGTTTGCGAGGGGGACTCAACATAGAGTCGCTAATTTTTATTTTGCCCAACACATGCCCTCAACTACCATCTACTACTATAATCATTTCACAAAATCAAGGACTTTTAACAGCAAAAATGCGGAAGGATAAACCTCAAAATAAAAGAATTCCTTTAAAAATAAGAATGGCGCACACACACACACACACACACACACACACACACACACCCAGGTTATCAGATAAAATGCAGGACATAAAATTTGGGACATATTTATACTACGAAATTGTTCATTGTTTATCTGAAATTCAAATTTAAATGGGCATCCCACAATTCCATTTGCTACTTTGCTACACCTGGTAAACTCTAACACACACACACACACACACACACACACACACACACACACACACACAATTGCCCTGTTTTCTCCCATCTGTCTGCTCATTAGTAAACACTCCCTCATGGATCAGCACATTCTTTGCCAACTTAAGAACTATGACCTGGGAGACACTGAACAGGATAATAAATGATGCCTCTGACAGCAGTTTCTTGGCAAATATAGAATCATAAGAGCAGCGTCTCATGGCTACAACCAGGCCACAATAGGAACACCGAATGCAATAAGGGGCTCAATTGCCAAACTTGAAGAATCCACCTTTCAAACCCTAGAAGAGTCCATGAATGGCTCGACCTCTGTATCAATGGCTTCCCAATAACTTCAGGATCCTCAGAGGTGCTCCAGGCCCTCTTACAGGGGTAAGGGGATAGCAGGGGGCCAGGCCCGAGGCCCTCACTCTTACTTACTCCATTCAATGACTACAATTCTGCCATTTCAGGGTTCTACATATGCTTTCTTCTCTACTTTAAAGAGGAAAAAAACAGCCAGAAAAATCACTGACTTGTACCATCTTCCCTTAGTATCAGCATACAGCATACCTTGGGGTAGATAGACGATAGCTGACATTCTGAATTTACATTTTATGATTAGAATGCTAATTCACAGCAAACCTATAAGTTTTGGAGACTAGACCAGCAAAACTGACATTCCTAATGGGCATTAATGCAGTCTTGCCTTCAGGGATGGCCTCTTTTAAATTTTCTCCCTTTGCCCAGGCTCCCAAGCAAAATATTGACAAATTGTTTGGAAAACGAAGGGGTCAGAGATTAACAGGGCAAGCATATTAGCTTTATGAGTGCTTGTTAGCAATCTTAAGAAATCTGAAAGTTGTGATGCTAGAGTCAATTTTTTTAAAAGTGCACTTGAAAAAGAGTGCACTTGAAAAAGAGTCTCTCTTCTGGTCTCATATCAGACAATATCAGTGTGTACTTGTTTAGAGAGGCTGTGATCAGAAAACATTCAGCTGCCAATGGAATAATAAAGACCATGGGGACCTCCTTGGTGGCTCAGTGGTTAAGAATCCTCCTGCCAATGCAGGGACCAAGGGTTCGAGCCCTGGTCCGGGAAGATCCCACATGCCGCGGACCAGCTAAGCCTGTGCGCCACAACTACTGAGCCTGTGCTCTAGAGCCCGCAAGCCACAACTACTAAGCCCACGCGCTGCAACTACTGAAGCCCAGGCACCTAAAGCCTGTGCTCCGCAATAAGAGAAGCCACTGCAATGAGAAGCCCGTGCACCACAATGAAGAGTAGCCCCCGCTCTCCGCAACTAGAGAAGGCCCGTACACAGCAATGAAGACCCAACGCAGCCAAAAATAAATAAATAAACTTAATTTTTAAAAAAATCATGATATTAACATCTTGATATTCTGGTCTAATATTAATGAATTACCTTCTATAGAATGCTTCAAAGAGTATCTGATACACACAGCTACACTCACCATACAAATGTTAACAACCAAGTGAATATGCCCAGAGCTGTACCAAGAGAGGGTCCCACTCACGCTATAGCATTCTGCCATAGAAAATCAAGTTTATCTACTTTGTAGTTCTGTCAATATGAGTACAGGTTGAGGCCATATCATTTGTAAATGCACCTATTTATCTCAAAACCAGTAGGGAGAAAAAAAAAAAAAAAAAACCAGTAGGGAGTGTGTGTGTGTGTGTGTGTGTGTGTGTGTGTGTGTGTGTGTGTGTGTGTGTGTGTGTGTGTGTGTGTGTGTGTGTGTGTGTGTGTGTGTAGTGAGCTACTTATAATTTCACTCTCTTGTCTTAATGAACCTTTGCAAAGCCATCTCACTTCAAAGTCATTCAACAAGAGGGAAATGCTCACCCCAGTCTCTTGCCCCCTTTCGTTTAGCAGGGAGATGAGTTTGTAGGGCAGCGACCGGCTCTGGTCACCGATCAGGTCTTTCAGGGCTACGGTAGCCGTGCCAATTAACCTGCAGGGGAAAGGAAAAAGCACACAGTAACCCACATAAGAGGCATGTTTCCATTTCCACACTGGACCTCCCGATCCTCTTCCTATTCATCTGCGAGAATTAAAATCACTCATAATGAAGCGTGGGCCATTTTGTGCTCTCCCTAGCAGGGTATTTTGGCAGTAACCATCACACATCAGCCACCACGTCTCCACAACAAGTAGACATTTCAAGAGTCAAACTATGGTGCCTGTGAAATTTCAAATCACAAATGAGATCGATGGGTGAGAGACAAAGACTGAATATAACCTCGAAGAATACAGGAAGAAAGAAAAGTAGGACAAAGTTTAGGCATTCTTCTGTAATGGACATTTAAAAGGAGGACTCATAAAACATTGTCCACTGTAACCTGTTAATATGTTGCAATACAGAACAAAAGGGAGTTTAAGGTAGCAGAGGGAATTAAGGTTGCTAATCAGCTGACCTTAATATGATTAGACTGGGCCTACCCAGATAATCCAGGATTGAAAGTAGAAGAGGGAGACAGAAGAGTCAAGAGACTTGCAAGAAACACTCAACAAGCTGTCACTAGTTTGAAGGGACCACAAGCCAAGGAATGCAGGCGGCCTCTAGAAGCTGGAAAAGGCAAGAAAATGGATTCTCCCCTAGAGCCTCCAGAAGGAATACAGCCCAGCTGACACCTTCATTTTGAAGGTAAGCCCACTGGACTTCAGACCAGTAGAGCTGTAAGGTGGTAAAATTGTGACGTTTTAAGCCACTAAGTTTGTAGTAATTTAAAGCAGCAACAGAAAATTAATACAGGTCTCATGCAGAAGTTTTTCTCACTTTCACCTTATTTCCTAAAATTTTTTGATTTTTGTTTGCTTGCTTGTTTTGATTCCATCATCCTTCATGTAGGTAGTAGCAGTAGTAAACTTCATCTCATGTAGGCCATGGTCTTCAGAGACTGGCTAATTGATTTAGTAATGGGCTGGGGAAATCACACAAGAACATAGAAAATCTAAGCTTCCACCTGGGCCAGGTAACACATGGTTCAGAAGCTGCTTTGGTGTAACGGATACCTGACCGAATGTGAAAGTCCGAGTCCAGGTTAATGGAAGAGCGCTAGGAATTCACTGACTCAGGCCTGGGCACTGATGCTGTCTGATGTGTACAGCCTCAACGTAGAAGAAATGACTTAAAAGTGCACAATTTGTAAATTTGCCGACTGATTTTCATTTGAATAGTATCCTATAGTAAAAGTGGTATAGGAAATAATTTTAATGGAAATAGTTTTGTGAAATAAAGGCCACTTGGGAACATTTGAGCAATAAAAAAAACCAACATTGTCCACTGTAAAAACATCCCCAGTAAACCTTCTTGCAGTGTAAATAGGTTGCTAGTTTACTGACGGGGTAACTTGTTAACTCACATGCTGTGCAGCATCATTCAAAAGTTGGATGTGTGCACTTCTTTCTCTTCCTGGACCCCAAGGGACTATATTCAGCCTCTACCACTTACCCATCCACCTCTTATTTTTTTGTTATATTCTTTCATTTGTTTTATTTTTTAGATTCCACATATAAGTGATAACATACAGAATTTTCTTTCTCTGTCTTACTTCAGTCACTAAGCATAATACCCTCCAGGTCCATCCGCGTTGTTGCAAACAAGAAAATTTCATTCTTTTTTATGGCTGAGTAATATTCCATTGTGTATATGTGCCACATCTTTTTTAATCCATTCATCTGTCGATGGAACTTAGCTTGCCTCCATATCTTGGCTATTGTAAATAATGCTGCTATGAACATTGAGGTGCAGATATCTTTCTGAAATCGTGTTTTTATTTTCTTTGAATATATACCCGAGTGGAATTGCTGGGTCCTATGGTAACTCTATTTTTAGTTTTTTGAGGAACCTCCATACTGTTTTGTTTTGTTTTTACAGTGGCTGCACCAATTTACATTCCCACGAACAGTGTAAAAAGATTCCCTTTTCTCCACATCCTTGCCAACGTTTGCTGCTTGCGGTCTTTTTGATGACAGCCATGCTGACAAGTGTGATGTGATATCTTATTGTGGTTTTGACCATCTACCTCTTAGCGCACATAACATACTGGTACAGAAGTACATCTGTGTCCCTCCTTACTAGAGTGAAGCTCCTGAAAGGCAGGGATTGTTTCCTGTTCTGTTCATTCCTCTAACCCCAGTGCTTGGAACATAGTTTGCTTATTAATAGATATTTACTGAATGAAGGAAAGAAACATTTTTGTAGTTAGGGCACATGATCAAAAAAATTTATAGAACATACATCCCCAGGGAGTTGGTCAATATAAAAGTGTAACCTGTGGAATACAGTCTGTAAATTGGGGTTATAACGCATAACATGGTATGAGAGTGGGTGAACTGAAGGAGTTCCCTTTGTGAAATGCAATTAAAAAGCAAAGAGAGTCCAGGGGTGTGCTCTCAGTATAGATACTGAAAAAGGAAAAGAGAAATAGTAAGAATTTTTAAGTGCTATTTACTTATATCTTGTCTATATTTGCAGCGACTTATACTAACAATAGCAGATATGATAGCCTGGAATATCATTAGCATCAAGTAGAAAACTAAACATCAAGTCCTCAAAATGATAGGAGAGATTCCTTATACCACAAACCCCGTGGTGAAGAAACCGTAGTTGAGAATAAAAATAGCTCTGGGCTTTCAGTCAAAAACAATAATCAGGAAAGATCCCCCTGTGGAGAAATATTCATTTTATTTAAAAATGTTGTACATTTTGTTTTAAAATCAGGAAGTGAAAGTTGATGTCAACATAGACACATTATTTTTTTTTTTTTTTTTTTTTGGTGGTATGCGGGCCTCCCTCTGTTGTGGCCTCTCCCGTTGCGGAGCACAGGCTCCGGACGCGCAGGCTCAG
>NC_041233.1:51521797-51526543 GCF_002837175.3 Physeter macrocephalus
CGCGAACCCGATTCCCCTGCATCGGCAGGCGGACGCGCAACCACTGCGCCACCAGGGAAGCCCTAGACACATTATTTTTAAACTGACATATATCTGTATTCTCATTCTGCACTCGGACCTCAGAAATAGGACCAGATTGTAGATTTCGGGTCTGTCATCCAACCACATACGTCCAGTGACTCAGAATAAGTGACTTCACTTTCTGTGAATAGATATATTACATCACACAAGACCAAACATCGCTATGGCACCCTGTTTCACACAACTTACCCCATGATGTGAACCACTGGCACAGGGCTTCTTGGAAGAGTGCACTGACTTGAAACGAACACACCCAAGACATTCAACAACCACAATGGATTCTCCTCTCTTCTAATATCACAAGAAGAGTCAGAAAAGAAAAATTTTGCCTCCAGAGGATTAAGAGTGCACTTTTCAGCCCTTTTAGGTCAATATAGAAATTAGGTCTCTCTGTCAATGCTGAGAATTGATGGGACCTTTACAGCGTAATTTTTCAGATGAGTATGTTCACTCCGTATGTTAGTATCTTGTTTGTTTTTGTTTTTTTAACATCACTATATTTTCTCCTCACTTGGGTTTTTATTCCCCTGATATACTGAGGACAAGAGACTACCCATGACTCTATCTCCACCTGATGAAACAGACAAACCTCCCACACAAGGTAAGAACCCCTGGCAAAATCTCTTCCACGTCTCTCTCAGCCCCACAGGGTGTGAGCTTCTCTCCATGGACTTCTCTCCATGTTTTAAGACAGCAGGCCACAGGGTTGGTTAATTCGGTTTTTTCAATAAGAAAAAAATGTGAAAAGGTTTAAAAATTATCTGACTGGTACTCACCTTGGAAAGCCATGGAAACACACTGGATTTTACTCCTCACACTTCCATGATTCATAACCTAACTTTATGATTAAAATCATAACATTGTACACCTGAACATGTACTGATTTGCTTTTGCTAAAGCCAAGATGACCTGAATCTCTATCAACAATAAATAATCCCTGGAACAAAACAAAAAATACAGCATGCAGGGATGATACTGAAGTGGAAAGAGGGCTGACCTGGGTTGGACCAGCATTTCTCAACAGCGGCACTACTGACACTTTGAACTGGATAATTATTTATTTTAGGGGGCTGTCCTGTGCCTTGTCAGATGCTCAGCAGCTTCCCTGGCCTCTACCCACTAGAGCATCTCTACACATTGCCAGGCAAAATCACCATAGGCTGAGAACCACTGGGTTAGACAATTCCTGTTCTACCCCTAACTCTGTGTCCCATCTTCCTTTGAGGACTTGGCTAAGTCACCCAAATCTGAGTCCCCTTCATTATCTGCAAATGAATAGATTGAAAGAATTCCTCAGACCCTTTTTAGCCCTGAAAGTCTGCTACTGGCTTATGTGATGTTCCTATGTACGTCTATTCAGAAAACTCTCTCATGTTATACATTTCTTTTCTCTTAAAGCCTTTGTTCATTGATTTAGGTGGAAGAAAATATCCTAGAAAATGTCCATAATGAACAATCCAGAATACTAGGCAAGTTTTCTGCCTTCAAAGGTATTGGCCTATAACATCAGGAGTCGAACAAATTCCCACAGGGTGTCAGGAGGAAAGTTTAGGCCAATAACAGAAATGTGGAATACAGTGAGTATTAGGTAAGACAATAGGGAGTGGTGGGACTTGTGGCTAACTGGGGAGAACAGCTTTGCCTAAAACACAAAACCCATCTGCTGGCCCTTTATGGCCCTGAATGGTTTTACAACCTCCATTCTGACTCATCCAATATCCGCTGCTTTCCCCTCCCCATGAGAGGGTGCGAGAGGATGGTAACAAATAACAGACCAGGAATGGAGTGAAATAAAAGAAGCCAATCGTGAAGTCTGATCTCAATTCCTTCTTTCAGAAACCTTTAGTCCCATATCTTAAGATTTGCTTTTTCATCATAAAATTCTTATGCTTGTGGGGGTGGGGTGGGGGAGGGGAGGGAGACGTCAAAGAAAACTTAAATTTCTTTTTTCTGAAGTAAAGATAGTGCGTGTTTAGATGAAAGCCTAGAAAGACTTTAATCCGCAAAATATTTCTAACAGCTCAGTGAGTTGAAGAAAAATGTAAACAGTTACAACTTCTAAGATCTTTCACTGTAAGTTGAAGAAAACATCCCCTATGGGTGTCTGAACTCTATAGGGCTTTGAAGGCAAGCCTGGCCTGGCCTATTTTCTATGATGTTGCTTGGATACAAAATACAGTGAGAGACTGGGAAATGATGACTTGGCCTCCTACACAGGGAATAAGAAGAGTTCAGTCGGACCACAAGCCAATTTCCTTTAAAGAAGGTGATACTAAACCAAGACCCTTTTTCTTTCATATTACTAATGCTATAAATATGTTAAAATATTATGGTGTGAAAGTAATGGGGAAACTTTTGCCCTGTGTTTTCATGGAAAAATAAGAGGCTCCCCATGGGCTCCACCCAACACTAAAATGGATGGACCACACCTCAAAAAGAAACTTATGGTGCAAGAATAATAAACAGCAGATGTATTCTGAAATGAAGAAAGAGCCAGCCCTTCTCCTATTCCTTTCAGAGCATGAACGCCCATATAGTTTGTTGTTGGTTCTCTCTGTGACATCAAACTAATTCTAAGCAATGGAAGCAACTACTTGAAAATTAGATGTTAGGTTTGGGGGAACTAAAGAGTTTAACTGTAAACTAGTCAACTCAGTCATGCAAGTGTCGGTTAAGAACTTTTGTCTCTTTCCTGTTAAAACAGAGTCTAGTGTGTTTAAAAGAGAAATGGAAAACGTTTTCCCCATAGGCCTGGATGCAAATGTTAACAGTCAAATGTTAACAGTTGCATGCCACTGTGGTGAGTAAGGGCTTTGCTGGCTGAGTTCTTAATCAGGGGAACTCACATCTAGCGAGTTGTTCTTCGGTGCCGCAGGGACACAGCCCATGTGGATTACTGGGGGAGGGTTTACTGGAAATTCCCTCATGAAGGAAAGGAAAAATAAGTTGGAGGCTGGAAAGTAAATCACACTGTGCTCTGTTTCTGCCCCCAAGGACTGCAGAACTACCAACTTCCCATCCTCCGAGGGGCAATAACACTTCCCAACGGGGCTGGGGAACAAATGCTTTTCTGAGTGGCTCCCAGGTCTCCTGCAGGACCATGACTCGCCCACCCTTTGAAGCACTGGGCTCTCAGCCAGCTGGGCCTTGTCGTCTGCGCCAGGTCCCGAAGGCCAGTGGGGATGCTCGGCTGGGTCCCATCCCCTCCGCAGACTTCTCCCTCCCCTAGGCCAGTATCAGTGGAGCTCCTCCCTTGGCTCTGAGCCAAAAGGAGGGAGAGCCAAGCCCTGCACCTTGCTTTCTACCAGATAGGGGGAGAGGCAGGGGCAGCCATGGCAGTGAATCCTATCACAGGGAACCCCGGAAAGCACCTCCCCGGGTCTTCCATCCACCTCACCTGTGGGGAACCCTCCGAGTCTCCCAACCGGCCCACCCTTGCACTCTGGATTAGCTCCTAAAACTGTTTCTCAGAATGTGGTTCCCCAGACTTCCCTGCAGCAGAATCAGCAGGGTGGGTACAGATTCCCAGGACCCTGAGTCAGACTTTTTCTTTAGTTAATTCTTATACCCAGGAAGTTTGAGAAACAATGGCCTAGAACAGGTGGAGGGGTGGATGGAGGGCGGCGGCGGAGGGGTGGGGGTGGGGGGGCGTGGAGGCTAGGGAATCAGCTGGCAAAGCCAGACCTGGGGAACAGGGAACACGTGCAGTTTTCTAAAAGTACATTCAGTGTGATAGTACAGGTTCACGTTTGAGAAATGGACATAGCAATCAATTATTTAATAGAACAAAGGAGAAAGCAAAACTCCATCAAAATCTACTCGGCAGGCCTAGTTACCTGCGCCCTCCCGTGGCTTCCCCTCCTTACTCCACACCAGGATTGTCAGAGGACCCTGAGGCCTTTGTCCTGTTCATCACAAGGGATGTGGTTCCCCAACCTAGCAGTGTACAAGCCCCCTGAGGTGGAGGTGTAACAAACTCCATGCACAGATTTTGGAATCACTGAACTAGCCTGGAGCCTGTGGCAGTATCTGCAGGATTCAGGGCCAGCCTTTGCTGCAGACAGCATCACTTTAACAGGGGAAGGAGCTGAGTGGAAGCCCAGGTCTCTTCCCCAAAGCCCTCCCGAGCGAGGCTACAAGGCCAGGGGTGGGTTAACTAGCCTAATGCCTGGCATGAAGATGTCTAAGCGTTAATTTGATGTCTAAGAGTTAATTTCTTGAATAAATGACTGTAACCTGCTATTTTGCTATTTACTCCTGACCAATTCTCCTGTTCATTCAGTCCTCAAAGTTCTGGCTCTATACTTGCCCGTTCTGGACAGTTCAACAGAACTCCCAGGCTCCGTCTCTGTCTAATGCCCTCATCCTTTAGACTCAAGGCAGTAGTATTCATTCATTCATTCATCAAGCACTTGGACCTTATAAAGTAAGGGGGACAGCATAACATAGTGACTAAGAACTTGGCGCTAGACAGAGCTGACTGATTCAGACTTATCCTCGTACCACAGATTGTGTAACTTCTCTGAGCCTCAGTGTCCTCATCTGCAAAGTGGGGATAATGACAGCTCTTACCTAACAGTATTGTTGTAAGGATTCAAAGGATGATCTCATAAGTGCTTTTTTTTTTTTTTTTTTTTTTTTTTGCGTTACACGGGCCTCTCACTG
>NC_041233.1:51526960-51561288 GCF_002837175.3 Physeter macrocephalus
TGCATGCGCGCGCGCGCGCGCACACACACACACACACACACACACACACACACACACACACCCCCTTTACCCTTTTTCTCCCCTTTTCCCCTGCTTCATTCTTCTTCATCATATTTATCACCATCTGATAAACTATATGTGGATTTACTTGTTTATTATCTGTTGCCTGCACTCAGATGTGAGCCCCATGAAAGGCATGGAGTACCCCCAGCGCCAAGAGCAGTGTCTGACAAACAGCAGCCATAAGCAAATATTTGTTGAATGAATAAACTAATTAATACATCACTGAAGATAGTCCAATGACCTTGCAAATGATTTATAGGTTATGAAGCTTCCTCTCCTAAGAGATGTTCCTCCAAGTACAATCAGGAGATAATTACAGCCCTTATTATGAAATGTCTTTCTCTTTCAGTCTCTCTGGGTGTTTCTCACCAGGGCTGTGATCTCCTCAAACAGCCAGGTTCAGCCTCTCCAGCACCCAGAGCCAACCAGCCCAAACCAGCTTTGATCTTTGCATAGCTTCACTGCTCTGTTGAAAAAGCAGAACTAAAAAGAAATCAGAACTGGGAGTTTTGTTCCAAGTACCATCTACCTCTGGCTTAGACTTTCGCACAGCCCGAGAAGCTACTCCAGGTAGAAAACCTGCCTGAACCCTTCTCACCAACCACACTGGGGAAAAGGAGAGGTCATGGGGACCGCCTCAATTAATCCCACTGCTATGTTTACACATGGCAGTGGCAGAAGTGAGTCTCACCACTAGGGGAAATAAAAGTACGAAAAGCTTGAACACAAGGTCTTTTGTACACCAGTAAACAAAAATTTCTCATAAGCAATACCACACCGTCCCATCAAATTAATTTCATTCCAAACCACAGTCTTTCTGTTTTCTCTAAGCAAAAACAAAACAAAAACAAAAAACCTTTGCCCAGGGAGTTAGTCTATTTCATAACCCAGACTTGCCCTTTTGCTTTTTCTAATTCTACAGTCCCCAGTACCATCCTGTGTGTAAGTGTGTGCGTTAGTTATGCGGTGCTCTCACTTTCACATCCTGGCACTCTGGCCCTCAACACACACGCACACACACACACAGAGGAAATAAACATTGGAAGGTCTGAGGTTAAACTCTGGATTTACGAGGTTAAATCCACGTGCTTCCAATCAAAGAGCTGGGTGACTTTAAGCAATTTGGTGAACCTCTCTGAGCCACATTTTTCTCAACTCTAAGATGTCAATAAGCCTATCTGACTCAAAGTCATTAAAAAGATGAAAACCGATTGCGTGTGGAGCAATTTTAGCACAATTCCTGGCCCACGGTAAGCCCACAATAGATATTAGCTATTATGTTGTTCATCAGGAAATTGAAGTGATTTTTTTTCCTTAATTATATTAAATTTGCCCTTATGTCTATCACTTACTGAGGAAGTATTCACAGCCACCATCATGAAGCTGAAGAAACTTGCCAAAAGCCACCCAACCAGTAAGTAGCAGAGCCAAAATCCAAACTAATCTCATGATCATGCAGCTGACCACTTGCCCACACCACCTCTTATGCAAGAACTTGGGTAAATTTCCTCCTAGGTATATTGTGAGGTCTTCGGTTATCTTCTTACATTACAGCAAAGCAGACAATTTACCTTCAGAGGATGTCTCTAACTTTGCCGTGCATTTGTGTGGGGTATATGTGATGGTTTCAAATACACAAGTATACACACATGGAGGGGAAAAATAAGAGTACTAGGAAGGCAAACTCTTAGACAGTTACAGTCATTTTATATCAGACGTGGTAATTTGCATTCCTACATGTTCAATTTGGATCTTTTTTAATACCTTCCACGTCTCTACTTCACTTGCTCAAGCTTTCCTCTGCCTTCCTTAACCTGTGGAATACAATGATAACACCTGTTTCATTCCCATACCTACTCATAATATCATCTAATAGTGTATCTGTTTAATAATGATGTATCGGGAGCTTCCCTGGTGGCGCAGCGGTTAAGAATCTGCCTGCCAATGCAGCGGACACGGGTTCGAGCCCTGGTCCGGGAAGATCCCACATGCTGCGGAGCAACTAAGCCTGTGTGCCACCACTACTGAGCCTGCCCTCTGGAGCCCGTGTGCCACAACTACTGAGCCCATGTGCCACAACTACTGAAGCCCACGTGCCTAGAGCCTGTGCTCCGCAACAAGAGAAGCCACCACAATGAGAAGCCTGAGCACCGCGACGAAGAGTAGCCCCCACGCGCCACAACTAGAGAAAGCCCGCACGCAGCAACGAAGACCCCACTGTTGTGGCCTCTCCCGTTGCGGAGCACAGGCTCCGGACGCGCATTTTACTTTCAGGATTAGACCAGAAGTAAACTTCAGCTGTAGCTGAATTCTCATAAAATCCAATTAGTCGAACCTGAATGCATTTTTAAAGCCATAGGTCTCATAAAACGTTTCATTATAAAAGAGACCCCAGAGCAAATCCTTATATGAAAATCCTTTCTAAACCAGCGCACGTGTACGTGCATGCGCGCGCGCGCGCGCACACACACACACACACACACACACACACACACACACACACACACCCTTTACCCTTTTTCTCCCCTTTTCCCCTGCTTCATTCTTCTTCATCATATTTATCACCATCTGATAAACTATATGTGGATTTACTTGTTTATTATCTGTTGCCTGCACTCAGATGTGAGCCCCATGAAAGGCATGGAGTACCCCCAGCGCCAAGAGCAGTGTCTGACAAACAGCAGCCATAAGCAAATATTTGTTGAATGAATAAACTAATTAATACATCACTGAAGATAGTCCAATGACCTTGCAAATGATTTATAGGTTATGAAGCTTCCTCTCCTAAGAGATGTTCCTCCAAGTACAATCAGGAGATAATTACAGCCCTTATTATGAAATGTCTTTCTCTTTCAGTCTCTCTGGGTGTTTCTCACCAGGGCTGTGATCTCCTCAAACAGCCAGGTTCAGCCTCTCCAGCACCCAGAGCCAACCAGCCCAAACCAGCTTTGATCTTTGCATAGCTTCACTGCTCTGTTGAAAAAGCAGAACTAAAAAGAAATCAGAACTGGGAGTTTTGTTCCAAGTACCATCTACCTCTGGCTTAGACTTTCGCACAGCCCGAGAAGCTACTCCAGGTAGAAAACCTGCCTGAACCCTTCTCACCAACCACACTGGGGAAAAGGAGAGGTCATGGGGACCGCCTCAATTAATCCCACTGCTATGTTTACACATGGCAGTGGCAGAAGTGAGTCTCACCACTAGGGGAAATAAAAGTACGAAAAGCTTGAACACAAGGTCTTTTGTACACCAGTAAACAAAAATTTCTCATAAGCAATACCACACCGTCCCATCAAATTAATTTCATTCCAAACCACAGTCTTTCTGTTTTCTCTAAGCAAAAACAAAACAAAAACAAAAAACCTTTGCCCAGGGAGTTAGTCTATTTCATAACCCAGACTTGCCCTTTTGCTTTTTCTAATTCTACAGTCCCCAGTACCATCCTGTGTGTAAGTGTGTGCGTTAGTTATGCGGTGCTCTCACTTTCACATCCTGGCACTCTGGCCCTCAACACACACGCACACACACACACAGAGGAAATAAACATTGGAAGGTCTGAGGTTAAACTCTGGATTTACGAGGTTAAATCCACGTGCTTCCAATCAAAGAGCTGGGTGACTTTAAGCAATTTGGTGAACCTCTCTGAGCCACATTTTTCTCAACTCTAAGATGTCAATAAGCCTATCTGACTCAAAGTCATTAAAAAGATGAAAACCGATTGCGTGTGGAGCAATTTTAGCACAATTCCTGGCCCACGGTAAGCCCACAATAGATATTAGCTATTATGTTGTTCATCAGGAAATTGAAGTGATTTTTTTTCCTTAATTATATTAAATTTGCCCTTATGTCTATCACTTACTGAGGAAGTATTCACAGCCACCATCATGAAGCTGAAGAAACTTGCCAAAAGCCACCCAACCAGTAAGTAGCAGAGCCAAAATCCAAACTAATCTCATGATCATGCAGCTGACCACTTGCCCACACCACCTCTTATGCAAGAACTTGGGTAAATTTCCTCCTAGGTATATTGTGAGGTCTTCGGTTATCTTCTTACATTACAGCAAAGCAGACAATTTACCTTCAGAGGATGTCTCTAACTTTGCCGTGCATTTGTGTGGGGTATATGTGATGGTTTCAAATACACAAGTATACACACATGGAGGGGAAAAATAAGAGTACTAGGAAGGCAAACTCTTAGACAGTTACAGTCATTTTATATCAGACGTGGTAATTTGCATTCCTACATGTTCAATTTGGATCTTTTTTAATACCTTCCACGTCTCTACTTCACTTGCTCAAGCTTTCCTCTGCCTTCCTTAACCTGTGGAATACAATGATAACACCTGTTTCATTCCCATACCTACTCATAATATCATCTAATAGTGTATCTGTTTAATAATGATGTATCGGGAGCTTCCCTGGTGGCGCAGCGGTTAAGAATCTGCCTGCCAATGCAGCGGACACGGGTTCGAGCCCTGGTCCGGGAAGATCCCACATGCTGCGGAGCAACTAAGCCTGTGTGCCACCACTACTGAGCCTGCCCTCTGGAGCCCGTGTGCCACAACTACTGAGCCCATGTGCCACAACTACTGAAGCCCACGTGCCTAGAGCCTGTGCTCCGCAACAAGAGAAGCCACCACAATGAGAAGCCTGAGCACCGCGACGAAGAGTAGCCCCCACGCGCCACAACTAGAGAAAGCCCGCACGCAGCAACGAAGACCCAATGCAGCCAAAAATAAAATAAATAAATTTATTTAAAAATAAAATAAAATAATGATGTATCTATTTTTTTCTTCACAACACTGAGGTAAAATTCTTCTGAGTACTCTACATTATGCTCATGAATTTGAAGATTTTCCCACTCTGGATGGTGGGAGCATTAACTATTCTCAGCCCTCAGGCAGTTTCCTCACTGACCAGTCCTCACCCGAGGAGTCGAGCGGAACCCTCTGCGAATCTCTGGAGCACTCTGCGTGGGTGGTGGGTGTGTGTGTGCACGCGCGCCTAGCTCTAGGCTCCCACCTGCACCTCCCCAACTCTGGGAGACAACCAGGATCTGCTTGTCCTGCAATGCAGCCTGGAAATGCTCTCTAGGCATGAAGCTGGGCACTCAGAGGGCTCAGCTCATTTATCCCCCTCTCTTGGGGATCACTGTCCTGTGCTGCTAGTGTCCAGTATCTGAAACCACTGGGGCATGTATTTCATCTACTTTTTCGGTTGTGTCAGGTGAGAGGGTAAATCTGGTCCCTGTGACATCACCTTAGCATGGGAAGAACACACACACATACACACACACACAAATCTGAAAACTTGTAAAAATCTTTCATCCCTATATTTCCAGGCTCCTGAAGATGCTTCTTCTTTAGGAACTCAAGCAGAGTGACAGCAGGGCCAGGATGCCAAGAGATCAGGGTCCCAGCCTCAACCCCTCTGAGCCTCAAGTCTCATCTCCACTTCTCGAGGTCATTGTGAAGATCACATGAGATGAGATATATTCTCTGAACTCATCTTGTTCATTGCAGGGAATGAACTTAAGTGACTTATTACTCAATAGCATAAAATGCCTGCTTAAAACTTTTACCTAAGAAGGAGGTACCAATACTCTGACAATGAGTGGGGGGGTTTTTTGTTTGTTTTGTTTGTTTGTTTTTGGCAAAATTAGAAAAAAATTTTTAAGCTAGGGAGTTCCCTGGTGGTCTAGTGGTTGGGATTCAGTGCTTTCACTGCAGTGGCCCGGGTTCAGTCCCTGGTCGGAGAACTGAGATCCTCCCACAAGCAGTGTGGCATGGCAAAAAAAAAAAAAAAAAAAATTAAGCTAAAAGATAATCATTCCACCTATATTTTGGTCCCTATAGGTGGTCAGAGGTTTTCAGTGTAATGGAAAAGAGCACAGGTCTGAATATAAATGCTGACTCTGATACATACCTGCTGTGTGACCCTGAGCAGATGACTAAACCTCTCTGAGAAAAAAACTGGGTATCTGTGAGGATTAGGTGGGATAATGCATTCAAAGGGCTCATTAAGGGACGGCCACATTGCCTGTCTGGAAAGGGAACTCTCATTCTTCGGCCACTGGGAAAATCCTTCCACTCTGACATTTCAGCTAAAAATACCATTTCATGCTCATCATGTGACCAAGAGACTCCTCTAGCTCTTCCCTCACCCTCTTTCAGTCCACGTGGCTGGTTGGATGACTGTAAAATGAGGAAGAACAGAGTGTGCGCAGAACAGCCCCACCAGCTCGCGGCGCCTAGGGAGAGACGTTGCTGACGCACCAGCACTGTGCGTGCTCAGACTGCCCGGTCCAGTCCCTATGGGTGTGGGCACCATGCTCAGGCAAACCCAGGCAGCCTGGTGCTGTTTGCTTACATGCCCTGGGGCTGCAGGCTCTGGAGGGAGGGCCCTATTTACACAGCCAGTCTCCATGGCAACAGCAAAGTTCACAGGCAAGACATTCCTTAAGCCGGTAGAAAAATTCTCTGCCCCCACCCTGTGCTTCCAGGTGAGGGAGACGTTCCCACACTGAGCAGTGAGCACAGCCTCAAGGCCAAATCTTTAATAGAAAAGCCAAGAAGAAAATACGAGACCAAAATACTCAAATATTTTGGACAAACATACCTAAAACATTGCCCTGCTGTCATCCAAGGGCCCCACTGTGTTTTCAATAAGTATAAAATAAATACATAATGTTCTCCCAGTAGTTTTCCCTGCTTCCTAACTGGTTCCTACATCCAAACTCCACACAGAAAGCCCAAGCGATACATTAAAAATGTAAATAAGATCATACTCAGTACCCTTCAACGAACTTCCATCCTACTAGGAATGAAATCCAAAGCTTGCATCGTGGCTCACAAAGCCATGCATGTGTGGCTTTGCTGATCTCATCTCCTTCCCCCACCCCAGCCCTCTGGCCTCTTCGATCTTTCTCCAACACCGAGGTATACTCCTGCTTCCGGGCCTTTGCACTTGCTGTTCTCTCTGCCAGGAATATTCTTTCCCCCCAGAAAGCTGCATGGCTCATTCTTTCACTTTATTTGGGTCTCTGCTCAATTGTCACCTTATCATCACCTCACATAAAACGTTCCCCCACCCTCAGTAACCATCCTCTTATGCTGCTTTAGTTTTCTTCATGGGCTATGACAGTTTCCTCCTTAGATCACAGCACTTCAGAGTACCTGATTTATTACATATTTCTTCATGTATTTGTTTGTTTTGACTCTCTCTCGAGGATGTAACATTCAAGAAGACAACAACTTTGTTTGAAACATAGATGAGAGCTCCCAGGCCAGCCTGCCAGGCTTTACTGCCATGTTCAAATAGATGAGGCACAAAGTGATGAGGCCTGAACCAGGCTGCTGGCTGTGGCCACAAGTAAGAAGCACATGGCACAAACAGTGGAAAGAAAGAGAAGTAAGATTTGGCAACAGATTGGATAGGATGTAAAAGGGAGAAGATGCACAGAGACCTGAGGTTTTGAGCTCAGTGGTCTGGAGCTGTGCTCTCCACTGTGATGGCCACCCGCCACACGTGGTGAAGGAGCACTTGAAATATGGCTGGTCTGGACAGAGATGTGCTGTTAATGTGAAATACTAAGTCTTTGAAATCCGGTGTGTAAGAAAAAAATGCATGTAAAATGTCTCAGTGATTCTTCAAATATTGATTAACATAGTATAATATTATCATTTCTATGTGTAAATAAAACATATTATTAAAATTCATTTCATCCGTTTCTTTTTGTTTTATAACATGGCTACTAGAAAAATTTTAATTACCTATGCAGCCTGCACTATATTGCTTTCGGAGAGGGCTGGTCTAGAATATAAACAGTGGTACCACTTGCAGAAAGAGGAGAGGAAAGAAAAGAAAGAACTATTATTAGTAACAGATAGGAGGCTACAGTGAGCCTTAATCACCCGCTTCCCCAGAACTCTGAAATCTGGTAAATAAAACTGCCCTCTGGAAGTTGGGGTGGGGGATAGAAAATCATATAACTGCTTCAAAGCTGAGATGTACAGCATAACCTTAAAAAGCTAGAATGGTTTTTCGATCCAAGAGAGTAGGGCCAGAATCTACCAGAATGTATTTACATGGCTTAAGAAAAAAATGCATCAGTCACAAGGGGCATTGGTCAGCAATGAAACATGGAAGAAAGGATCTCATGAAAGGTGACATGGGCAGTAGCTATCAAAGCCTGTGCAGGCTCTTAGTCTGACGCCATTAAGCAGAAGACCCCAATGACTAAGATGACCGTCTAATTTACTGTCCAAATCAAGCCACTGTTGACAGCAAAAGCAACATCATAAATCATTGTGCTGGGACAACAAACCAGGACTACCCAAAGCAAATCAGAGCATATGGCCACCCTATCTCAACTAATTCATTCTAATTTACTGATCTCATTGCAGCCTTCTGATCATACCAAATGTACCTGAGACTAAGACATACATTTTAAAATAAATTCACATTACTAAAACCTGGGATGCTTTTTACAATTGATGTGGGCATTTAATATCAGGCTTCTTCACCCCCCCCCCACTGCCCGCCCCAAACATGTTATTAATTTAATAGTACATCTTAGTCAATGATATCTTACAATCGAAGATAGAGTAATTTGGCTTCCCATATGAAATGACATAAAGGAAAACAGATAATTTCTCCAAAGAAGACATACAGATGGCCAAAAAGCACGTGAAAAGATGTTCAACATCACTAATTATTAGACAAATGCAAGTTAAAACTACAATGAGGTATCACCTCATACCAGTCTGAATGGGCATCATCAAAGAGTCTACAAACAATAAATGCTGGAGAGGGTGTGGAGAAAAGGGAACCCTCCTACACTGTTGGTGGGAATGTACAATAAATTGGTGTAGCCACTGTGGAAAACAGTATGGAGTTTCCTCAGAAAACTAAAAATAGAGCTACCGTATGATCCAGCAATCCCACTCTTGGGCATATATCCAGAGAAAACCTTAATTTGAAAAGATACATACACCCCATTGTTCACTGCAGCACTATTTGCAAGAGCCAAGACATGGAAGCAACCTAAATGGCCATCGACAGAGGAGTGGATAAAGGAGATGTGGTAGATATACACAATGGAATATTACTCAGCCATGAGAAAGAACAAAATAATGCCATTTGCAGCAACATGGATGCACCTAGAGATTATCATACTAAATGAAGTTAAGTCGGACAGAGAAAGACAAATATCATATGATATCACTTCTATGTGGCATCTAAAAAAATAATACAAATGAACTTATTCACAAAACAGAAACAGACTCACAGACTTAGTAGAAAACTTATGGTTACCAAAGGGGAAAGGGGGGGGAGGGATAAATTAGGAGGTTGGGATTAACATATACACACTACTATATATAAAATAATCAACAAGGACCTACTGTATAGCACAGGGAACTCTACTCAGTACTCTGTAATAACCTATATGTGAAAAGAATCTGAAAAAGAATAGATACATGTATATGTATAACGAAATCACTTTGCTGTACACCTGAACCTAACACAATACTGTAAATCAACTATACTCCAATATAAAATAAAAATTTTTTTTAAATTCATTTTTTAAAAAAATTCATTAATCAGAGAGTAGGAATGCCCTCCCCAACCAGGCAATTTATTTCCATTGGAAAATAACAAGTATTATGGTTTTAAGAATTGTTCTCTTGTGAGTTTAGTTAGTTTGAATTGATAACCTAAGACTGCGTTCCAAGTCTAAGGCCAAAGTCTAGATCAAGGACTGGGGTGAATTTACTGAGGTCATTCTGTCCCATGGGAACCTCAGCTTTACCCAGGGGACAACTCTGTGTGCCACCATGGGCACCACCGTGACTCTTCCCCATCTGAAACTGGCAGGGGCAGTAAGAGTAGGAATCTGGTTTGGATCTGTTGGGTCTAAAAAACCAGCGAGACGTTAAAATGGAAGCAGGGCTGGAAAGAGAACTTGATTGAGACATACATGGGTTATACATAATCAGAAGAAGAAATGATTTTGTTTGTGTCCAATAAAGCTACAGTTTGGATAAATCATCAGTGCCTATACGTAGTTAACAAAGAAACTGCAGGAGCATAAAAAGCTTTCGCTGTTAAGTGCCAAATTGGCTAGACTAGTGGTGGCTTAGTGTTTGCAACCTCTTATGAATACAGCAGTCATTGGGAAAGAGCAATTGATTGATTAGCCACATCTGATATTGGCTCATAAGGGGTGGAGGAGGGCACAGAAGTAAACCACAATTATATTGGAAATATTATAATATGTTATTAAAGATATGTTCCTTCAACAAAATAAACAATAGTAAGACAATATGTAAAATGAAGAAAACAATTGAAATCAACTTACTTATTTTGTCCAATTGTCTCAAAATCTTTCACAACAATCCCAAGGGACGATGAAAAGTCCAGTGGTATACCCCTCAAGTCGAACTCCAAAATCTGTCCACAGGTAGGTTATGAAAACAAAGAGGCTGTTAAAAAGGATCCGGGAATATAATAAGATGCACCGATACTAAATATCAGGTCATCTCCACCAATGACAATCTTTTGAAGTACTCAGTTCTATAGTTAGACAAAAGTGATCAAATTCTGAACCTGGAGGCTGCTGAGGCTCGTGGGAAAGCAAACCAGACTCCTAGCTTCCCGTTTTCTAGACTCTGTGGCTTTGGACAAGTCACCAAATCCATCTCATAGGCAGAGAACTAGGCTTAATGCCTACAACAACTGTAGCACAAATAGAATAAAATATGTATGTGAAAATGCTTTCTTCAATGGTTATTTTTAAATTATTTGCTTTTCTTAATCATATTATCATCGAAGAAAGTGGTAAAAAATCTAAGAAAACATTTTCTGAAATGCATCAGCCCCTTATTTTAAGTCCCACCATGGTCAGTGCTGTAGTCAGCCGAGTCTCTCATCTTAAGGCAGTAAATTGCTTTCTAATGGCAAATGTTTAAAAATACATATATATAACTTAGTACCACTGATGTCTGATTATGTAATAAATTAATTAAATAAAGCAGTACATGATGATGATCTGATGCTCCTTGTAATGGGTTTGGAATGGATGGAGGAGGAGTCTCACAGCTCATATTAGAACATACCCACCAATCCAAATGGGTTTGGGGTTGGCATTTCATTTAGGTTTGGTTTCAGTTACAAAGCTGCAATTGCGAAGTTTACTTGATAAATACATATGCACTATGAGAAAAAAAAGTGCATTGGAAACAAAATGGGGTAAGATGGATGATGCCCTGGGGAAAACACGCCTACTCATGTGACCATATACCTCTCTGCCATCGGCCACATGGCTTGCGCTCAAATATAAAGAAGCGTGTTGGGACTTCCCTGGTGACACAGTGGTTAAGAATCCGCCTGCCAATGCAGGGGACACGGGTTCGAACCCTGGTCTGGGAAGATCCCACATGCCGTGGAGCAACTAAGCCCGTGCACCACAACTACTGAGCCTGCGCTCTACAGCCCAAGAGCCACAACTACTGAGCCCACATGCCTACAGCCCGTGCTCCGCAACAAGAGAAGCCTGAGCACCGCAAGGATGAGTAAGCACCCCCCGCCACAATTAGAGAAATCCCACGTGCAGCAACGAAGACCCAACACAACCAAGAATAAATAAATAAACTAATTAATTTTAAAAATAAAGAGGCATGTTATCACTAAATGCACATACATGTACTTTTTATTTATTTTAGTCTTGGAGCTCTGTGTGAGGTGCTAGGAACACACAGTTTCCACAGGGACCAACCAGACAGGCCTCTGGCTCTCATGGAGCTGGCAGTCCAGCTGGCTGTGCTCTGGGTTCCAGTGAAATTGCAGAGAAGTGGAATTCTCTCTCAACCTGCGTGAAACCAGCAGGGCATTTCAGATAGGCATTAAGAAGCTTTTAGTCTTGGCCTCATCCAATGAGAACGAGTAGTCTTTATTTTATAGGGATACTGAAACTCGTTGGGAGGGGGAGGGGAGAAGGGATTTGCAGTCAGTCGGTGGAAGGAAGCCGTCACAGCCTGGTGACTTAGCAAAATAACAAAGACATTTATCACTGCACTTATCCAGAACGGTCTGACCTGGTTTTTGGAAAAACAATGGGGCAGATGATCAACTTTTCAAAAATTAGTCAGCGTAGGAAAATCCTACTCAGTGGAAAGAATTAAAAATTTCACATATCTGTAAATCTATTAAACACTGAAACAATTTATAAAGTAGATATAAAGTCAGTAGTGGGGGGAGGTCTATAAATTATATCAATTCAATACAATATTACATAGTCAATAAAAATATCTTTGGGCTTCCCTGGTGAAGCAGTGGTTGAGAGTCCGCCTGCCGAGGCAGGGGACACAGGTTCATGCCCCGGTCCGGGAGGATCCCACATGCCGCGGAGCAGCTGGGCCCGTGAGCCACGGCCACTGAGCCTGCTCGTCCTGAGCCTGTGCTCCGCAACGGGAGAGGCCACAGCGGTGAGAGGCCCGCGTACCGCAAAAAAAAAAAAAAAAAAAAAAAATTTTGAATGGAATTATAGGGGTATATGTTCAGGATATAATAGTAGGAAAAAATAGGATAGGAAACTGTATTCACTGTATGATACTAACTGGCTAATTCTAAGACATCCTATTTTATTAAATGTATTCATTCAATAAATATTTGTTGATACCTCCGAGATGTTAACAGTAGTTGCTTCTGGATAGTAGGACCAAAAGAAATGTTTTTAAGCTAATCTGAAGTTTTCAAAATTTCTACATGAAGTATATATTACTTTTATCAACATAAAAAACAATAAATGACACTCTTCCAGACACACAAAGTATCATGTCATACCATCTCGATTAGTCACATGCAGATATGTTTTTAATTACAGAGCTTTCCCTCTGGGACTCCAGAGGTGATCTAATCCCACCCCTCGCTCTACAGATGTGCCCCAATTTGCAGCATAACTGGACAAGTTCACACAGCAAGCGCATGGCTGCACCAGGCTAGAACCCCACCCTCCTTAACCCATCCAGGCTCCATTTGCCACACCACTACTGCACAGGAGATGTCACTGTGCAGTAGTGTCCTTAAGCTGCTCTGCTGTCTCTGTGGCCACAGAGGGAGGTGGAGGGGGTAGGGGTGAAATGCAGAGATTCTCCTTCCAAATGGAAGCTTTAACCTCTGACCAAAGATGGGACAATCAGAGGTAGCTTATCCAGTGAAACAAAATTGAAAAATAACGAAGTCACCTCATTCCACACTGGGTTGAGTTCATTATCGACTTTCTTTGTTTTCTTTTTCTCATCTGCAAATTAAAAATAAGAGATATCAGTCAATTAGAAATATTTACAGAGCCTGTACCATTCATCTGTTCATTCAAAGAACCTTTCCCTGAGGGCAAACGGTGTGCCTACATTTTACCTTCATCTGACTAGGGCGAGGGCTACCTGAATCAGTTTTCCAAACTGAACAGCATTTTTGGCCGAAAAACATTTTTCCCATCCCCAGACCGACAAGGAGCTGAGGGATGGGAGACTCAAAATCACAGAAATGCTGTGATCCATTGTTTCTCCCTCAGCAAATTCTGCAGACCGAAGTCACCCAGGGCCTGTGCATCTCCCCAGCTTGTTGCAGAAAGAAGCCAACGAAGGTAACCTTTGACCCACAGGTATCCCATTTTATAAATGAGGATACTGAGACTCGGAGGAGTTGAGGAATGTGTCTGACCTCATATGCAGCAGTGGTGCCCTGATATAAACTTGGAATTTCAGCTCTGAAGCCCATGCTGCCTTTGCATGTGATAAGACCCCAACACAGCTTAAAGATTATGCTGGATTCCCTCTCACAGCCCTAATACAAGGTAATTCGTAGATGAACACTTTCTAGGACCAGCAGAGAATTGGGCATTTCCTTTACTCCTGGCTCATTGTTTCTGAAGACACAAGGTCCTCTTTCTCTGCATCTGAGACTGGACAGTACACCTACCCAGATGAGTAAATGTTTATCCAGCTAGTGCTTAAAGCTTCCTTGGAGCAAAGTCCAAAGAGCAGGGGATTCTACTGAGTCCCTGAGTCCCCAGACACTTAACAAAATAAAAGCTGAGTTTCAGTACAAAAGGCTTTGTAAACCTTAGCTCACCTGTTTTCAGGGGGAAAAAAGTTTTCTTCCTGTGTGTCTCTTCTACTATCACACAGAACACTCACAACACTCTGATACCAGATGTATTGGGTGGGGCATGTTCCCCCAACCAAGCAATTTTCTGCAACATCAGCTGGGTGTTCTACAATTTAACTCAATCCTGACACTGTCTACCTGGAGTTAGCATCAGATCCCAGGGGTTAAGGGCTCAGTCCCACAAGACTGCCCCCACCCCCAGACACCAACAGCAAGTCCAGGTTGTCACCTGGGCTTCTAACCAATTGGCGATAAATCTGAGGTTCCTATGACCCCATCCTTGGGTTCAATTAACTCGCTAGAGCAGCTCACAGAACTCAGGAAAACAGTTACTTACATTTACCAGTTTATTATAGGATTGATAAATGATATAGACAAACAGCCAGCTGAAGAGATATATGGGGTGAGGTCTGAGAGGGTCCCAAGCACAGGAGCTTCTGTCACGATGGAGTTGGGGGTGCGTTGCCCTCCTGGTACATGGATGTGTTCACCCACCTGGAAGCTCTCTGAGCCCTATACTTCTGGGATTTTTATGGAGGCTTCATCACGTAGGCATGATTAATTATTAACTCCATTTCCAGCCCTTCTCCCCACTCTAGAGAAGTGGAGCTGGGGCTGAAAATCCCCAGCTTCTAATCATGGCTTCGCCTTTCTGGTGACCAGCCCCCATCCAGGAGCCCACCCAGAGTGGCTTCATTGAACAAAAGATACTCCTAGTACTCTTATCCCTTAGGAAGTTACAAGGGTTTTAGGAGCTCTGTGCCAGGAAAAATGAGCGAGGGTGTGGGATTGGAGGGGGAAGACATAGACCAACATATATTTCTTCTATTATCTCACATCACCTAATCTCCTTCAAACTCTAGGAGGTATGTATAATTATTTTCATCCCCCTTTCACAGCTAAGGAAACTGAGAAGTCAAGTAACGAATTCAAAGGCACCGAGTTAGTAAGTGGGGCAGAGCTAGGTTTTGGACCCAGGCAGTCTCACGTTGGTGGCCAAGCTTTGAACCACTCCTCATCTTCCCCTCTACTGCTGTGGAATGGAGAAGGTAGTGGGCTTCGGTCAGCTGAATGTCATGCTAAGGCTCCCAGCACACGGCCAGCTGTGGGACTAGCCACCTCATTCTTCCACGACCTCAGCATAGCAAAGCTATGAGTCATCACCCTCACTCTGCTAAGCATTAACTCCTCCACTTGAGTGGGCTCCCATTGCTCAACTGGCTTCCCTTTTTAAACTTCGGCAGGACTTGACTCATCAGCTCATGCCTGGACCTATCCTGACTCTGACTGTGGTCTTTCTATGCAGCCTCCAGAGCCCCTCACTGGATCAGATTCTGATGTCACCTAGAAGTGGTCCTGATTTCCCCTCTCACACTTCCACATTGACCCCACTCACTCTTCCCCTCGCCTGACAGAAACCTCTCAATCTTCCTCTCTGGTACAGTACCAGAAAGTGTGGGAGAAAAAGAGAAGCCCTGCAAAGGATGTTGAAATCGATGGAACTGGTCAAAATGGCTTCTATCCACAATTGTAGCTGCTCCCTCTAAATAACGATCCACAGGTGCCAGGTTGTGCATTCTACTGCGGTGACTCTAAATCCTTACAATAAACCTACAAGGTAAACATTCTCATCCTCATTTTATAGACAAGGTGGTTAACTGAGAAAAGCTGGCTAACTTGTCCAAGGTCCCACAGCTAATAACGAAACAGAGCCAGAATCTGTACCTACGTCTCCCTGGCTCCAAAACCTGAGTGTGTGTTTGCTACCACACCAATGCCTCACTAGAAGCTGTCAGAAACGTTGAATAAAGAAGATGCATAGGGACTTCCCTGGTGGTGCAGTGGTTAAGAATCCACCTGCCAATGCAAGGGACGGGGATTCGAGCCCTGGTCCAGGAAGACCCCAGATGCCGCGGAGCAACTAAGGCTGTGCACCACAACTACTGAGCCCGTGTGCCACAACTAGTGAAGCCCGCACGCCTAGAGCCCGTGCTCCCCAAGAGAAGCCACCACAATGAGAAGCCCGCGCACCGCAACAGAGTAGCCCCTGCTCAACGCAACTAGAGAAAGCCCGCGTACAGCAAGGAAGACCCAACGCAGCCAAAAATAAATTTTTAAAAAATGTGCACACATTACATTTTATTGCCTTTTCTCACATGTCAGCCAAAAAAAAGTACATAAATTCCTGTCTTATCAGCAGCCACAATGTCACACATTTATTAATTATTCCACATCTTTTTTTAAAAAAGGCCTCAGTTGCAGGCACTAAACATCAGATTAAATTACAGGAAACTCTTTCCCCTTCCCCACCTCCCCTACCTCCCCCTGTTCCCACCTCTAATGTTATGAAGAGAACTGTTTCGGTCTACGGTAAGGAATTAAATAGTTTCAACCCAGAACATAACAATTGACTCAAAATGCAGAATACACTCTGGACCATGATTCAAGGCATTCTTTGAGACATTTCCTGTTTTTAGATTAGCTACACTTGCTTCCCTCTCAGTCCTGTGAAGGTCACCATTGCAGTAATTAATTCACATGCCAACCTCCCAATAACATTTCCCAAGAACTGAACAAGCGCTTCTTGCCAAGCCACCATGCCCTCTTGCACGGAACCATTTCCTTTGCTGTTCACCTACAGTGTGAACTCTCATTGATATGGTGAGAGAGACACCATGACTCCTAAGACCAGATTGGTACATCTGTGCTGAGAGGACCAGGGTGACCGTTAATCGTACATCAACTTGGCTAGTCTATGGTGCCAGTTGTTTGGTCCAACACTAGTCTAGATGTTGCTGCGAAGGTATTTTATAGATGTGATTAACATTTGCAATCAACTGTCTTTAAGCAGATTACTCTCTATAAGGTGGGTGGGCCTCATCCAAACAGCTGAAGGCCTTAAGAGGAAAAACTGTTTTTTTTCAGTTTTTTTCAGCTAAAAACCTTCTCTAGGTTTCCTAGAGAAGAAATTCTCCTCAAGACTGTATCAGAAGATCCTGCCCAAGTTTCCAGCCTGCTTGCCTGCCCTTTAGATTTCAGTCTCAAGACTACCTCAACTCTAACTTGAATTTCCAGCCTACTTGTCTGCTGTTGGGCTGCACCCCGCAGGCCTACAAGGCCTGTGCTTGCCCAGCTTCAAAACCAAAGAAAGAGCCCAGAGTCAGCAACAGAAACATCAATGGTTTAATGGACGGTGGGGGGGAGCTTACACCTCTGAAGCAAGGTCCTGGAGCGACACCCCACCATGTGCTGCAGACGGCAGGCAGGATGTGGTGGCAGTCTTCAGACCCGGGAAGAAGGGGAGATTACCACTTATAGGGGAATTGATGTCAGATGCGCTCATTAGTTACCAGGGAAACCAGCAGAGGGGCATGTCCTTCATGGCCCCTTTGATAAGAACAATCACCAGCTGGGGCCTGGGGCAAGTAAGTAGGAAGGTGAGTCAGGTGAGTAAGATATAGGAGAAGCAGGCACTGGTCGGGCAGGGGATGTAGAGAGAGCAAGAGAACAGCCATCTTGAGTGGCCTGACCATATACCTGCCCCAGAAATTTCAGTCTTGCCAGCCCCTACAATTGCATGAGCCCTCTCCCCCTCTCTGTTTCTGTCTCTCTCCATTTATATGTAGATATATACTATTGGTTCCAGAGAAACGGAACCAACTGGTAATACCAGGTGCCCATGGAAGTAATAACATCTACGATGGTAACATATTTTACATACTTCCAAATACATACACACCATCTCACTGATCCTAACAATCCTGCAAGGAGAAGACAGGTATTGGTCCAGCTCTTCTCACTGGACTTTCAAATCAGGGAACTCTCCATTTCCCTGAGCTGTTACCTCAGGGAGACATAAGGCTCAACCACCAAGCTCAGAGCCCCTCATGTGTGAACTGGTGAATTTAGACTAGATGATCTCTAAGTTTTCCTCCAGGTCCAGTATGAAGTGCCCCCAAGTCCTGACTGGTTAGATTGCTGCGTCTTACTGAGATGGCCCCAGGAGAAATGGGGGTGCTACTTACAAAGCTTTCTTAAGTAACTCAGCTCTTTGGTATGCAAGGTAGGTCAGCCATGCATCTAAACTTGACCTCCCATTCAGAAATACTTCTGCATCTTCTCTGGGTCCTGGATTATGCCCCCTTTGTTTTGAGAAACATTCACAGACATACACAAAGGCATCCACTATTTGGCTTAAAATTTCACAGAGCCCCCTGAAGCCCTTCCACACATGGCTAACAGTTATTAAGTGCTCTGACCTAGTCACTGTTCCCAGCGCTTCCCATGACTGTCTCATTTAATCTTCACACCAACCCTAAGAGGTAAGTTCTATTATGATCATCTCCAGTTACAGAGGAAGAAACCAAGACACAGAGAGGGTAAGCAACTTATCAGAAGTCACACAGCAAGTGAGTGGTAGAGCAAGGATTCAAACTCTAGAAGATACAGACACAGAGCAATTTCCAAAATTGGAGGATTAAGACCAGAGAGTGACTTCTTAAAGGCTGCGACTGCATTATTAACATTGTTATCTCCCTGCCCCGAGTCATTTACCCCATGATTTGAATGAAATGGACTTGATAAGCTCATAAGTATTATGACTAAAGTTGCTTTAATGATTAAGAAAATGAATACAAAGTGCTCAGCATAGGGCCCAGCATATCGTAAGCACTAAACCAGCAGGAGCTAGTGCATCAATATTATTTCTTCTTACGGCACCTGAGCAGCATCCAGTGTGGACTCCAGGAGGTTTCCCAGGCTGTGGAGTCCTCTCTGGAGGGCAGGGCCCCAGTGACTAAAGGAAGTGCCCAGGGGCCTGCCCTGGTGGAGCAATTCTGCCACGTGGCTCCATTCCAGGCCTCTGAGGCTCGCCAGAGGCAGCCGGCATGTGGGTAGTGCCTGCTCCTCCCTGGCAGCGAGCCTGGCAGCTACCAGCAGCTGGAAGAACGTCCACAAGAACCAGGAGGCAGGGAAGGCCCCGGGAAGGGCTAGCAGGAGACTACTGCGCCCTCAGGTGTTAGAGGGACTCGGGGCAGCATGAAGACAGGTGGCCCATCCAGGTCAATCTGGCTGAAGGAGTATCTCTATTTGCTTCCCAACCGGCTGCATTAATGCTCCAGGAGATGTTGCCAAACCGGTTCTAGGAGAAAGGCATTTTGGCCAAATGGCAACTGTGATACAAAGCGAGGCTGTTTTGTAAATTTCTGAAACAGTCACTGACATTGCTGATTAAAGGAACGCCCAGACAAAAAGGCAGGCTGGGTTACTGCTCAGTTTTCTGTTCCCAGTGCTCCAGTGGCCTCTGGAGCCGCCCCTTCAGGCACACACACTCTTGAATCAAAACCAAATCTTCAGGGGAGCTGCAGTGAAGCCCAGTCAATCTGAACAACCCATACAGCATCTACTTCCTAAAAGCTGACCCTGGGGTGTGGTCACGTTCCAGCCCTGCCAACTGCCTGGGCTGCAGGTGAAGGGAGCCCAGGTGGGGCAGGCACCTGGATTGGCTCTCTCCGTGGAGAACTGAATACAAGCATCCATTCTGTGCCAGACACTTTAAACACATTCACCTCAAATCCTTATGTGGGAGTGTCGGGCTGCACCCTGCAGACCTACAAGGCCTGTGCTTGCCCAGTTTCAAGACCAAAGAAAGAGCCCAGAGTCAGCAACAGAGACGTCAATGATTTAATGGAGGGGGGAGCTTACATGTCTGAAGCAAGGTCCTGGAGCGATACCCCACCACGTGCGTGCAGTGAACGATGGGCAGGACGAAGCAGCAGTCTTCGCTCCCAGGGAGGGGGCCCCGTGTGGTGGAGGAGACGTTACCAGTTATAGGGAATTGACATCAGGTGGGCTCATTAGTTACCAGGGAAACCAGCAGAGGGGCATGTCCTTCGCGGCCCCTTTGATAAGAACAGTCACCAGCTGAGGCCTGGGGCAAGTACCTAGGAAGGTGAGTCAGGTGAGTAAGATACAGGAGAAGCAGGCACTGGTCGGGCAGGGGATGTATGTACAGAGAGCAAGAGAACAGCCATCTTGAGTGGCCTGACCACACACTTGGGGGTGGCTCTGGGTTTGTGAAAACCAGGGGTGGCCTGTCTATATTGTATCTGTGGTATCTGGTTGCAGTGCCCCTCTACATACCTGACCCCAGGGATACCTCGGAAGAGAGGCGGACCAAGATTGTAAGGGTTATACAGGGTATGTAGGGGTGGAGTATATACGGTCAGGCCACTCAAGATGGCTGTTCTCTTGTTCTCTGTACATCCCCTGCCTGACCAGTTCCTGCTTCTCCTATATCTTACTCACCTGACTGACCTTCCTTTGTACTTGCCCCAGGCCGCAGCTAGTGATTGTCCATATCAAAGGGGCCGTGAGGGGCATGCCCCTCTGCTGGTTTGCCTGGTAACTAATGAGCCCACCTGACATCAGTTCCCCTATAATTGGTAATCCCCCTCCCCCACCCCCAGTGAAGACTGCCACCATGTCCTGCCCACCGTCCACCACACATGGTGGGGTGTTGCTCTAGGACCTTGCTTCAGACATGTAAGCTCCCCACTCCATTAAACCATTGATGTCTCTGTTACTGACTCCGGGCTCTTTCTTTGGTCTTGAAGCTGGGCGAGCACAGTCCTTGTAGGCCTGCGGGGTGCAGCCCAACAGGGAGGTACTAGTATCCCCATTTTGCAGATGAGGAAACTGAGGTTCAGGGATGTTAACTGACTTGCCCAAGATCACAAAGCTACTAATTGGCAGAGCTGAGCTTCAGCCCCATGCCTGCCTCATTCCCAAACCTGTGCTCTTCACCAGCACCTCAGGCTGAGGGTGCCAGGCAACCTGCCACATTTTCACCACTTACCAGCTGGGTGACCTTGGGCACTGACTCCAACTCTCCATACCTAGATTTCGTCATTAATAAACATGGCAACCTAATGCCCAGGAGTAACAGGTACCAAATTTTGGGCTCATGCCAGGCACTCTTCAAAGGGCTTTGTATGTTACCTGTTGCTATTATTATCCTTATTTAAGCCCAATAGCACAATAAAATTAAGTAGTTTGTCCAGGCTCACCTGCTAGTAAGAAACAAAGCCAGAATCTCGATACAGGTGGTCTGGCTCCTAAAACTCAACCTCTGGTGACTCTGGCTAACATGTTTCTGAGACATAATTTGCTAGAGACTGAATTAAGGCTGGTGCTCTGCAGATTCACTTCGGACCCTGCTTGAGGAGATGACTTCCTATTGTTTCAAGAGAGCCCCTCAAGGCCTCCGTGTTCTGGAAAAGGGGATGAAAAAGGTCACCTCGTAGGGGTGCACTGAGGATCAAAGGAGAGAGCGTGAAAGTGCCAGGACACAAGGGACATGCCTCTGTGTAGGATTCACATCAGAATCATAAACAGCCTCTATCAGACAACATGAAGAGGATCCAGTTCCTCTGCCCTCTCTGACTCCAAGAGATTGTATCAAGAGGAAATAGTCACAGAAAAGAACTTTGAAAATAAGCACAAAGCACTGAGTCAAAAGCTTGATAACCCCATCCTAACCCTCCTAGGCAACAATCTTAGCTGAATTACCACTCAGCCTCAGATCCTGGCATCCCATAATTAATCATCTCTTTTAATGGGATTTTTGCCATTGCCAGCCGTTTTGATCCACTACACTCAGCCCTCCTTCCTATGCTGAGAAGAGCTTTGGCCTTGGGGCTGTTGAGCAGAGCTGGGCTGGTCAGCTGCTGCAGGTATGAGGGAAAGCTGGAGATCAGTAGTGTCTGTGGATGGCAGCTTGTTGGTGGGAGAGGATGGAGGGTAGACTTAATGCAAGAGAGATGCCAAGCACTGGGAAAGCCAGACACGCACGACGCAGTGGGAAAGCGCATGAGACAAAGAGTCTGGGTCTGGGGTTCGAGTCCTTGCCTCTTCCTGGTCACCCAGCTTTGGCCACTCTTGTCCTCTCTGAGACTCAAGGTGCTCATTTGTGAAATGAGTACAAACAATACATGTCCTGGACACCTGCTAGAGTTGTTGTGAAGAACAAACACGATCAAGCCCAGGAAAGGGCTTTCTGCACTCTAAGTGCCCTGGGAAGAAGCTCCTTCCTCAGGCCATGTCACACATGGGAGGCCACCATAATGTGTCCAGCATACTGGGACAAACTGGAGGGCATTTGGAGACCCAGACAAGACACCTGAAGCCAGAGGTATCTGGCTCCAAGGCACCACAGCCCTAGGCCCTGGCACTGGTCTGATCAGATGCCTTCAGGGCTGAATTTGGCCAGGGAAACAGAGCCTGGATTGTCAGGCTTAGGGAGCTAAGCCCTGAGCCCAGGTACACTAATTACCCCAGGGTGGGTCAAATGCAGCCTCACCACACAGGGGTGGGTGTTACAGCCTCAGGGTGGGCCTGTGTATCCCAGCTCCACCTGGAACCTAGTGTGGGGTCTTGAACAAGGCAACTCACTCTCCCCAAGACGTGGTCTCTTCAGCTGTAAAATGAGGGACTGCGATTTTTGGTGAGAAATAAATGAATGCATATATGTGAATCTTTAGGGCAATGCTTCGTAGCTAGAAAGTGCTCGTCATCAATATAATCTGCAAAATTTATGCCTCCTTTCCAGGAGTTTAAACTCATTTAACTCTGCACTCACTGAACTCTCGCTGGATCTACAGCTAGACTACAAGCTGCGTGCAGGCAGCCGCCAAGTCTGGCTTGTTTCCCATCCAGCTTGCAGTGCTGAGCCCAAGGCCTGGCAAAGTACACTCTCGACCAAGATTTGTCAAATGAGTTTATGCCTGAGAGGAGCAGTAAAGAAACAGCAGCAAAAAAGAGGATGGGAAAAAAAAAAAAAGGGGCGGGGGATGGGAAGAGACAGGGACTGCCCAGGCAGTGAATTCCAACAATGAGGAGAGAGAAGCAAAAAGAATGTTGTGTTTTTTTTCCTGTCTTTTTTTAAATAATGAAAGAGGGATAAGGGAAGGGATTTTTTTTTTTAATTGATAAGTTATGCTATTGGGATGAAAAGATGATGAAAGTAATAAACCAGAAAACTAAGGTAAGGGGAAGTGGAAACTCACCCTACCATTCAAATATTAGGATCTTAACACTTTACATGTAATAAGTAAGAGTTGTAATCTCCACTAATAAAATGGCTCCCACTTGACTCTCCAGGAACTGATTCACTGCTAAGCTATGTCAGCTCTGAGCTTCTGAGTCACAGCACATCCTAAAGGCTTTCATACCCTGGGGAAACTCACCCCAGGAAGGCTGGGTTTTGTTTTTTCTTCTTCTTTTTTTAAAGTTCTTTTGTTCTTGGTACACCGTCTTCCTCTTTCAGACTGGGTCCAGATGCCCCTAGCACACGGAACCATTCAATCCGTTCAGAGCGGGGAGGAAGGGATCATAATTTGACTTGGTTGTTTTAGGCACATATATATATATTTTTCTCTGTAACCATGATGACCTCCAGGAAGACACACGGAGGCTCCGGAATCAAGAGTCCAGAGATGAATCCTGACCTGTCTCTGTCTCAGTTTCCTCATGTGTAAAGCCAAACTTCAAGAGGAGAGGTGGGAATAAACATCTATTTTTAGTCCAGGTACCTAAAGACATCATCTCATTTGACTTTTACAATCTTCATGGGTAGGCCTTATACCCACTTCACAGCTAGGAAAACTGAGATTCAGAGAGGTTTCTTGTCATTAATTAGACCAAAGCCCTAATGTCAAGGTCAGAGGTAGGCTAGGGCTCCCCTGCCTTCCAGCTTCCTTTGAGATGCAGCTTAATGGATCCCAAACAGCCTGTGGAAACCCTGAAGTCCTAAATACTCAAGATCAGTTTTGTAGTTTGCGGTCACAGGGATCTGGTCTCATGTGGTCCTACGTGGTCCCCCTGGCCTCTGAGATCCTAAACTGAATGACTGAAGGGAGGAGCCAGAATCATTCATTCAACATTATTTATTGGTCATCTACTATTTGCCAGGCACTGAGCTAGGTGCTGGAGAAAGAGACATGGTCCCTGCCCTCATGAAGCTTCCAGTCTGAATGAGGAGGCACACAGAAATCAAATAAGCCAGCAAATACATAACTACATGTTCCAATAGATGCCACAAAGGAGTATAGGATGTTAGGGGACAGAACTACAGGGCACCTGATCTAGGGCTACTCTGATCTCCCAGGATGTGCTGCTGGGAGAAGCAGGGTGACCTCTGGTTCCAGCCTTGGCCTGGGGAGCCCAGGCCAACCGGAAGACCTGGTACTGCAGGGAACCGAGGCTATTTCCCACTTGCCTTCTGCTCTGCTATGACTCTCAGCACGACCTTGGCTGCACAGACCTCACAAGGCCAGGGCCCCACTGGTCAAAACGCCACCAGGCTCTCAAGCCTGCTGCTGGGCCCCTGACAGGCAGGTTTCCGGTCACAGGAGGGCTGCTTCATTGCTGGCCACTGAGGCTGCAGAATCACTGCAGGGTTTCTCACTTTGAGTTAATGAGGCAAACGTGAGCGGAAAATCCAAGTCAACAGAGAGTTGCTAAGAATCTACTGTTTATACCCCTTAGGATGACTATTATCCCCAAACAAACAAACAAACAAAAACCACAAAAAAAACAAGTGGTGGTGAAGATGTGGAGAAATTGGAACCCTTTTGCACTGTTGGTGGGAATGTAAAATAGTGCAGTCACGATGGGAAACAGTATGGTGGTATCTCAAAAACTTAAACATAGACTCACCAAATGATCCAGCAATTCTACGTCTAGGTGTAAACCTCAAAGAACTGAAAGCTGGGACTCAAACGATATTTGTACGCCCATGTTCACAGCATGATTCACAATAGCTAAAAGGTGGAAGCAACTCAGGTCCATCAGTGGACGAATGTATAAACAAAATGTGGTATAGATATATTATGGAATATTATTTAGCCTTAAAAAAGGAAGGGAATTCTGACACATGCCACAACATGGATAAAACTTGAAGACATTCTGCCAAGTGAAATAAGCCTGTCACAAAAGGACCAATTTGCATGATTCCACTTATACCAGGTACTTAAGAGTAATCAAACAGAGAGACAGAAAGTAGAACTGTACTTTTAAAAATGATTTAAAAGGTAAATTTTATGCTATGTACATTAGAGCACCATTTTAAAAAAAAAAAGAACCTGCTATATGCCTAACTGAGAGTCTATCATGCGCTCTCACAGATGAATCAAACATGGGATCTGCCTTCAAGCCGCCTGTGCGCCACAGCTGAAGGGTATCCCATTTATTCATGTAAGCCTGGGCCACCCCTCAGATGTCCCCCAGGGTTCTGTATGTACCCCCAGCAGTGGGGAAGGAGTCAGGCATAAAAGGGGGAGGAAATGAGCATTTGCCATAGAAGTACTACGCGCCAGGCACCGTGATAGTGTTTTATCACCGTTGATCCTTGGAGTACCCTTGTGAGGTACATGTAATTCTCCCCATTTTATAGGCAAGGGAAGAAAAGCTCAGAAACATAGTTGCCCCAAAGATTTAGCTCCTAGTGATAAAGTCAGGAGTGAAACTCTACTCAGTCCAAAGTTCATCCCCTTTCACATAATGTGTTGATTTCAAAGAAAGGGGGCTCCTTAAAGGAGGGCCAGGGGTGGGGTCAGATTACAGTTTAAAGATGGGAAGAAGCAGGTCTAATCCCCAAACTGGAGGGAGATAAACTGGATGGTTCATGTCCTCGGCCCTCAGAAGCTTACCTTGTGTAGGATCCACCTTGTCTGTCCGGGGATTCTGTATTCCTTGTCACAGCTGATTGGACCAGGCGTGAGACCAAAACTGAACCAATTGGAGTCTTGGTGTCAAGCATCTCAATTAAGAGACATGGATGCTGTAGCAGATGTGGAGTCAGGACCAAGTCATCTCCGTGGGAACCCAGAGCCCCATGCAAGCTGCTAACTGCAAGGGAGCAGCGATAAGAGTCCCCATTAAGGCAGCCAATGTGCAGAGAGGAGACGGATGCAGTGCAGGGAAGGGCGGAGGCCTGAGGCACACAGGCCCCTGGGGGGCAAGAGCAAAGGCTCCCTTGCCCGACAGGTGAGGCCCATGATTGTATTCTGGGAAATTTCTCTCTAACTTTAGGGGGAAAACTTGAGCAAACCTGAGTTCCTTGCAATTCAACAACTGCTGACACTTTACCCCTCAGGTGGGACAACTGGGTTGGGAGAGAAGGACCTTATGCGAGTGAGACCACAGCTCCGCTTGGTTGAGGAAATGCTCTCCATTTGACTTTTGGGAGAATAGCAAAATGTGTCTTTGGTATCACTTTCTATTTCTGTGCCTTTCTTCTACCTCTTGGGGGGCCTCCCTCTCCAGTCTCAGGTAGCTAATGCCCTCAGGCCGGCCTCTGGCAGAGACACCCCACCCGGCCCTGCCGGCATGCACAGGCTAAACACTCCCTAACCCTAACCCTCATGTCCTATTTTACAGAAGAGAGTGAGGAAGGATGGCCCAGCTGGCCTGCCCAGCAAGGTTTTCTTATTCATTTAATTCGATTGGGCTGCTTCGTTAGTATCTTTCACATAAGCTCCTGCCTTCTCATTCTAGCCCTGGAATGAGCTCCCTCTGTCCTGGAAAGCATTTGCCTCAACTAGTAAACCATCTAATTAGTCTACCTGACTAGAATTAATCTGTCCACAATGCAGCCTAGTGGCCCCCCAGTGATTTATGATGAGGAAAGCGCAATCGTAATCACACCAGATTACTCTGTCAACCTCACCCCACAGGCCCGTGGCTCCCTGGCCTTTTTTGGTGCTGTTCCAAACCTAGAATGTCCTTCTTTTCATTACTTCTGTCAAATTTCCACTCATCCTTTAAGACCAACTCAAGGACACCTTGTCCATGGAGCTTTTCACTCTCCCATCTGCTTTTGCATTATAATTTTTGCATGTCTATTCTGGTTTGTAACTCATTCTTGTGTTCCAACCAGTTGCTTCCCTAAAAGACCAAACCATGTTATACGTATTTTTCTAGACTTGATTTCTGATATACTGCCTGGCACATTTTAGGGCTCCATAAAAGTAAACGTTATCAAATAGGGAAGGAAGTTTAGGAAGTTTAGGAATTCTCATGTGCAATTTCACAGGTGTATTCATTTAATACTCAAACACCCCTGCAAGGTAAGAGGTGTTGTTAAGAACTCTGAAGCTCTGAAGCTGAAGGTTTTAAGAATGAGCACTTAGGAAGTAAGAGGTGAGAATTTGGATCCTAATTCCTAGGGCTCCCTGGCTCCAAAGCCCAGGGTTTTGGCACCATCATGCTCAATAGGCTTTGTATCCTAATGCCTAAGGCCAAGTTAGCTGATAAGGCTTAAGGTGTCAGATGTCTAAGCAGCTATTTCTGAGTGAAAACTCTGCTCAGACCCACTCAAGGCACACCCCTATTCAACAGAACAGCTGTTCAATAGAAATTACAAAGTAGGTAAGGTCACCGCTGCCATATCACAGCAGATGCATTATGCCTTACAGACCACTGAACGTTTCATGTATGAATTTTCAACATAAAACTGGCAGCTTCACATTTTTCTTGCCAGGATCAAGAAAGCAAAAAGTAGCACGACACCGATTTGCCCCTGGGTAGCAGGTGTTAGGCACTCAGCGTTAGAAATGTGTGAAGTGGCCCTTTGCCAAGCCTCATCCACAAAGCACCTGAGAGAATATTAAGCGTAATTCTTCCTGAAAGAAGGGAGAATGGCGGACTTCCTGATGGTCCCTTTCAGGACCAAGAATCAATGACTTTATTGCACTAAGATGTCTCAAATCTCTTGCCAGGGCATTGTTTCTAGGGTCAACCTTTAAAAGGTATATTCAACATCAGTGACATGTTAGATGTGGCGGAGGATATAAAAACCCCATGCCTTCTTGGCTGAGCCAGAGACTCACCAGTAAACCCAAACCAGACAAAGACCAGCACCCCTGAACACGCCTTGAGGGCATGTAGTTAAGATCTGTCGTGGAGGAGGAAAACAAGTCACACTGATTCACTTTTAAAAGGCAATTGTGGGGGCTTCCCTGGTGGCGCAGTGGTTGCGCGTCCGCCTGCCGATGCAGGGGAACCAGGTTCGCGCCCCGGTCTGGGAGGATCCCATATGCCGTGGGGCGGCTGGGCCCGTGAGCCGTGGCCGCTGAGCCTGCGCGTCCGGGGCCTGTGCTCCGCAACGGGAGAGACCGCAGCAGAGGGAGGCCCGCATACCACAAAAAAAAAAAAAAAAAAAAGGCAATTGTGGGGTCTTCCCTGGTGGCGTCGTGATTGAGAGTCCGCCTGCCGATGCAGGGGACACAGGTTCGTGCCCCGGTCCGGGACGATCCCACATGCCGCGGAGCGGCTGGGCCCGTGAGCCATGGCCGCTGAGCCTGTGCGTCTGGAGCCTGTGCTCCGCAACGGGAGAGGCCACAACAGTGAGAGGCCCGCGTTCCGAAAAAAAAAAAAAAAAAAAAAAAAGGCAATTGTGGGACTTCCCTGGTGGAGCAGTGGTTAAGAATCCGCCTGCCAATGCAGGGGACACAGGTTCAAGCCCTGGTCCGGGAAGAGCCCACAGGATGCGGAGCTGCTAAGCCCATGTGCCACAACTACTGAACCTGCGCTCTAGAGGCCGCAAGCCACAACTACTGAGCCCACGTGCCACAACTACTGAAGCCCGCATGCCTAGAGCCCGTGCTCCACAACAAGAGAAGCCACCGCAATGAGAAGCCCGCACACCACAACAGAGTAGCCCTCGCTCTCCGCAACTAGAGAAAGCCCGCACGCAGCAACAAAGACCCAGCACAGCCAAAGGTAAATAAATAAATTAATTAAAACAAAACAAAACAAAACAAACAAAAAACAAAGACTTCACCTTGAGGGAGGCCTCAGAAGTCTGTCTAATCTAATCTCAGCTAGATTCAGTCTCACAACCTGGCTGTCTGCGTGAAACTCAAGGGAAAATGGCCACCTCTGGCTGGCAGGAACTCTGATCTTAAGATTCAGAGCTGGCTCTCGGAACCTGGTGAACCCAAAGAACGTGAAAAATCAAGTGGGTTTTGTGGTTCCCATAATCTCCTTCTGCACTGCTAAGTATCAATGACATCCACACCACAGGGACTCCAGTAACCCCCAAATCCTCCTGGTTCATACTAGGTCCTAAGAAGTTCAGTCTCAGAAGGGGACTGTACACGAGAGACTGAGGTCAACTCTAAACCAGTTGGTTGTCAGTACAGCACATTCCCAACTACAGTCTAACAGGGGGCCTCACTGTCTATACAGGTATCACCATTAACACTCCCATCACTTGGCCATTCTTCACACCATCCTACAGCTTGAGAAGTGTTGCTTACTGCCTGACCTTGCTGTTTTGTGTACTCAAGAGGCAAAATTGTACACATTTCAGTAAATTCAGGGTCTTTCTTCGGTGCTGCCTTGATCCTCTGTTAGGGCTTTTTACATCTTACTCTGCCCACTCTCCCCCATGCCACCCCGTGAAGTGCATCCAGCTTTGCTCCATTCCCACTGATGGATATATGGTGGTATCAGTATCCTCAGTTCTGTCAGAACTTAATGTTAGCAAATTCCCTGGTGGAGCAGTGATTAAGAATCTGCCTGCCAATGCAGGGGACACGGGTTTGAGCCCTGGTCCGGGAAGATCCCACATGCCGTGGAGCAACTAGGCCTATGTACCAAAACTACTGAGCCCGCGAGCCACAATTACTGAAGCCGGCGCACCTAGAGCCCGTGCTCCGCAACAAAGGGAAGCCACCACAGTGAGAAGACCACGCAGCGCAATGAAGAGTAGACCCCGCTCACCACAACTAGAGAAAAGCCCACATGCAGCAACAAAGACACAATGCAGCCAAAAATAAAAAAACAATAAAAGAAAAAAAAAAGAACAATGTTACTTAATCTTACCCAGTGCTCAAAGTTGGAAGGCACTCCTGGAAAGGGTTTGCCATCACCAGTGTTTTAAACCATTGGAATAGATTGAAAGCAAGAAAAATGCCATATTCATTACTATATCTGCTTTAGTGCCTAAGGCAATGCCTTCCATACCTTGCTGAGAGCAGTTATTCAATACATGGAACTGTAAAATTATAAAACCTTAAAGCTGGAAGAAATCTCAAGATCAGTTCCCATGATTCCACAGCTGAGAAATTTGAGACGTGGGTGATTAAATCTGGGTCATCGGCTATTTTGTCAATATTAGCCAGAGTCCAGATGTTCCTACTCTAAGTTGAGTTGTTTCTTCCATTGGGTTGCTTATAGGATGAATGAATGACTTTACTGCTCAACTGATACTACGAAAGGAGACTGGAAAACAGACTGAAGTTAAATAACCTAGCAAAAGTAATGGTTTAGATAGCCTATATTTGCCCACCTTAACTGAAGTTTTTCACTTTCAGTTGAGTGTTTACGTCCATAGCTAAGGCAGACATACTTTTAGTCATTTAAAAGTTTGACCAATGCCTATACACTCCAGACAAATAACAAGTCAGGTTTCAATATAGTGTTAAACTTTAATTCCATTATAATCTATATGACTTGCCCCATGACATCACCAGATTGAACCCAACATATTTTTACGTGTCTTTACATGTCATTGGTGAAGGTAACAAACTTTTCATGTTATGTCTCTATTATGTAGCTGCTTCAAGAAAAAAAAAATTATAAAACCACAGTGAGATATCACCTCACACCTGTCAGAATGGCTATTATCAAAAAGGCAAGAAATAACAAGTGTTGGTGAGGATGTAAAGAAAAGGGAACCCTCATACATTGTTGGTGGGGATGTGAATAAGTGCAGCCACTATGAAAAACAGTATAGAGATTCCTCAAAAGATTAAGAATAGAACTACCATATGATTCAGCTATCCCACTTCTGGCATTTATCTAAAGAACACAAAAACACTAATTTGAAAAGATATGTGCACCCCCATGTTCATTGCAGCATTATTTACAATAGCCAAGATATGGAAATAACCTAAGTGCCCATCAATGGATGAATGGATAAAGAAGATATAGTATATATATGCAATGGAAATACTACTCCGAAATTTAAAAAGGTGAAATCTTGCCATTGCAACAACATGGATAGACCTTGAGGGTATTATGCTAAATGAAATAAGTCAGATAGAGAAAGACAAATGCCATATGGTTTCTCTCATATGTGGAATATAAAGAAAAAACAAACAAACAAATGAACAAACCAAAACGAAACAAACCTGTAGATACAGAGAACAGAGTAGTGGTTACCAGACGGGAAAGAATGGGGAGGAAGGCAAAATGTGTAAAGGGGATCAACTGTGCGGTGAAGAATGGAAACTAAATTTTTGGCGATGAGCATGTTGTAGTGTATACAGAAGTAGAAATATAATGTTGTACACATGCAACTTATAAAATGTTATAAACCAATGTTACTGCAATAAAAAATAAATTTAAAAATAAAATTAAAAAGAGAAAAATATTTTTTAAAAGAATACATGCAAATGAACTCTGATATAACATGACTACATGATATTCACTAACCAGATTCTCAAACTACATTGTCCTTTAAGAATCCAACTTTTGTCCCCCAGATCTTTTTTTTTTTTAACTAAACAATCATTTGGCAGCTTTGGGTTTCATTTCTGGCATTTTCCTGCTCATCTCAGAGGGAGAGGTTTAAGGAAAGAAACAGATAAATTGGACAAAAGGAAAGAGAAAGGCACAGATTACTCAGAAACCATAAGGGAGAGGTAGTCAGGTTCCTGGAGGAAGAGAGAATGCGCTGAGGTGTGGTCAGGAACCACATACCCATCAAGTCTCCCACTTTTTCTGCCCTCCCCTCTCACTCCCTCTCATTCCTCCTGCCAAGGAGTGAGCTGGCAATCTTACCAATGACCTTGGACAAACAGAAAATGATAAAGCTCCTAAATTCAGCTTTAGCCACACCACTCCAGCCAAAACTAGAATCACCTACAATGGCTGGGAGTGTGCCATCACTCCAACCACTCCTGTCCCCCTCCACTGCAATCAAATGTCAGGAAAAATAACCTGTTGGAATTACAATAAGCCTTGTAAAGATGGTCTAGTCTAAACCCCCCTCACCTGTTTTGCACAAAAGAAAACTGACATCCAGAGAAATGAGGTCACATGCCCAAGGGCATTGCGCAAGTCCAAACTAGATGCCCAAAACTTCAGACTTGCATTGTTCCGAGTTCATTTAAAGCAATTTAAAAGCTACCGAACATGCAACGAACAAACAAAAAGACAAAACACCCCAACTTTGGAGAGATGAAGAACAATTACAAAAAGGCACAAATTAACATGAAAACAAACCAAAATAATAACTTTACTCCACCTCCCAGAAGCCCAGTGACAATAAAAGCAGCAGGGGTCTGTTTTACGGAGTAATGATACCTGGAACAACTTAAATGTGCTTTTTCCTCCTTTACCCATTTCTCACAGGCAGCGGAAATAAGAAGTGCACACAAGACTGCTGAAACTCTTAATCTGAACCAACACAGACCTTTTTGATACTTGAAATTTGGTCCATCTTTCCCTCCAGGGGCTTATAGAAATCACATTATTAGAGTTAAAACATCAGGTCATTCAATGGGTCTCAAAGCCCTGAGGAAAATGCCTTCCACAGAAATCCATCCTCTCCCCTGACCTGCACAGGTAACAAACTCCAGCTAAAGCCGCAGAGGATTTGATCATTCGCAGACTTTCAAAGAATGGGACCCAAGAAACTAACATTCCAAAACAGGACTGGAGAAAAAGAAAACTTGTCCTTACCCTTAAAAATAACAGAAACAATAGGATCCGGTTTCCCAAATTTCGTTTTAGGGATATTGCTGGCAGATTCAACAATCACTCGAAGCATGGCTCTCAATGGGTAGAAAGCAAATTTCACAACGAAGTTAAGAAGACACGGGCTCTGGAGCTCGCGGCCGCCGCCGCCCAGGAGAGAAGGCGGGGGACGATTTCTTCAGCGAAGAGGGAAGGAGGAGAGGCGATGGGTGGGTCCCTGACGGATTACTGTATTTACTGAAGGTTACGTGTAAACTGATACCCAAATGCCCGAGTCTCCGCAGCGCCGCAGGCACCCACTTAAGAATTCGGGAAATGTGGGAGTGAAAAGGACAAAACCTCAGCTAAAAATAATTATGGGCAACAAATGAAACTGAAAAGGATTTGGAGCTAATAAATGTGGACAGGTCAAGAGACCACTAAGACGCTGCAGCTAAGAGCAACAAATTCGTGAAGCCCAATTAATTGGATTTCTGTTACCCCTTCCATTCTTTGCTGAGCTTCGTGGAGTTTTAAAACTTTACTGCGTCATTAAAATTTTTTTTTTTTTTACTTTTGCCGTTTCTTCTCTCCTGCTGTGGAACTCACCCACTCAGCAACAAGTTAGAGAACAATTTGTTTTTAATCAGTTAAAGGGTGCCCCCTATTGTATGGCAGAGAAATAAATGAGTTTATTTCAAGCAGGCCCAATCCGGAGGGGGTAATCGCGGTTTACAAAATCAGTGTCCTGGGGGCTGATTCTTTTCAGTCACAAAAGGATTCGCCATAGGACTTGTTTAAAAATCCTTACGAGGTAGTTTTATTCCTAGATATTTTATTCTTTTTGTTGCAATGGTAAATGGGAGTGTTTTCTTAATTTCAGATTTTTCATCATTAGTGTATAGGAATGCCAGAGATTTCTGTGCATTAATTTAGTATCCTGCTACTTTACCAAATTCATTGATTAGCTCTAGTAGTTTTCTGGTAGCATCTTTAGGATACTCTATGTATAGTATCATGTCATCTGCAAACAGTGACAGCTTTACTTCTTCTTTTCCGATTTGGATTCCTTTTATTTCTTTTTCTTCTCTGATTGCTGTGGCTAAAACTTCCAAAACTATGTTGAATAAGAGTGGTGAGCGAGGGCAACCTTGTCTTGTTCCTGATCTTAGTGGAAATGGTTTCAGTTTTTCACCATTGAGGACGATGTTGGCTGTGGGTTTGTCATATATGGCCTTTATTATGTTGAGGAAAGTTCCCTCTATGCCTACTTTCTGCAGGGTTTTTATCATAAATGGGTGTTGAATTTTGTCAAAAGCTTTCTCTGCATCTATTGAAATGATCATATG
>NC_041233.1:51562848-51576707 GCF_002837175.3 Physeter macrocephalus
ACTACCAAATGTAAAATAGATAGCTAGTGGGAAGCAGCCACATAGCACAGGGAGATCAGCTTGGTGCTTTGTGTCCACCTAGAGGGGTGGGATAGGGAGGGTGGGAGGGAGGGAGACGCAAGAGGGAAGAGATATGGGAACATATGTATATGTATAACTGATTCACTTTGTTATAAAGCAGAAACTAACACACCATTGTAAAGCAATTATACTCCAATAAAGATGTTTAAAAAAAAAAGAAAAATCCTTACGAGGTGAGAGCTGGTGACCGAAGTTTTCCTGGTCCATCAAAAGCTGCTAGCCATCTTTAGTGAAAATGGAGTTCTCCACTCTTTCAGGATCTAAACCCCAGCAGTGTCTTCCTTTCCTTTGTTAAAGAAAAAGATATTCGATGACATTGTTAAAGTGGGTAAGGAAGACTTTATTCAAGGGGAGGAATCTTTCAGTGCAGGAGGGAATTTGGACTCAACTCTGAATAGAGCATGGACAAGGGGGAATTTATAGCCAGGGAGCAGGTTGGGGGTCAGTGGATGGAAATTACCAGAAGAAAATATCAGGGGGAAAAGGGGATTCTGGCTCAACCAACCTAACAGGATTCTTACTGAACATAGGTCAAAGTGGCGAGACATTACCTCTGTGATGGTGGAGAACGAGGCACCCTAAACGATACAGAGTGATCAGATATGAAGGGAGGGGAGTTCTGGTTAAACTGACTCAACAAGGTTCTCGCTAAAACTAAATTTTACAAGGAAATACACAGATGGGCCTAGGAGAAAGATCAGGAGCTTAACTAAAGTTTGGCCAAGGAAAAGGTCTTTATGGCCTAGAGGGTGTGTTAGGTGGTGTAGCCACCTTAATCTAGTGATTAAGATCACTAGAAGAGGCCTGGGGATAGTAGTCAGCCAGACCTGCGTGTGGGTCCCTGCTTCATCACTCTTGAGCTATGTCACCTTACAAGTTTGTAAATCCCTCTCTTCTGCAGTGAAGGTGAAGATTGTCATAAGATCAAGGTCTAAGTGCGGGGCCTGGCAAAAAGCACGTAGTAAATTCCACACATCCACAACCAGAAGTTCATCCTTATTCACGGCATTTCATAGCATTTCCGTTAATGCAAATTGGGTTTACATTAGGATCTCGTTGTGTTTCAGAAGAAAAGGCTAAAACTAAGAATGAAAAAACGTAGGACTTCCTTTTGCTTCTGAACACACAACCGAGAAGACCCATCTGTAAGCAAACACTTCAAGTGCACTGAAAAAGTATGGTTTACCTGCAAGAATTCTGTCTCAGTGAATTTCTCAATGGCTTATATAAAGAACCAATAAACCCAATGTCATATACATTATTGTATTTAGTGGACATGTAGACTAAATACAGTATATATTTTAGTGGAATATAGACAACATTATGTTTGCTTGTATTTTGGAGCTGGTTTTTATTTCTCCTTTTCATTGTTAAATATATTTACAGAAAAATGCATACAACATAAATGTGACAGTTTAACGAGCAAACATCAAGGTCAAGACAGAGACCATTGCCAGCACTCCAGAAGTCCCTCACATGTCCCATCACAGCCACCCCCTTCCCCCCATAGGTAGCCATTTTCCTGATTTTTATAGTAATAATTTCTGTACTTTTCTTTGTAGTTTTTAATCCCCCAAATAGTTTGATTTGCTTGATTATGATCATATGAATTATTTTATACATTATGAACATTATATACATATATTTGTACCTATGTGTATATACATACACATATTCACATAGTATAAATTCTCTGACATATTATGACCTTTATAGACATGGAATATAAGTGTGAATTCTTTTGTGTTTGGCTTCTTTATTTTTCAACATTATATTGTGAGATTCATCCATATAACTCTACTTTGTTTACTCTCATTTCTCTATGGCATTCCGTTGTATGAGTGTACCACATTTTATTAATTACTCCACTGTTGATACTCATTTGGATTATTCAGAGTTTGGGGCTATTACAAAAAGGGCTACTCTGAACATGCTTGTACATGTTCCCTGGTACAAATGTGCATGAGCGCATTTTGGGTCTAACCTGTGACTGGAATTGCTGGATCAAAGGGTATATACAGGGGCTTCCCTGGGGCTTCCCTGGTGGCGCAGTGGTTGAGAGTCCGCCTGCCGATGCAGGGGACGCGGGTTCGTGCCCCAGTCCGGGAAGATCCCATATGCCGCGGAGCAGCTGGGCCCGTGAGCCATGGCCGCTGAGCCTGCGCGTCCGGAGCCTGTGCTCCACAACGGGAGAGGCCACAACAGTGAGAGGCCCGCGTACCACAAAAAAAAAAAAAAAAAAAAAAAAAAAAAGGGTATATGCGTATTTTCAAAATTACTAGGTAATTCAAAATTGTTTTCCACAGTGATTGTACTGTTTACACTCCCACCAACAGTGTATGAGACTTCCCGTTCATGCATTTGGCAATGTTAGATTTTTAAATTTTTCCCATATGGTGAGTATGTAATATTTCATTGGAGTTTTAATTTGCATTTTTCAGATTACGAATGAGGTTTCATACATTTTCATATTTACATTTCCTAATTTATGACATGCCTATTCAAATATTTTGTGGATTTTTCTATTGGGTACTCTGTGTTTTTCTTACTCATTTGCAGGAGCTGTTTATGTGCTCTCAATACTGGTGCTTTATGGGTTGTAATTTTAATATTATTGAATTTGTCAATATTTCCTTTATTGGACTTCCCTGGTGGCGCAGTGGTTAAGAATCCTCCTGCCAACGCAGGGGACATGGGTTTGAGCTATGGTCCGGGAAAATTCCACATGCCGTGGAGCAACTAACCCCATGCGCCACAACTACTGAGCCTGTGCTCTAGAGCCCGCAAGCCACAACTACTGATCCCACAAGCCACAACTACTGAAGCCCACATGCCTAGAGCCTGTGCTCCGCAACAAGAGAAGCCACTGCAATGAGAAGCCCGCACATCGCAACGAAGAGTAGCCCCCGCTCACCGCAACTAGAGAAAGCCCGCGAGCAGCAACAAAGACCCAATGCAGCCAAAAATAAATAAATTAATTAATTTTAAAAAATATTTCCTTTATGGTTAGTATATTTTTCTTTCTTTCTTTCTTTTTTGGCTGCACCACAAGGCTTGCAGGATCTTAGTTCCCCAACTAGGGTCTGAACCAACCTTGGGCCATGGCAGTGAAAGAGCTGAGTCCTAATCACTGGACAACCAGGGAAATCCCAGTACATTTTTCACATTAAGAAATGCTTTCTACTCTGAGATTGTGAAGATACTCTTCAGTATTATCTTCCAGAAGCATTTTGTTTCATCTTGCACACTAAGATTTATACTCCACCTGTAATTGATTATGTGTCATGTATGGTTAGAGGTCACATTTCATTTTTTCCCACATGGATATTCAATTGACCCAGTACCATTTATTGCAAAGTTTGTCCTTTTCCCAAACCTAGGTAATGTATCAGGTTTGTAGATGTGTGTGGGTCTGTTTCTGTGCTCTCTCTTCTGTTTCATTGTTCTATTTGCCAGTCTTTGCACCAAGACCACTGTGTCTTAATATAGCCTTATAAAAATTTCATAATAAGATTTTATCCTCCCATCTTGTTCTTTTTCTTCAAGTGTCTTGGCTCTTCTTGCATTTTAATAGACATATTAGGATCAGCTTATCAAGTTTCAAATATTTTAAAAATCTGTTGGCGGCTTCCCTGGTGGCGCAGTGGTTGCGCGTCCGCCTGCCGATGCAGGGGAACAGGGTTCGCGCCCCGGTCTGGGAGGATCCCACGTGCCGCGGAGCGGCTGGGCCCGTGAGCCATGGCCAATGAGCCTGCGTGTCCGGAGCCTGTGCTCCGCAACGGGAGAGGCCGCAACAGAGGGAGGCCCGCATACCACAAAAAAAAAAAAAAAAAAAAAAAAAAAAAAAAAAAAAAAGTCTGTTGGAATTCTGTCTTAAATTGCATTAAATTTATAGATCAATTTTTGGGGGAACTGATGTCATTGTAAGTATTTCAATTCAAGAATAGACTATATCACTTAATCTACTTAGACTTTCTAAACATCTCTCAGTAAAGTTTTATAATTTATAAAGGACTTGAACATCTTTTTTTTTTTTAGATATGTTGGAACTTGTTTCTTTCAGCTTTCAAATATATAAAAAATGAAAAAAATAGTACAATTAACACCTCTATGCCCATTATCTAGATTTGACAACTTTTAACATTTTGCCATGATCATGTTATCTATCTAGATATTTTTAAATAAAATTATTTTAAAGTAATTACAGACATCATGAAATTTCACCCTTAAATGCTAAGACTGCACCTTGTAAGAATGACATTCACCTACAATATTACAATCACATGACCACATCTGTGTGTATTCAGATTATCTAACTATGTTAATAACAAATTATACTAAATATCATTTTTCATTTTTTGTATATTTTTAAATTAGGACCCAATCAAGATTCATGCATTGCCTTTGTGCATTTAGCTGGAGAAATCTGACCACTAAGGTAACTGACTTACAGTTCCCAGGTTCTACAGGTTTTCAGAGGCCCGATAAAATATATGAAGCCAAAAATACAATAAATTGATACAAAATATAATGAAATTAATGCATTGAGAAGTGATACCATATCATTTTTATGGTATTCTTCCCAAACATCCATAACTCCAGTCTAAAAATGCGAAAACAGGGAATTCCCTGGTGGTCCAGTGGTTAGGACTCCGCGCTTTCAGTGCAGGGGCCTGGGTTCGATCCCTGGTTGAGGAACTAAGATCCTGCAAGCCGTGCAGTGTGGCTGAAAAAAAAAAAGAGAAAGTAGACAAAACCAGGTTGACAGACATTCTACAAAATACCTGATAAGTACTCTTCAAAAGTGTCAAGGTCACAAAAATAAGGAAGATTGAGAAACTGTCACAGATTGAAAAAGACAAAGGAGACATGGGAACTAAATGCAAGATTGTATCCTGGATCAGTTGCTGGAACAGAGAAAGGACGTTAGTGGAAAAACTGGAAAAATACCAAAGTCTGCATTTTAGTTAATAGTATTGTGCCTATATTAATTTCTTAGTTTTGATAGATGTACCATGAGTATGTAAGATGTTAATATGAGGGGAACCTGAATGAAGGGCACAAGGGAACTCTGTATGCTTTGCAACTTTTCTGTAAATCTAAAATTATTTCAAAATAAAATGTTAAGAAATAAAATTAAATAAACTTGTAAATACTGGCTTAGAAGTGTAAAAAAGAAGCCTTCAAAACTGAAGCAATAATTATTTCATTAAAAGTGTATGGACAGGGCTTCTCTGGTGGCGCAGTGGTTAAGAATCTGCCTGCCAATTCAGGGGACACGGGTTTGAGCCCTGGTCCGGGAAGATCCCACATGCCGCGGAGCCACTAAGCCCATGCGCCACAACTACTAAGCCTGCGCTCTAGATCTTGCGAGCCACAACTACTGAGCTCGCATGCTACAACTACTGAAGCCCGCGCACTGAGAGCCTGTGGTCCGCAACAAGAGAAGCCACCGCAGTGAGAAACCCGCGCACCGCAACAAAGAGTAGCCCCCGCCCGCCGCAACTAGAGAAAGCCTGCGCACAGCAACAAAGACCCAACGCGGCCAGAAATAAATAAAAAATAAATAAAATTTTTTTTTAAAAGTGTATGGGCAAAACAAAATGCCTGTTTCATTTATTGGTAAGTTTTTAGTATTCATAAAATTTTCATCTCAGTTGAAAAGAACTTGTAGTTAGATTTTCACACTATAAAAGAATTTCTGAAGATGCATGATAACCACCAAGAAATCACAACCTATCATAAGTTCGTTAATCATAACCCAAATTTTCAACAATGTAATTATTAAAAATCCTTTCAAGGTTTTTACAGCAATATATATGTATATATATACATTTTTTTAATGCAGCATAAGGTACCTTTGAGTATGTTTGATGTAATATATCCACAAGCAGGATTCTGCTAAATTGTTAAGTAAGCCCTGAAACAGATTAACTTTCCAATTCCTAGCATTTCGTGGAGTCTTCTATTTGGCACTGATTTATATAACTTTGAATAAACACAGGCAGGAGTGAATGAGCTAACCTGTAAAAGTAGAACCTAGTAAGAGGACCAGTCCTCCTCTTAACAAGCTTGCAATGGCTTTTCTGTGGAAGGAAACACTATTTTATTTATTTATTTATTTATTTGGCTACGCCGAGTCTTAGTTGCGGCATGCGGGACCTTTTAGTTGCAGCATGCGGAATCTTTAGTTGTGCACGGAGGGTCTTTTCTTAGTTGCGGCACATGGGATCTTTAGTTGCGGCATGCGAACTCTTAGTTGGGGCATGTGGGATCTAGTTCCCCGACCAGGGACCGAACCTGGGCCCCCTGCATTAGGAGCGTGGAGCCTTAGCCTCTGGACCACCAGGGAAGCCCTGGAAGGAAACACTATTATCCTCGTCCTCAGAAATAAATATTTGAGGAGGAGTTTAGGATACTTGGAAAGTAGTAACTTAAAGTTAAGGGGTAGAAAAGTTGGTGGCCAAGGGGTGTGGCCTAGCCTCAGAGCTTCTCTCCTGACATCAGGGAATGCTGCGGAGCAAGGTCATGAGCGTTGAGGCTCAGATTCCAGGGAGAGCCACGAGCTGTGTTTCACTGGGTAGTAAGAGGGAAGGAGGAGCTTTAAGACCTGAGCCCAGTGGAGACAGACAGTGGCAGAAGTAAGGTGGGTGGTGTTTGGAGAAGGGAGGAGGTGCTCAGAGGCTGCCAGTCAGACTGACTTTACACCAACCTGTACGTAGAGCATGTGTGCGTGCACGTGTGTGAGTGTGTGTGTGTGTGTGTGTGTGTGTGTGTGTGTTGGGAGTTGGGTGGAGAAGATTCAGTGGTGGGAACATGAACTTCTTCTTCAGAGACTGCAGAGCTGCACACAAAGGCAATGCATGTATGCTCACACACCATCACAACCGGCACCTGCACCATCCAGGCTTACCCTCTTCCTGCCACCTCTGGTGCAACAACAGAGCCCCGGAGCCCAGTTCAGCAGGCTGCTCCTGTCTCAAGGGCTTTATTTTTATCAACTGCATTGGTCCTAACAGCAACCCTATGATGTAGGCTCTATAATAACCTCCACTTTATGAGCATGGGAAACTGAGACACAAAAAGATTAGGTAACTTGTTCAGGTTATAGCTAATAAATGGAAGAGCTGGGATCCAAACCAGGTAGTTTGGTTGTGAATTTTCCTGCTACACTCTATTGGAATGTATCCCTTACAACATGCTTTGCCGCCTCCACACACCCTGGAGACAAATACACCAGCCTGGGTGCATCATAACTAGAGCCCTGGTTACTATCTGCTCTCAAGGACTTTGTCCTCTGAGCTGTCCAGCTTCCTGTGCCAAGAATGTAACAGTGTCAGTCTCTGGTGGCTACTGGAGTTATCTCTATACGCTGTGAGCCCGGGAAGGGGCTAAGCCCTCAGTTACTCCATCCCAGTGGCCTCTGTTTCTTTTTCTTTTTTTTTTGGCTGCACTGGCGCAGCATGCAGGGTCTTTGTTCCCCGACAGGGGATCAAACCCGTGCCCCCTGCAGTGGAAGCGTGGGGTCTTAACCACTGGACCTCCAGGGAAGTCCCTGGTGGCCTCTCTTTGGACAGTCCTTATTTTTTTCCTGGATACACACTCACTAGTGTTATAGTTGAAGACAGGGAAGGAGAAGAAAAGGATGGGAGATTTCCCTTCAGCTTTGTTCAAATATAAAAAGCTAACAGGGCCTGTTTTCCTCATACAATCAGTTTTTAGATATAAATGTGTAAGATTCCAATCAACACTGTAAGAAAAACACTTAAGGAAAAATATTTCCTCCTGGAAAAATCAAGGAAGAGTAAGAGTTAGTTAAGAGTAAATTCACACAGAATGATCAAATATTTATTCATTAATAATATGTCCATTTGTTCAACAAATATTTGAGAGTCTACAAGTACCATGTGTCAGCTGCTGGGGCTTCAGCCAAGAATAAGCCAAAGTTCAGACCTGATGGAGCTCCCAGCTAGTGGAGACCACATGCCGGGTCTCACGTGTCTATCGTCCACTGCTTTCCACAACTCTGAGAGCTAGGACTCCTGGGCTCATTTTACAGCTGACAAAATTGAGGCTCAGAAGAGTTAAAAACTTGAGCCAAGATTCAAACCCAATGTCTTCTGAGCCCTACTCCTTTTCCATCTGGACCTCAGATGAGAGCACACATTCTGCTCTTTCATTATCCTCACCTTTTTCATCAAGTAAACTCATGCATTGATCTAGGTGAGTGGCCTTGCACCTACACTGAGGCAAAAGGGATAGAGAAAGAGGAATAGTTAAGGCAGAGGAGAGACTTAGCAAAAAATCTAGACATGAGGAACAAAGTAAGAGGGGTGGCCAAGAGGATTTAGTGGAAGAGAAATGAAGACAGATTCATAATATCTTATTCCAATTCCAGTTTCACAGAATCCTAGATGTTACCTAACAGCAATTTTCAAATTGGCACACACAGAGGGTTCATTGTTAAGATATTTTTGCTGAAACGCTTCTTTAAGAATAATTTCAGTTGATAACTAAAGTGCTTTTTAGAGGTAAAATACTATTTTTTAGTAGTTCAATTATAGGGTTTTGCGTAATGGCGGACGCTATTTTAAAATAACTTAATATATAGTATATTTAAATTTCATTCTTTTAAAAAGTGCCTGACAGTGACTAAGTCTACAGGGGGGAAAGGAGGGGATAAAATATTTCATAACATTTGGCATCATTATATTATCATTATTCAAGGCCATTGGAGGAGCTAAATATAAGACAGGAATGAATCTGACCTTCTCCAAGTAAGTGTTAACTTACTTGAGCATATTTTCTAAAATAAACCTAGAAAGAATAGGATGGAGAAAAGTGGGATCCTCTTAAGCTTTGTATTCACTTTTATGGAAACAACAATTCCTATCAAAATGTTTGATAAACAAATGTTTCCCAGTCATTCTTAAGAACCTTGATTCATTCAGGCACACGTGCATTTATTCAGCAAACACTTACTGAAAGTCTACTTGGTGCCGGGTATGATGCTAACTACAAAGACGAATAAGGCACATTTCTTCTCTGCAAGAAGCTCACAGGAAATCGCAGAACAATGGAGTGAGCACGATGCTAGAGGAGCAGGTGTCAACAGGGAAGGGTGGGCAAGCAGGGTAGGCCCCTGGAGGAGGTGACAGCTGGACTGAGAATTAGTGGTTGGACTGATGTCTGTGTGTGTGTGTGCGTGTATGTGTGTGTGTGAGAGAGAGATCTGAAACACAGACGAATAAACATGGTGCGCAATAGGAAGCTCAAGCCATTTGATGTTGGTGGGAGATCATATGCAAGGGGAAACAGTCAAGCAGTGAGCCTAGGCAGGCAGGCAGGCCCCAGATCAGAGAGCCTCGTCTGCTCTGTTAATAACAACTAACATCTACCATGAGCTTACTACATGCCAGATGCTATTCTAAGCATTTTATTTTGTCTCATTTAATCCTTCCACTGCCCTGTCCTATGAAGTAAGCACTATTTCACCATCCCCATTTTACAGATGAGGAAACTGAGGCCTAATTTGGTTAAGTAGTTTGCCCAGTTCTCACAGCAAGCGCAGCTGGGATCTGAACATAGGCAGTCTTCCTCTAGAGTCCATGCTCTTTTTTTTTTTTTGGCCAGGCCTCACAGCTTGTGGGATCTTAGTTTCCCGACCAGGGATTGAACTCATTTCCCCCTGTAGTGGAAGCGTGGAGTCCTAAACACTGGGCCACCGCCAGGGAAGTCCCTAGAACCTCTGCTCTTAACCCCTTAAGCCAGGCCTCACTGGCAGTGGGGACTTATTAGAGATGCATTTTCCAGCAGGGGAGCAAAATGACTGAATTGCATACCAATTCTCTGAATACAAATGAAACATTTTAATAACCCCATAGACTTAAAATTAAAATTTAAAAGAAGCTAAAACAGGCAGAGCAGTCAATGTCTGGCGAGCTGTCCTATCTAAATAGGATATATCCTGAATTGAGAACCAAGTCAGGAAGCATCACTGACTGGCTAATGAGAATTCTCCTATATGACATTAGCCAGTCAGAGAAAATCTGCTCAACCTGCCCCTGAAATGGCTTTCAAATATGTCACTAATAGGGCTGCTATAATCTCAGTTAGATATTGAGGGGGTCTCCCTATTTACCGATTTAAAATGCAGCCCTTCCTGGTTGGAGAGGAACTCTAACCCAGGAAAGAGCAGTGGGTCTACCCCGAGAAGGGGCTGGGCTGTAAACCGATGCTTTTGGTGCCTGTTAAGGAATATCGATAACAGAAAGGAGGAGAGTAAACAAATCATTTCTCCACAGAAGTCTAGGACAGAAGAGACCCCCATCAATTCATTCATTCATTGAACAAATATTTATTTATCATTTTTAAAATTATTATTATTTTTTGGCCACACTGCGCGGCTTGCAGGATCTTAGTTCCCCCACCAGGGATTGAACCCGTGCCCCCGCAGCGAAAGCGCTGAGTCCCAACCACTGGACCACCAGGGAATTCCCTGAACAAATATTTATTAATTACCTAATTTGTTCAAGCACTGTGATGGTAGGTACTGTGGATATGGAGGTGAGCAAAATAAAACAGACTCCTCAAGGAATTTACAGTGGAATGAGGGAAAGGGATGCCAATTAAAGAATCACTCATGATTCAATGTGCAATTATAGCTGGAATGAAGCATTTGAAGAAATCCGTGGTAAAGAGAGGAAATCCTTTACTCAGGAGGCAGGGAAGCCTTCCCTTAGGCGGGGAGGATGGAGCTGAGATCTGGGAGATAGGAAAGGAGGCAACAGCTAGAGCATTCCAGACAGGGTGAACCTCCTGTGAAAAGGCCCTGAGGCAGGAAGGAGCCTGCCTGGTCAAGGAATGAAGGGTGTCTAATGTGGGGCTTTGACACCAGGTTGGGGCGGTCAGTCTAGGCCTGCTAGGCCTGAGAGGACACAATGCGGATTTGGTTAGATGATCAGATCTGCATTATTTCAAAAAATCCCTGCGGAGTGGATTGGAAGGAGGCAAGAGTTTATCAGGTTCTTCTCATCCTGCATTTAGAGAACATTTATTGTGTGCATACCAGTGCTGTTCAATAAAAACATAACAGCAGCCGCATTTATATTTTGAATTTTCTAATAGTCACAGTAAAGAAAGTAAAAAACAATAGTAAGATTGATTTTAATACATTTTATTTTACTTAATATATCTAAAATATTATTGTCTCAACATGTAATAATATTAAAAAGCTTAGTCATTGAAATCTGCTGTGTATTTCACACATCTCAATTGGGACACAAAATGTTCATCAGAAATACTTCATCTGTATTTAGCTTTCATAAAATTTACAGTTGATAAAATAGGCTTGCACCCCGATGTTCACTGCAGCACTGTTTACAGTAGCCAAGACATGGAAGCAACCTAAATGTCCATCAACAGATGAATGGATAAAGAAGATGTGGTATACGTATACAATGGAATATTACTTAGCCACAAAAAAGAATGAAATTATGCCATTTGTAGCAACATGGATGGACCTAGAGATTATCATACTAAGTGAAGTAAGTCAGACAAAGAAAGATAAATATCATATGATATCACTTATATGTGGAATCTAAAAAAGTGATGCAGGTGAACTTGTTTACAGAACAGAAACAGACTCGCAGACTTGGAGGGCAGGCTTGTGGTTGCCAAGGGGGAAAGGAGGAGGGGAGGGATGAATTGGGAGGTTGGGATTGTCATATGTACACTACTATCTGTAAAGTGGATAATCACCAGGGATGTACTATGTAGCACATGTCCATCAACAGATGAATGGATAAAGAAGATGTGGTATACGTATACAATGGAATATTACTTAGCCACAAAAAAGAATGAAATTATGCCATTTGTAGCAACATGGATGGACCTAGAGATTATCATACTAAGTGAAGTAAGTCAGACAAAGAAAGATAAATATCATATGATATCACTTATATGTGGAATCTAAAAAAGTGATGCAGGTGAACTTGTTTACAGAACAGAAACAGACTCGCAGACTTGGAGGGCAGGCTTGTGGTTGCCAAGGGGGAAAGGAGGAGGGGAGGGATGAATTGGGAGGTTGGGATTGTCATATGTACACTACTATCTGTAAAGTGGATAATCACCAGGGATGTACTATGTAGCACAGGGAACTATGCTCAATACTCTGTAATAACCTGTATAGGAAAAGAATCTGAAAGGGAATGGATGTATGAATATGTATGGCTAAATCACTTTGTTGTACACCTGAAACTAGCACAACATTGTGAATCAATTATACTCCAATATAAAACAAAAAATTATAAAAAACCAAAATTTCAAAAAGAAGGAAAAAAATAGGCTTAAATACCTAAGTTGTTCCAAACATAAAAGTTTTTTTGTTAACTGAATCAACCATCAGTTTTTAAATTTAAATTAAGTAAAATTAAAAATTCAGTTCCTCAATCACTGTAGCCACATTTCAAGCACTCAACAACCATATGTGGCCAGTGCTACCATAATGGATTGAGTAGAAAGAACCTTTCCATGATTGCAGGAAGTTGTATAAGAAAGCACAGATGTATCTGCTGGAGAAGCCCTGGGTAGTCATTAGCTTTCCTTTGGAAGACATAACCTTTCAAAGGTGAAGAGTACATTCATCTACAACAGCCTCACTATTTCTTTTCATAAAGCCTAAATCCATTCAGCCTCTTTTTGATACTGTTTTGGTTTCCCAAGATTTTCCTACTGGGAAGAAAATAACCTAATATTTATTGAGATAACTATACAGTCCACTTGGCCATTACATTTCTCTTTGTTAATGAATAAAGATGAATTTTGAATCCCTGTCCTAGGATTTCTCCTAGTGAACTGTCAGCACCAAATTACTATCATCTCTTCAGGCCTTTTGCAAACTACTAGCTTCTCACACTTCACGCCTAGCCTCACCTACCTGCGAAAAGCAAACGTTGATTTTCGGGTCTAACAATGACAATTACAAAATTAAATGAGCCACCAGGCCAATGAGCCTCCTGCCTACTCCTTTTCCTCAGGGGTCCCCAGTCACAGGGGGAGCTCCTGCCAGAAGAGAGGGACCTGCGGAGCAGATGTGTAATTGGGCAGTCTGGTCCAGCAGGCCTAGGTACCAGGTCCTCTGTCTATCAGGTGCCATCCCTCTTCACACCGTTCTTCCCACTGCCTGTTTTTTCTCTCCCCATTTGGCTCAAACTGAGCAGAGAAATCTCTTTCTCTCTCTCATCCAAGAATCTCTGTAGATTTCTATGGAGACTAATTTTGCCCTTGCTCTCAACTCTGGGCAATGAATAGCATTCACACCTTCACGACTTCCTCCCACCCTAATCCCATCTGATAGGTTAATACAACAGATAGGAAAGAGCCCAGTTCTCCTCACTTTTCCAGCAGAAATGTGAGTTCCTTGGCAGCAAGGACCAAACGTTATCTTCTTGCCTTTTCTTTTATTCTTTAAAATTCTCTACATGGTTTCTCATCCATTCTATTTAGAAACATAGGGTTTTTGTTGCTTTTTATGTAATAAGGGCTAACATCAGTTGAGCATTTACTAAACACTATGCACTTTACATGGGTTCTCTCATTTAATGCTCATAACCACCCTATGAGGTACATATTTTCACTTGTATCATTTTACAGATCAGGAAATTGAGGCTCAGAGAGGTTAAATAACTTATTCAAGAACACACAGCTGGGGGCTTCCCTGGTGGCGCAGTGGTTGAGAGTCTGCCTGCCGATGCAGGGGACACGGGTTCGTGCCCCGG